>NC_081343.1:37644138-37956049 GCF_029784015.1 Lycium ferocissimum
AGTACTTATTTTTTGCTTTCCTGTTTAGTTCAGTTTCAGTTTCAGTTTCAGTTTCATTTCCAGTATTTTATTGCTTCAGTTGCTTTACATACCAGTACAATTCAAATGTACTGATGTCCCTTTTTATTGCTTGAGGGCCTGGATCTCGCGATGCAGGTAGCGACATACAGGTTGATGATCCAGCTACTTAGGAGTGTTCGTATCGGCCTCTTGTGGTGAGCCCGATTTTCTTGGGCGATATCGATCATGCGATTCTTACGACTTTGTGAACCGGATTACCTTTTTGTATTCATTAGAGCTTCATAGACCACAGTTCGAGACGATCGGATATTTGTTATGTTAGCCTTGTAGACGATTATACTCAGTCGTTCAGTTGTTTTGGTTTAGCCATGTTGGCTACTTTCAGATATGTTTAGATTGTCTAAGTATTTTCGCATTATGATATTTCAGTCAGACTCTTAGTTAATCAGCATGTGTTAGTTTTATTTTATAAATTAGTTATGTTTTGGTATCATGTTGATTGGCCGAGCGATTGGTTCGCTCGGTCACATGCGATCGGGCACGGAGTGTAGATATTATATCGAACCCGAGTTCGGGGCGTGACAGAAATACACTATAAGTAGTGGGTACAAATGGCGAATAGGAGATAAGGAAACATGGCAATGGAAGATGGGTCTGGAACAAAGAGAACCAGCTAAAACACAGCTTTATAAGCTGGTTAGTCATGCACCAAAGGCTAATGACAAAGGCTCGACTGTACCAGTTTGGCGTTAGCCCTGATGACAAATTTGCTATGTGTGGAGATCATGAGGAGACAGTAAAACACATATACATTGAATGCAGTTTCTCCCAGCAATGTCTAAAAGCAACGCTTGAGTGGATTGGATCAGGGGTGCAACAAAAAGATATACAAGGAATATGGAAAAGGGTGGCAAGAAGCATACGAGGAAGAAGGTGTAGAGGGCTAGCAATAGCTACACAAGCAGCACTAGTGTACTGGATATGGAAAGCAAGAAAAAGCAGTCTGGGACCTGAAAATGCCATCACCTGAAGGATGGATACAACAGCTCAAACAAGAATGCAAAATGAGGAAAAGCTGGTTTATGGGCAGGAAAATGAGTCAAAAGGAAAAGGCTTGGATATAAAGAATACTTACGTAACTAAGCAGAGGCAAACATGAGCTCTTGTACAGATAAAGCAAAGAGGAAAGAGTTAGAAAGTCAATGGAAAGATGTGTAATAGGAAAGATATGCAGCAGGAAAGATATGTAATAGATTGTAGGTGACTAATCAATAAAAAAATTTCTTCACCAAAAAAAAAAATTGTTACAAAAGAATTAAATAGGGAAGAAAAGTGTAATATCTTAGATCACAAGAGAAGTTAGTATTATGAAGCTAAACCTGAAGGGATCCTCACCAATTATCTCTAGTATTAAAGGCTAGGCATTGAATTTTTTTAAAAAAGTATTTAACTTGTATCACATATCATTTTAGTAGTCAAAGATTTACACATCAAATTAAGAAAAAAATGTTAATCCCTCGAACCATGTCCTAAAGACTCGGGCCCCTAGAAACGGGTAAGGGGGAAAATTCAGGATAAGTTGTACCAAATCTCTTCCATGCCTCACCATCTCTAGGATGCCTTATGATTCCATATCTGTTAATAGCCTTCGCATGCCATCTCATATTGTCACACCCCTATCATGAGTATGACGGGGCTCGACCCGTGGCGGGAACCACGACTTATCCGTTACTTTGAACATTATAAACCATAACTCGAAGAACACTGCACGCGGAAAAAGGCCCAACATAGAAAATATCAGATCATTCGGCACATATATATTCATATGCGGACCGACAAGGTCGCCATGACATAACGTATATCATAAAGCGGCAAGGCTAACAATAAAGTATCAAGAGCTCAAAATAAGGCCGACAAAGGCCACCAATATATTATACAACAATATGAGCGGTGGAGCTATAAAACCTCTAGCTGCATGCACACGTATCTACGGCCTCTTACATAGAACACAAATGATCATAAAGACGATACCAAATAGGCGCAGCCTCGAAGTAGGTGGAGTGCTCTGAGAATTCGGCGATAGAACACCTACGGGTACGTCGAGTCTTCCCGCCTACCCTCGGGCATGAGCGCGGCGTCCCACGAAAGGGACGTCGGTACGAATAGCATTATTGAGTATGTAAGGCATGAATAACAACATAATATAGATATGAAAGATAACATGGAATATGAGAGATAGCTTGTACATCTGGATGCCTCATAAGGCGGTGTCATGCATGCTTAGCCTTTTAAAAAAAATATTCTTATACATATATATATATAGTACCATGTCCGGCCATTAAGGCTCGGTGTCCTATATATAGTATCATGCCCGGCCATTAAGGCTCGGTGTTATCATACATATAGTACCATGCCCAGCCATTAAGGCTCGGTGTTATCATCATTAGCCGCGTCGGGCAATATCATAACATGCCCTTTGCGTGGTGTGCACATCTATGTGCCATGCCCGGCCGATTATAGCGTGGCGCGTTGTGAGAAAATACATACATATATATAAAGCATGCATGAGAGCCCAATCAAAAGCCACAACTATATCGGAGTGTCGTAAGGTCGGTAGCCTCCGATTATATTATGGATCAGCGATCATCCTTTATCCCACCTTGAAGGAACAATTATTATAAGGTGAGATCAACAACAATGAATAAAATCGAGAAAGTCATGAAATAAGCTCAATAATCTCATAATAGCATTAAAATCATGAACTTTGGAATTTCTAGAATTAAGATCTTCATTATCATGTTCATCATAGAAAACATCTCATCTTAAGTATCATAAGAAGTTTTTTAAGAATCATAAACTTCTAACTTTTAAGAAGTAAGAGTTATGGAAACATATATGGAATCATAAAATAGGAATCATGCCTTTTGAGCAAAATCATAAGATGAGATCAATATCAACAAATATAATCAAAATCTTGAAACCAGCTCAGTAATCTCATAATGACATTAAAACCATAACTTTGGAATCTCCAGAAATGGGATCATCATAATCCTCATCATGGTCCTTATAGAAAACATTCGTCTTTAGCATCATAGGGATTTTGAGAATCATGAACTGCTAGTGTTTTCAGAAGTAAGATATTATGAAAGGCGTGTATGCGTTCATAGGAAATGAATCGTGCCTTTTAAAGAAAGAGGAATAGCCTTAACATACCTTTTTGTCTCCTTAACTACTCAATGTTTATCCTTTCAAGCTCGTAAATCTACATGTAAACCATTCATATTATTGTTAGGCACATCATTATATGCTCGTCTTAAACCCTTAATTTAAATCCATTTAGAATCTGCCGAAATTCGGGCAGCATCTCCCCTGTTTATATGCCTAGCCCAAAATCATAATATCAACAACTAATTAACAACAACAACAACAATACCAACATCACAACAACATTATCAACACCAATAGGCTCCATAAAACATCTCACACGATGTTTTCCAAGTTTCTCAACTATCCAACCTATTCTACGACTATGTAATAACTTTATCTCCGTAAATAATCGAAATTAATATTAATAAGGAGAGATTCATACCTTATTCTTTCTAGAGCAGCAATATCTTCAATATTTACTTTGAATCCAAGCTAATTCCAACGCAAGACAAAACTATAATTGTGACTACACGTTGTCCGGACCTCGATTAATACTCCGTAATTTGAAATCTCTCAAAATCCTCGCTTTTATGCTATATATATGCTCTCATATGTGGCTGAATTTTCTAGAGCATTTGGGAAATTTTTGTGAAGAAAAAATGGGGTTTTGCCCCTTATATAGGGTGCCAAAGTCGGCATCACTGTAGCAACGATGTAGGCAATCTTTGCGGCGGCAACTATGCAGCGCCGCCCCTGCTCTGCCCGCCTAACTTGTAACGTCCATAATTCTCTATTCCAAAGTCGTATCGATGATCAATTTGTTGCGTTGGAAACTAGACTCGACGAACTTCATTTTAAGCTTTTGAAACACCTTAAAACTCCCCATATACCTGGAGATACACCCCTCCAAAGTTGACCCAAAATTCTATCCTTAATTCTACCAACTTGTTCCAAATTTTTGACAAACTTATTTTCGTTGATTTGCTTGGTCCTAAAATCTTCCGAAACTCGAATTACATGATATTTATCACTAATCATACTTGATAATGGTCATGTACTTTGGTTCCAAGGCTGTCCTTCCCGGTTACGACTTACAAGATCATAATTCATCCTTTACTTAAACCATATACTTAATAATGTTTCGTTCCTCACACTCCAAAGTTGTTTTACCTAGCCATAGCTCGACATACTTATATTCAAATTTAACCAGTGCTTCTCCGAGGTACGGGGTGTAACACTGAAAGTGCGGGGTGTAACACATATGCTCTGCCGTCTTAGAGCACATGAACAATCTTTGTAATCCTGACTTGAATGGGAAGTAACGCAAAAATTTTGCAGGCTTCTTCTTTTTCTTCTAACCTTTAGCAATCACTTTACTGTTTGTGCTCTTCTTATCAGGCCTCCATCTAGAAGTGTGACAATACTTGCATGTTTTCTCATCAACATCATCTCCGCAAATACAACATGCAATCATTCGGACAAGCATCTATCTTTATATATCAAGATACAACTTGTTGATGTTTTTTTTGGCCTCATAAAAAAAATTGGGGATCTTTGCAAATTTAAAGGCATCCCTGAGTAGATCTAGTATCATAGTCATTTCTTTATCACTTAGACCAGACAAACACTTTATGTGATACAACTTTAACAAAAACTCTAACTTTGAGTACTTGGATCCTTCATACAATTCTTTCCTTCCATTTTTAAGCAACTCGAAAAAGTCTTTGGGGCCCAACAACAACAACAACATACCCAGTGAAATCCCACAATGTCAGGTCTAGGGAAGGTAAAGTGTACGCAGACCTTACCCCTATCTCGAAGAAGCACTTCCTAACATAATTTTTTTTTCATATACAGAACTCGAACCTAAGACCTTTAATTAAGAATGGAGGCATCTTATCTATCTTACCACAATTAAAAACCTTTATATATAATATGTTTTTTTTGCGTTACATATTCGGTCAATGGTTTTCAAAAAACCGACTTAATCGACCGAACCGTACTGTACCGTACCGAATTGATTTTTAGGTTTCTTTTAATAAAACCAACGTTTTTTATTTAAATTTATAACCATAACGAATAGTTAGGTTGGTTTTTAATTTTATAAAACTACACCGAAAAAACCGAACTGAACCGAATAAGTGTATATATGTAAAATATATTTTATATATTAAATTTACATACAACAAAATATTAAGATTTTCGCCTTGGGTTTGGGATGATGAAAATGACTACAAGCCGGCAACATAATTAACACCTAAAGTTCCAACTCTGAAACATATTATATTACTCCTATTGAACTTAATTTAGTTCTAGCATCTCGAGTAGTAACTAGTAAGCTACAAGGTATTCCAACGATCTTGGATAGAAAGTTACAAAGTATTAGATATCTTTCCTCTCGTATGATTTTAAATTCTCTTAGTGGATACTCAATCTTAGTAGTCTCATTTCTTGAGTCTCATCTTCATTGTTTTTTCCCCCTCGTGCTATCTAAAATATATTTGTTTTTGCTTAACATTATTCTACACTATCGTAAAATAGTGGTATCAATCTCTATTTTTGTCTTCTATCATGTTTTCTTGATTCATCACGTTTTAATCAGTAAAAATATCTAGAGAGTTTTGTCAAAGTCCTATAAAAGTATGTATGATATTTTGTCTTGACTTTTACTAGTGACTAACATGATGTTCCTTTTGAAAAAGAAAAAAAACGAAACTTAACTGAACCGTACCGGTACCAAAGAGAAACCGACATGATGGGACGGTTTCGAAAAGTCTAATTTTGGCTCTGCAAAATGAAATAACCGAAAAATTGGTACGGTATAAATTTTATAAAATAATCGCCCGAACCGCACCATTGACACCCCTAATATTCAGTGTTCAATATCTGCATCTAGGCCTAACTAATTTGACTTTGCACCGCATAAGGTTCAATTAAGGGAAAAGCGCTCTCTAACATGCATCTTTTTCATACGTGGAGCTCGAACTTCAGACCTTCAATTAAGGATGGAGGTATATCTTATCTATATTACCACAATTGTTGTTGTTACTCTACTACAATGTAGCTCTTAATGTCAAGTTTGATATGCAAAAGGAGATGCAACTTTATTTGATGAGGTTAATTGCGGCCAATATTTGTCATATACGGAATATATTTATATGTGAAATTTTATGGAAATTTTAATAAATATAAAACTAAGAATTCATTATTTTAAATCTGTTTCCCAGAGTCATATTTATATAGTAATATGTTTAGTTTCCAGAATTCATACTCTGAAGTTTAACGTTGATTCATGTAAATAATTTCCATAGCATCATGAGATGCCAGAAACAGCAGATGAATGTTTTGCACAAAATATATATGTTTAGTGTGTTCAATATGTAATATATATTTATAATACGTAATAATTATATATATATATATATATATATATATATATATATATATATATAATACGTAATAATTAATATATATATGTACACGGTTTAATTTTTGGCAAAGGATGTTTGGTTGAACACTAAATCTGCTTCTTTTGGTTGTCAACAACAAATCCTGTTTATTTTCAGTTTTTGGTGTCTGTAACTGTCCAGCTACTTTACAGTTTCAGCTTACTTGAACTTTACTTTTGCCGTAAAGTTTCTACTAGTTTTCTGTAACATTTCTTCAATTTTTTTAAATTCTAAAAGTTTATATGGTACTGTCTACCTCGAGTTAAAATAATAATAATAATAATAATAATAATAAATAAATAAATAAAAAGAGCAGCCCGGTGCACTAAGCTCCTGCTGTGTGCAGGGTCAGAGGCTGGACCGGACCACAAGGGTCTATTGTACGCAGCCTTATCCTGCATTTCTGTAAGCAGGGGCGGATCCACCCTTTAGGGTGGGGGTGGCATGGCACCCCCTCCATTAATAAATTTTTTTATATACTTATGTTGTAATTTGCTTAAATTAAGTTAATTATTTGATCTGCCACCCCAATCGTAAATTAGACAAAGGTGCTGCTGGTAGATACAAGTTTGAATCTAACTTGAACATTTTTTTACTCCCGTTTTTCTTTGGGCTTTTTACTTCTTTTGTACCAGTAATTTCCTTTTCGACCCTCCCAATTTTCTATTTATCTTTTTATTATTTATATTGTCTTTTTCCTTTTCTGTTATTTTATCTGTGATCTTTAGCGAGAACACACACAAAATTCCTTAAATTAAACATTCTTAATCTCAAATCTGTGAGTATTTAAATCGAAAAACTTGGATCTCAATGGGAATTTTGGATTGAGATCAAAATTCAATTTTTTTTTTATTATTTCTTTTGTTTATTACTCCCTCCGTCCATGTTTACTTGTCTATATTTGACTTGGGACACTCTTAATAAGCAATAGATAAAATGAGAAATGAATTGGAGTACTTATAATTTCAATTTAAATCACTTTACTACTTAAATTGTGATGGAAATTTCATAAGCCTTTGCTTAGAAAAAACATGAAATTTATGATTTATTTTTGAGAACTTGTAGTTTATCTAATTCTACATTAACTTATGGGGTGTATTTATCTATTGAAGAGTTTTTCTATTATTTTTCTTATTTTGATTGATGTAATTCCCTTATTGAAGATGTCATTTTACTTGTGCACATTCATTTTTTAATATACATAAGAGATGCAAGTCCCTTCGTGAAAATGATGATTTTACTTCTGTTGTTAATGGGTGTTAATGAGTGTGATTCCTTGTTTAAGATGTTAATTATGTTCGTTTCTTGATTTTTGAGATGTAATTTTCACATTTGCAAATAAAAAAAAGCCTATTAAGTTGACCCGAATAAATTAAAAAGAGATGGACCTGACCCAAATACACGTTCCTAACAAGATATACATTGAAGAAAATTGTGGCACCCGCCACCTTCAAATCCTATATCCGTACTGTCTGTCTGTAAGAGGATGTATTTGATGCAAACAAATGCAGTATCGTATTCCTTGCGAGCCCTTTATTCGCCCTAAACTTCACTTATAACTGTATATATCAGCACGTAAAAAATCGTGAATGGAGAATGAGAATACTGATTTGATGGAAAAAAAATTGTGGTAAGTCTTAGTTTGAAGAAGAAGAGAGACATAATTTTTAACTCAACAAAGAGCTGGGAATGGGGCAAAAGAAGCATATTGAGAGCAAGTCACGTGCATATCATGTGTTTTGGCTTCAACAATAGTTTTCTGATGGAAAGTTAACTTTGCATCAAACATGTTCATCTTTAACATGTTAGGGATGAATATATTAAAGATGCACTTAAACTTTGGAGTAATACTTGAAGGATATTTGTTGTTAAGAACTTCACACACGTACCAGGTAAGCTTAGGAAGAAGAGAAAGAAGTTGCCTAGTTTAAATGTTTACTAGTGGTATATTTGTGTTTTTACTTCCATAACGAACCACTGATTAGATCTTTTACTGATAGGACTCTAATTTGCAGTCACATTTGTTGGGAATAAAATAGACCCGCAAAATAATATTCACGGTATTAGTGATAAACGCGGAACACTAAGTTATGGTTAAATCAACAAGAATAAAATGCAGCAATAATGACACCAAGATTTTACGTGGAAACCCTTCTGAATAAGGGAAAAACCACGGCCAAGAGGAGCTTGGTGATATCACTATAGTAAGGAATTTTACTGTTTTGTGTAGTAACGAGTATAAATACTCCTAAGACCACTACACCCACAAAAGAAAAACACTCTTTTGATTTTCCCACCTTACTACAGTATCACTCACACTGTTATTTTTCTTCGAACTTTTTTCTTTCGATCTATGGAATACCTCACTTTGCTCTCACTTTGGTGTATAGCAAATGATTTTGGTGTTTGGTGTGTCTTTCAAATGAACCATAAAAACTTTTTATTTATAGGAATGAATTTCTATGATGAGGTAAGCGCTTACATCACAACTATGATGAGGTAAGCGCTTACATCACGTATGTGAACAAAAGAAAATTGGGGACTGGACCCCACAAATCTCCCCCTCCAGTCCCATTCACCTGAAGGAGGGTATACTGGCTTCTAATTTGAGTGCGTGCCGACAAGTTCTTTGCGCGGATTCGAACTTGTCTCTCGATACACCAGTCAACATATACGCGGGATTTTCACTCGTGTGAATCTTCTTGACTGGAACAATTCGTTCTCTCGATCACGAATCCAATGATATACGACGTCGATGTGTTTTGTTCTCGCATGGTACATGGAGTTCTTGCTCAAGTCTATTGCACTACGGCATTTGTCACTGATAGACAACATACTCCATTTCTTTGCAATCCAAGTTCTTGAAGGAATCTCTTGAGCCATATCATTTCTTTGCCGGCTTCGGTAGCCGCAATATACTCGGCTTCGGTTGTGACGGTGCAACACACGCCTGCGACTTCGACCGCCATGATATAGCTCCCCCCCGAAAAAGTAAACAAATATCCGGTAGTGGATTTTCGTCATCAAGGTCACCTGCCATATCGAATACGTATAGCCCATGAAAATTGGATTTGATCCTCAAAACACAAGCATTCGTCGAGCTTCCTCTTAGATACGAGTATCCACTTCATGACTTCCCAATGCTCTTTCCCTGGATTTTCGAGAAATACGCTAACAACACCGACCGCATGAGCAATATACGGTCGGTGCGTACCATTGCATACATTAAACTTCCGGCGGAGAATAAGGAATCTTAGCCATTCTCTCTTTCTCTTGTTGTTGTAGGACACATCTTTTTGCTCAATTTCAAATGACCAGGAAGAGGTGTGCTAACCCTCTTAGCATTCTTCATGTTGAAGCGCTCCAGTACACGTTCTATGTACTTTTTCTGTGACAAATAAAGCTTCTTTTCATCTCTTGAACGAGTAATATTCATGCCCAAAATCTGCTTAGCATGACCCAAGTCTTTCATGGCAAAAGACTTATTCAACTGTTTCTTCAACTCGTCAATCACGGAAGCATTCTTGCCTACAATCAACATATCATCCACATATAGCGAGAAGGATGATAAAGTCATCATCGAGAAAATCTTTGTACAAACACACGATGATCGAAGAAGTCTTCTTGTAGCCTTGCTCCCCATCACGGACTCAAACTTCTTGTACCCTTTGTGCAACGGGAGCTTGCAATCCATATAGACTCTTCTTAAGTTTGCATACAAAATTTTCTTTACCTTTTGCCCTGAAGCCCTCAGGTTGTTCCATATAAATCTCCTCTTCTAAGTCACCGTGAAGAAAGGCAGTCTTCACATCCATCTGCTCAATCTCCAAATCAAGACTAGCAGTCAAACCAAGAACTGTCCGAATGGAGGACATTTTCACGACAGGAGAAAATATTTCGTCAAAGTCAATACCTTTCCTTTGACCAAATCCCTTAACAACCAATCTAGCTTTGTATACGGGCTTAATTTGTGTTCTTCGGCTTTAACTTTGAACACCCATTTGTTCTTCAAAGCTCTCATGCCCTTAGGCAATTTCACCAACTCATAAGTATGGTTCTCATGCGAGAGATTTCATCTCATCTTGCATGGCTTCGATCCATTGATCCTTGTGCTCATCTTCATGGCCTCCTCATAACATTCGAGTTCTCCCCATCGGTGAGTAATACATACTCATTAGGTGAATAACGGAAGAAGGAACATCTTGTCTAGTAGACCTTCTAAGTGGAATATACGGCTCATCCACGACTTCATAAGTAGAAGCATCTACTTCATCAATAGAACATCGTTATCATCATCAACATGCTGATGCGGAACATCGTTACGGGCATCACCATCGTCGTCGAGCCCACCAACTTCATCAACATTTGTTTGAGGAACTTGATCAAGATTAACTAAGCCTTGAACACGAAGATTTTTCTTCTCCGCTTTGTTAATATCTTCAATGGTTTGATCCTCCACGAAGATAACATCACGGCTTCTCACGACCTTCTTCTCAATTGGATCATATAGCCTGTAACCAAACTCATCAAGGCCATAACCAATGAAGATGCATCGCCTTGTCTTGGCGGTTAATTTTGACCTCTCATCTTTAGGCACATGTACAAAAGCTTTGCAACCAAACACTTTCAAGTGGTCATAGGAAACATCCTTCCCATACCAAACTCGTTTGGAACATCACTTAAAAAGCAACCGCGGGGATAGATTAATAACATGTGCGGCGGTCAACAATGCCTCACCCCAAAAGGAATTCGGCAACTTTGCTTCGAGGAAAGCAAACATCTAACTCTTTCCATCAAGGTCTGTTCATCTCTCTGCTAAACCATTAAGTCGAGGAGTCTTAGGAGGAGTCTTCGGTGTACGATACCACGTTGCTTGCGTATTCGTCAAACGGTCCACAATATTCACCACCGTTATCGGTACGAATACACTTGACTTCTTTCCGGTTCTCTTTCAACCGAGGGCTCGGCTCGCTTAAAGACACCCAACACTTGGTCTTTAGTCTTTAAGACGTAGACCAAAGTTTCCTTGAGCAATCATCGATAAAGGTAGCGAAGTAAAGTGCACCACCCAAAGTCCTTGTCTTCGTTGGACCACATAAATCGAATGCACCAACTCAAGCAACTGTCTTTCTTGAAGGAGGATGAGACTTGAAAGAAACTCTATTTTGTTTTCCGGCCAAGCGGTGCTCACACTTTTCTAATTTAGCACTTTCGAAATTTGATAATAATTTCTTTTTGGCGAACATTTAGTCCTTTCTCGCTAATGTGGCTAAGTCTCTTATGCCATAACGTTGAAGAGCTATTGCTCTGTTGCATTTACCATGTCAACACGGTAGAGGCCGTAGTCAAGTATAGACCACGACGTTTTTCGCCACGAGCCACAATCATGGAACCTTTAGTAAGCTTCCACTTTCCGGAAGACCATCGGTACCGACATATCCCTCATCATCCAAAACACCAACAAGAGATCAAGTGCAAACGAACATCGGGTGCATGCTTTACATTGTTTAAAACTAGTTTAGTTCCAATACTAGTTTTCAAACAAATCGTTCCAACACCGACCACCCTAGATACGGTCTCATTACCCATACTCAAAGTTCCAAAGTCACCGGAGTATAGGATGAGAAAAATTCCTTCCGTGATGTCACATGAGATGCGGCACCACGTCCACAACCCGGCTTGACTCATCACAAGCAATATTTATCGATCCGCATCAAGGATAGTAACAAGATCTTCCGTAGTGACGCCGCAACACGATTGCCATCTTCTTTGTTTTCCTCCTTATCTCTATTCTCCTTTTTCAAAATCCACAGAACAACTTTTTGTGCCCTTTTTTCCATGATGATAGCACTCAATATCTTTAAGTCTCAACACGGATTTGCTTCTATGATGCTCTCTATTTTGAGAACCACGATTCTTGCCTCTCCCCTGAGTGTCGGTCCACCAAGACATCGATGAGGAGGAACCTTGAGATTTTCTTCTCATCTCTTCATTTAAAAGACTGCTCTTGGCAAGATCCATAGAGATCACACCATTCGGAGCGAAATTTGATAATGAAGTTCTAATAATTTCCCAAGAATGCGGTAGGGAACAAGTAGAAATAAGCCTTGAATTTCTTCATCAAAATTAATACCCATAGCGGATAATGGTTCATGATCCCGAAAATATTCGGATGATCGTCATTGCGGAACCATCGTGGTATTTTAAACCCTTAAACATTTGCTTTATCAAAAACATCTTGTTGTTACCGAGTTTTCCGAGCATACAAATTTTCAAGATGCTCCCATGGGGTCCGAGCGTGTGTCTCCCCGTAAATATGGTTCAACACATTATCGTCAACGATACATTTGTCTAATAAAGCCGCAAACCTCGCCGATGCAACAAATTCCACTCTTCATCGATTTATTATCGGGCTTTTTATTAGCAAAGACATGGGTTCGTGAAAATTCTTCGACATAGAGCAAATCTTCCATTTTGCCCTTCCAAATGGCATAATTTACGCCACTCAAAGTAACCATTCTACTAGTGTTGGCTTCCATCGTTTATCACAAATACAAATACTATTTTATTCGAAGACCAAAGTAATTCTTTTCTGATGTGGAAGTTCGGATCGTAGCCGCAACCACATGAGCATACTCGGACGGAACCTTCGTTCCGATACCACTTGTTGGGAATAAAATAGACCCGCAAAATAATATTCACGGTATTAGTGATAAACGCGAACACTAAGTTATGGTTAAATCAACAAGAATAAAATGCGGCAATAATGACACGCAAGATTTTACGTGGAAACCCTTCGAATAAGGGAAAAACCACGGCCAAGAGGAAGACTCGATATCACTATAGTAAGGAATTTTACCTTGTGTATTAACGAGTATAAATACTCACAAGACCCTACACCCACAAAAGAAAAACACTCTTTTGATTTTCCCACCTTACTGATGTATCACTCACACTCTATTTTTCTTGGACTTTTTCTTTCGGTCTATGGAATACCTCACTTTTGCTCTCACTTTGGTGTATAGCAAATGATTTTGGTGTTTGGTGTGTCTTTCAAATGAACCATATACCGCCTATTTATAGGAATGAATTTCCTATGATGAGGTAAGCGCTTACATCACAACTATGATGAGGTAAGCGCTTACATCACGTATGTGAACAAAAGAAAATTGGGGACTGGACCCCACAACATTAGCCATTTACGAGTTCTCTAAAATTGCGACAACCAGAGGAGGATCCAGAATTTGGAGGATGCGGGTGCCACCATTTTATATAGGCAATACCTATCACTAACCACAAAAGATCGAGTAGGAAGGATAGGTCGGTCAAGTTAATTCTGGATTAATTTAATTAGGTCTTTTATTTGTAAATAAGTTCGGTTTAGTTCAATTTTTTCACACTAGATTTAAAAATTTAAATTTTAGTCTTGAAGAAAATGACAAAAACAATAACAAATAACTCTTGAACGAGCGTCCCCAGTTAGATAATTTGCTAAATATGTAGCATAATTTTTTTACATATTATTTGTTTGACTACATTAATTTACCTTCAATATTTTTAAGTTAGTTTTTTCAGTCTCAATTATCAAGTTTTAGGCAATTGTTTGCATAACAAAAGATTCAAATTTTAAGTATAGAAGAATCAACCTAGAATATCTAGTAAACTAACCTTTTTTATCCTTTAAAAGTCAATAAAATACTGCTCAAATTATATTCCAATACAGATTAAATGGCGCCATCAAAAAGAGAAAACTATATGTTAAATATACAAAATCAATTCAAATTACTTATCAAATAAAATTTCTTATGAAGTATGCTCTAATTATAGAAACAAAATAAGGGTTATTGTAAATAAATGGGAAAAAAGAAAGATGCTGACAAAGGAGGATGAGGATGAGAGAGAATTTCCTTTTTAGAACAATGAAGAGTAGAAAGAAGAAAAAAGAGGAAAAGAAAAGGAAGGAGGAGGAAAGAGAAGTGAGGGCATGGGGGAAAAATCAGATATCAATGCCTACTCTGGTTTCAAACTCGGGCACATTAGAGAAATAAAAACTTCAAGTGGCCCGCACGAACCATTGGCACCAGAGCAAGCCTGGTGCCATTTAATATATGTCTATGTGTTTTCACAGATATTTGCATACATACTCGAAATTTTTGCCGAAGCGTGCGGTTGGTGTGGCACTCCTACCTCATAAGGCAGATCCGCCCCTGGCGAAAACCACACAAGGCATAAATATGTAAGACATTTCCTGGCAGCGGATCCAAAAGTCAACCCTATGTTCCATAAAGTTTGTACTTGTACACTTCTGAGTTCTGACCATTATGCAAGTTCTAATGAAATTACCCGGGACAGATTTAACTTTAAAGTAGACTTATGGTTGTAAAATTGTTTTAAAAATTGTTTTGCTTTGGAAGCATTAAGAACTGAAACAATGAATGAAGAATTGTTGCCAGGTGCGCTTGTACTACTCCCTTCTTTTTTTTCCCTTCGAAGAAAAATAACACTTCACTTAAACCCCATAAGTTTGTCTTGTTACTCTTTTTACCTTTACAAACACTGAAAAAGTAGCCACAGAGGTTCTCCTTTAGATATTTCACAATATCAAAAGGACATACAATAGTTATTTGCCATTTCAAGACTTCATATAGATAAATATACAGAAATATAATAGCCTACATTCGTACTCTTGCTGGACTTTTGGCTTTTTAAGAAACGGGAAATAGCATGGAGATAATCAGAAGTGGTTCACCTACTGGAATTGCGCAATAAAATTTATAGCCATACAATGAGTTCATTTTCATTTGCTAAAATTATATCGATAATAATACACACAGAAATGCCTAACACTATCATATTCCCCTTGCATAAAATCGAGGTTTTCTTTACACCAGTTCCTCAGTGCGTGCCAAAAATTACTCTTACAAAATTGAAGTGACATTTCGAGAATCCCCACATACACATGCTTCTCTGAGCATTGCATTTCAATCTCCTAACTGCTCTATTCTCAATAACTGAAGTGCCGTCCAACAATAGAAGTTGGTTATATTGCTGGGGGCGTTACTTTCAACAGATCCTGTAGCCACTTTTAGTCGTGTTTGTACGTCAAAACAGCATGAGAAGCAGACAATTTCAACCTCAAGGTGATACCATCTGTTCTTCAGCACTATGAAGGACTCTGAACCATGTCAAGATACTCACAACTCCACGACTGCTGGATTTAATTCAAGCAAGACTGCTCTCAACATATTCCATTGCTTTCCTTTTCACAGCCTCCATTCGTTCATCGTCACCAAGCGTCTTTTCATACTCAAGATACTTCTTAAACAGGAACTGCAATCCAGACATCACAAGCAATTAGAAAAGGCCCATCTTAAAACAAGAAAAACCAATTGAAGAAAATTTTCAAGAATATTCTTGGAAATATATAAGGATCACCTTCATCTTTTTGGGTGGAAGACTGAGAGTAATTGCCCTTTCAAATAAGGCACGGATCACATCTGCATCTCCCAGTCGAATCTCCTGTTCATTTGAATTTAATTTTGAGTCATGTACAGTCGAAAAGATTTATGTCAACACACATAAAAGAGCAGTTTAGTACAGTACCTGATCAAGATAAACGCTCCACAGATCAGTTCTCTTAGGATACTCACGAAGCATTTTCTCAAACAAGGAGCGACCCCTATCAGGAACTCCACACTTGAACTCTAGAATTGCAGTCTGTGTAATAAAGTTAATATGTTTGTGCGGAGGAAGACTTAGCAAAGCACGATTCACCACTGACTGGATTCCATCTTGGCTTTGTTTCAATAGCCACTGAACCCGCCTGAGCCAAACCTAAATGAAAAGAGGAGAAAAAGAGTTAGCAATAGTTAAATAGGGATCTAAAATCACTTCTAGCTGTCAGTACCTTGCACGAATGCTTGAACTTCTTAACCATCTTGTTAAGAAGTTCATCTGTGAGTTTGTGTTGCTCTGTCCTCTCATACATTCCTAACAAGGCCAGATGCACTTTTTTGGGATCACAATACTGCAATGCTCTTTGGAATACTTTTGCAACAGCTTCCTGGATCATAATCAAGAATATGAGATTCAGAGGCAAATATTGGATTGCAAAGTGAGATGTAATAAACATATAGAATGGGTCAATATCATTGTTTTGTCGTACCTCTGGGGGATTTCCATACTCGTTTTCTAAATTAAAATAGGCAACCCAAACATTCAGCTTCTCCAACTCTTCTCGCACGTTTATTGTCCTTAAAGCCCTTGAGAAAAGAACCAAGACACAATTAACAGGTCATACAGAATTTTCAATCACATTTTACTACTCATAGTACCTAAGAACACTAACGCACAGGAAAGAACAAAAAACACGGCACTCCCACATGGCCAAGTATGACTTTGCACCTCATGTGGTTCTTTTGAGTGTTCCATGCAAATGAACCCTTTCAGAGAAAAAAGGTTATGTTCAAGAGGCGTGCCTGACTCAACAAACTACAGAGAAGAGGGTTTTCATTATACAACAGCTGCTTTATGTGTAACCATGATGAAGAAAACTGCAACCATTTATTCCTTCACTGTCCGTGGCAACTCAGATCTGGTCACTAGTTTTAAACCTATTTAAGATGCATTTTACCATGCCTCATACAGTGAGGGATCTCCTAACCATCTAGGGGGTTGAAAGAATAAGGAATACTACGAAAAAAGATTTGGATAACTGTACCAGCTTGTGCTTGTTGGATATCATGGAAGGAAAGAAATGCAAGATGTTTTGAAAGAAAAGCAGATTCTATACAGAAGATTAGTTTAGATGCTTATGGCTTTTTGGTGTAGTCTTCAGGATGTCAAAGATGATAATAGCTTGGTAGATCTCATCCACTCACTACAGGGATAGGAATTGTAGAGAAGGGACCCTTAATTGTTTTCCTTTTTTTTTTTTTTTTTTTTTTTATTTATAGGAAGGTTCTGACTATGTAAATGTACTAGAACCAACTTTGTGCTAGATATTTCTTTTTTCCTTTTTCTATCAATATGCATTAATTACCTGTTCAAAAAAGAAACTTTTTCGAGGTTGGCAATTCAACAGGTTAAACAGGCCATTAATAAAATTATAGTCCCGTTGGCATATTGACTGTTCTACCACATTGAAGCACAAGAAGCATACATAGTTTAGAAGAGAGACAACAAAAATAACAGCTCACATCCAAGATTTTAAATACCAATATAACCAAAGGTTTAGTTAAAGGATAAAATTTCAACTACATCTTTATACGACCAAGATGTTTGCTTGTTTGAACTCTTTATTAGCCAGAAATGGAATTCATTGTTTGTTTTAGATTAGGAGAATATAACTTCAAAGATTTACCGTTCTGCAATCGATCGTGCCTTCTCAACATCAGCCAAAGACAGAACGAATGCCATGTACTTTATCCAGACAAAGCTGCTATTTGGGGAACTTCTAACTAATTTCTCAAACTCATCTTCATCTCTGGGAATGTCTTTTTCCAGTAATCTTTCCTCAGCTGCTATAATTTCTTGTTCCCTGCATACAAAGATTGTATCACATGAAGACAGTTATGATATAGTTCCTCCCTATGAATTAGTAAACCGAAGAGGAACAGGTAAGAAAGATTAATGATTCAAACAGTACCTCAATCTTTTTGCTTTTTTTGCAGCATGTTTCTTGTTCTTGTCATCTGAAGTATCTAAATCGGTAGCATCACCTGAGTCTTGATTAATTACATCACCCATATCCAAATTTTCTGTATCATCAAGTGGGACCTCCAGGGGTGGTATGGATGCCCTAGATTCAACTTCAGCAAGGAACAGGTCCTTCCCATCAACAGATTCACCATCAAGATTCTCCCGTCCTTGGGAGCTCCTCTCAGGTGAAGGAGTTGACTCAATACCTATGGAAAGAGCATCTCCAGAACTCAGCTTTGTATCTATTTCACCACTTGTAGCATCATTAAAATATGAATTCTTCATCCCAAGTGAAATTCGATGTCTTTCCTTATCCACCTGACAAAAAGTTAAAAAAATGAGTTTGAATGTAACACACCCAGATGGCAGAAATGACAGCCGAAGTCATCACTCATGCAATTCTGGAGCTACATTAGCACTTGTAATGCTTCAGAAGGATGATAAAAGAATGCAATTCTGGAGCTACATTAGCACTTGTAATGCTTCAGAAGGATGATAAAAAAAATTGACATGCTAAAATTAAGTACCAACTTTTAGAATTCACTTATATAACATGGTCTAACATTGTTAATATTGTCCCCAAACCAGGAGATGAAAAACCATGAAAAGAACATAGAGAAGAAAATGAAACAAGGCATATAAACAAAAAAAAATTCCATTACTCTCCCTTTTCCTTTTGGTTTGATAAAATTCCACCTATTTCAAAATGTTTGTCTACACTGCTAAACTGTAGTGTCATACTGAACAAGTACCTTCAAAATCTTTGCCCTCACTCTATCCCCAGCTTTGTGTATAGAGTCAATATTGTCGACATGATTGTCAGAGATCTCTGAAACATGGCACAATCCAACCTAGAAAATGAAGCTGGAATCATCAGCATACAAGTAAACACAAGCTTTCTGCTAAGAACAATAGCTCATCAATATTGCAAACTGACGAGAAAAATACATTCATGATTAACATCAGAACTTTCTCAAAGAATAGAGAATTTTCTTATAGCTGATAAACATACAAACAGGAAAAGACACACTTATCAGTAAGAAGTGGAGAAATTACATTACAGCTGATGAAATTACAATAACGTAAAAATATGTACACTGAAATAGTAGTTATGAATGAAGTGAGTTTGACCCATGTTCAAAAGTAACAATGTGTTCACTTAGGTCATAACTTACTATCCAAAGGCAAGTCATAACTACTGGAAGTGACCTGTTACATACCATATTTGTGTGATCAACTGTGATAAACAAACCATATGGTTCAACTCGCTTGACTCTGCCAGATATGACATCCCCAACAGTCAGATTATTTAGAGCATCTTTATCAGACTTGGAAGCACCGACTGCATTTGATGTCCTTAGAGTGACTTCAACTCGCTTTGACAATGGCTCCACGGAGACCACCCTGCAGTAAAGGAACTTAGTATACGACAATATGAGGATTGAGACAATAAAAAATTATATCCATACTGAGAAAACTTACTTGCCAATGACAAGTTTCCCTACAGGGAATTCTTTCTCTGGATTTTCCACATAACCATCAGACAAGTTTGACAGGAGAATTTTTGCATCAACTTTGCGAGAAAGCATTACGAAGCATCCTTTTGGTGTTACATTTTTCACATATGCCTAAAAGTAAAAAATGGAAAAGAAGAAAGGAACCTCCTCATTAATTTAACTTGCAGAAGAAGGAGATCAATCATAACTACAGATGCAGTAACATCCAAAGAGTGAAACCTAAAATGATTATACCAATGAGTATGAGTATACAATCAGTATATATCCTCTGTTTTATTTTTATTTTTATTTTTATTTTTATTTTTTTTAATAACCGAGAAATCAGTTCATATCCTATATGTTGAACTATTTTAATGGGAACCAGTGTTATCAAAAGAGAAAAGCTCAAAAAGCTCTAAAGTCAGCTGGGGCTTTAAGCGCAAATAAAGCATGGGCTTTAATGAAAAAAGGTGCAATGGTGCAAAAATAATAATATATATTTGTTTAGCAAGACTAATAATAATAAGCATGAATAAAAAATATATGGACAAACAAATTATAAAAACATACCGATAGAGTGAAATATCAATTATTTAGTGTCATCTCTTCAAGAAAGGCTAATTGGCAAGGAAAAGAAAGTCTTACAGCCTTGATGATGACACTGAAGCACACATAAAGTGAGGCGAAGCGCTTCAGGGCTTATACGCGCTTTTGACAACACTGATGGAAATGGATGAACAAACAAGAATTTTTTGCACATATATAAGAATGTAAGGCTGATGAAAGAAACCATTTGAATTCCCTTTGATATGTCTATACGTAAAAACTATTACCAGCTATATGACTAAGGATAGTTTGTTACAACTATCCTTAGGAGGAGAGGCGGATAGTTTGTTACAACCTCAGTCGACATGCATTTATTTTACATATAAAATACAAGAGGCAGTTGCTCGCAGTGGCACAATGATAAAAGCGAGAACAATTATATATGCGATGCAACCGAATCAGTTGCTTCAAACTTTTGATATTAGTGGACAGGAGAAAGAAAATGTATCTGAAGGCAGTGTTATTAGCATTGATAAAAAATGAAGTTCACATTCAAATCTTCCCACGTAATATAATGTACTCCCTCCGGTTCATAAGAAGTGTCCACTTACACTTTTTATTTTGGTCCAAAATAAGTGTCCACATGTATAATCAAGAAGGAAGTAATTATTTTCTTCCAAATTTACCCTTATTTAGATAGGTGAGTTTTTATGTAATAAAGAAACAATATTAATTAGGTATTATTTAATTAAGGGTAGTTTAGTCAAAATACCTATTTTTTCTAGGAGGTAGTATTTTCTTAAGGGGAGTGCTAAGTGGACACTTATATTGAGCTGGAGGGGATATCTCTTTTAAGAAGCCAGCAGTAGCAGAGGAGATCAATCCATCAGCAAAATGAAACTTGAGAAATTTTGCTTTGATTGTAAGTGACATGACAGCAATACGGAGAAGGTTAACTAAGACAAGTATGAGAACTAAAAAGGGACTTGGTATACAAGGGGCTAGACAGTTTATAAGGGACAGATCAATGGAGATATGTCATGGACTCAGAACATGTAAATTGAAATTAGGAAAGATATTCTATCGGGAATCCTTGGTAGCTGGGTCAGTACATTGAGGAAAGACTTGAAATTGAGAAGATGTAGTAAATGGTTTTGTTTTGTATTTTAGGGGGAGGGCATTAGCTGTTAAACTTTACCTTCTTCTCCCAATCTGATGTTCAGATATGTAGGGTATCAGTTGGTGTATGCCACTTACGGTGAAGGATTTATTAGAAAGCTGACACTTCAAGAAAAGCAGATGTTGGTTGAACAGCAAAGAACATTATCCTCCTTGTGGGATTTTAGGCAAGTTGAAAGGGATTGAGTAGGATAGATTATGGTCTGTAAGGAGCGAGTGGTTAGTTAATAGTCCATGAGATATTAGGAAGATGACTTCATTCTTCTCAGATGAAAGAAGGGAATCATATGATTTCTCTACCCACCGAAAGAATACATCCCTTGGACCTCAAGGAAAACAGGGATTGAACCTAATTTGAAGGGTTTTAAAGCCTTCCCAACATTATAATGAAGATGAGGCTTTCTCCTCTTTAAGAACCCCTTCAATCTTTTAATTTCCAATTCGACAAGTACTACATAAGATTCAATACGAGATATCATCAAAGTTAACTTAAGGACATCTATCAGTGTGTGGCATACATCAATGTTGTACATTATCTTTTGCATGGAGGGGCAATGAAAACAAAGACACGAACAGAAGGGTATTATAGGTCTAAAGGTCAGAAAACTACGTAAAGAATGTGACTGCAGCCTGCAAAAGAAAAAAAATCTAAATCATGTTGTACCTGCACCATCGTATTTGGTTGAAGATCCTCAATCTTCTCCATTAACACAGCAAAATCCCTGAATAAAAATTAAACAAAGAAAAGGAGAAGAAATTAATCAAGAAACAAAAAGAAGTGCGGAAATGATATGGGTGCCAACACCCTAAATATCCACATTGAAATAATTGTTAGATAGACTCAAGGAGGGAAAGGAAGGAGAGATGGAAGTAGGAGTCACTGAATACTTCTTTTACTATAAGTAACAACCTTGTCATCAAAGTGTTTGGTGCAGTTGAGAAGACATCTAAAATGTTTGTTTCGGTTTAGAGGGACAGGAAACGCTAATGTGGAAGGGCTTGACTTTACTTGCCCTTGTCTTTAATTTCCTAAGCAAAACAAGGGAAATAGTCCTTCCCCCTCTTCTAGTACTGGGTAAGATTCCAAAGTAATACAACTTCTTTATCAATTTTATAACCAATTTACCTAGTATATTATGAGACAACCATAACCGGACATTTCGGCCTAATCACCTAAAATTAACTCCCTTGGGTCTGCAGCGAGGAGGATCATGAACACATAAGAAGGTCCAATGCAATTTGGATAACAGAAGTCATCACTTGGATCAAGTGCATAGCACACATCAGGCTTTAAATTCATTGAACGCCTAATCAGCTAAATTTGACTCCCTCGGGTCTGCAAGGAAGAGGATACTGAACACATTAAGGTCCAGTGCACTTCCGATAACAGAAGTCACCAATGGGATCAAGTGCATAGCACACATTGACCTTAAAATTCATTGAAGAGAACTCTCCAGAAACCGCCTAAAAGGCTTAGGGCAACAACAAATTTTTTATCAGTTAGAAGTACCATCATATTCTACAGATAAAACATACTGTAGCATGTTTTATATTTGCAGCATGATAAGAAGCTATTACCGATGATATTATAAATGCATCCAGTATCATGAAGCTCATGTATGTTGACCATGAACAAATAATGCAAGAGAGAGCATACTTGTAGATGTCTAAGGATTAGTCCTTAGAAAATTCAAGTGTAAGGGATCTAGAACTTACACTGTATCATTGAGTGCAGAGTGTTTCTGCTTCTGGGTTCTGTGTGAAATAGACCGCAGCGAGAGGTCAATATGAATAGTTCCCTTGCCTGAATGAGTAATCTCCAGTACTTTGCACTTTACAAATTGTCCTTCGTGATATCCAGACAGCGGATCAGCAACCCCTGGATCTCCAAGTTCAGTGAAATGAACCTTACCATATAGGTGAGGATCAATTTGAACAAGCAATCCACCAACACCAGGAAGGATTTTGGAAATCCTGCCACCCAAAACACTGCCTTCACGAATATGAAATGCCATACTTTCACTTGAATGATCTGTGAGACCATCTCGTTGACAGGCAGGTCTTTCTGGGTCAACCAACAGTGGATGTGGTATCAAGCGCACCAACTTCTTCTCCTTATTACAACTTAAAACATAACCAGAGAAAGCCCTGCCGACAGAGAACCTTTTCTGAAATTCATCTAGCTCACTAGGCTCGCTTGAGCTATCTAAGATGTAGATCTGGGCCTTAACATCTCGGGATATCGTTAGCCAAGCCCATTCATTGTCAACTTTGTACACAAAGCCAGAAACGAGCTGGCCAGTTGAATAACTCAAATTTTTAACGGGTTCAATTTCACCAGATCCTGGACAAGAAAGAAGAACAACCATAGTCAAAAGGGATACCTTCAAAAATAAAAGCAGACTTGCGTCACTTGAACATCAGATGAATCGTGTCTATTTAACAAATGTTAATCTGAACATCTAAACAACGCCCACTGCGTAAGATCTATTTTGGTTTTTATTTCTTTGATCGGGATAAACCTTTTCTGCATCTATTCTGACCATATTCAGTGGAACTCATAAAAGAAAGCTAAGAGTTTCAAGCTGAGAAAGTGAACATGTGTAGACATAAACTCATGGAAACAATGAATGTGATATATTGATTTAAAATTAAGAGTTCTCCGTATCATGCATATATACATGTCAACCACAAATATATAAGACGGGGGAAAATAGCTCAATCAGAGAATGCCCCCACATATCCTGTATATAGCGAAGGACAGAATCACGAGACTTTTTGGTGTTAGTCAACATAAAAATAAGCATGCAGTCCACAGTTTTGAAGTGGAATGTCCCATTTTATATTTATACAAATATGTTATCTTCTCCAAAAAAACATGCAAAGACACGAGATTGGGTAAAAGTCACACATGTCAGGCTTGTGGAGCTTGCAGAAACAAAAATAAAGCAGCAAACCTTCTAGTAATGTATCACAAAATTCAAATTTCAGTTTATTGCACTCTCTCAAGATACCATCTAGAGTGTCACAGCCAAAGGTAAACTCTGACAATCTATGAGGCTTTAGAGGGGGTGGAATTTGACCTAACAACATGAGAGCAAATATGTTCAAAGTGGACGAGGTAGAAGCCAAGCTCAAGAGAAAGGAATTAAGATGAGGTAATAATAGTCGGTAAAAACAAAAAAGGCCTCATGCCATACTTGGCCATGTTATCATTTCACCTGCAAGTGTGGATGGTTTAATGGATAGCTCCCACTGATAGCCTCTCTTAACACTTTCTGACATATTGAACTTTGAAATAATCCTTGCAGTAAGAGACTGCCCAAATCTGAAGTTACTAAGTGGAGCTTCAGCATAATTGTCATCTGATACCTATTCACCAAGAAATTGAAAGCAAAAGTTTAGGAACACCAAAATCAAGTTATACGTTTATCTTTTTCTCCTATTTTCTTTTTCCTTTCAAGAAGGCAAGGATTTCTGCTATCAGGTGTACTTTCTTTCTTTTTCTATTGCCAAAAGGAGGAACTTAAGGTTGGAGAAGGGAACTTATTGTACCACTACATAATCATTTGAGAAGAAGTCATCAAGTAATTGCTTACCTCTGTTATGTGCACCCTCCCATGGAAACTGGACCCAAATTTTAGTCTCAGTTCAAGTGGCCGTATTTCAGTAATCTGCAGTTAATCGATAAGACAAAATATAGCCCCCAGCTAATTTGTGATCTGAATCCTTCATGCAGAAGCGTAAGTATTACCAAGAACGATATCCATACCTCTGCCTGAACCAGCGATCCAACATTATAACTAGATTTCCTTTTAGCCCTCTTGGAACTCGACGTTTCACTAGCTTCACTGATAGACTTAAGCAGCAGCAGCAATCTCCCACTTGTTGAAGGAGACGGAAGGGCCATAACAGTGGCAATGACACTACATTGAGAAAAATGAATTACAAAATAGAAACCACAATGCAAGCATCAAATAAAATGTCCTACTTAGCTATCCATAAAACAGAAAGCACTGTAGCATGAAGCTGGAAATGGAGAGTACATCAATGAAGTAAGAATGAGAACATTCTTCCACATCAACATGGAAAGCAAATTCTTAGCAACTTGTAGCGGTAGACAATTTTTACCCCTCAACTCTACTAGTTCACAAAATAAGTCAATTCTAATTTTGGCTCGTCCCATAATTAAACTAATACTTCTTGGTTCTTGACTTAGAATTTGAAATCCCCTTATATTAAATACTAGATAGAAAGAAGTGCACTCCTGACGTTCCTCTCCCAAAGTGACTCAAATTCCATGGTAGCCTTCTCTTCTATATTGCTCAATTCAAGTCACGGCTAGCTATATCTTCTGACTGCTACACAAAGATTGTTTCTCCTACATTTCTACCCATGGGAAAAGCACATTGAATGTTTACATTAGCTTTTCTATAAGGTTTGCATGTTTACAGTAGCTTAAATTTCATCTAACCAAGTTCCCACTTCTTCAGGATTATTATACGGAAAATTGACATTGCTAGATATATAGATTACTCCACATTTGACTTGAAACCATACTACAAGATTCTTCAATATACTTTTTTCCTTCCAATCATATCACTCCTCTATATCGTAGCTACCTCATCCAGCCATTTGCTTTTCACAAAGGATAAAACGCAACCACGTCGAAGCAAGTTTTACTCTCTGAAATTTCTAATTCTCTCTTTACTTCCTTTCCAAGTCTAGTAATACTGTAAGGTCATAGCTAACATTTCATGGGTGATGTTAAGTCGCAGTACTTATTAGAGTGTTTGGTATATGAAGATATTTATACTTGCAACATCTTCTTTTTTTTTAATAACCATGGTCTTCGGGCACGCGAGCTAGCACCTCGACTAAGTACAATAAATTCCAAACACGAGCTAAATTACTAAATGATTAAAAAACATAATAAATGAAATGACAATCTTTTTTCCTCTCCATGTAGACAACATAAAGGAACTGAAAATGAAAACACAATAAACACAAATAGAATAGAAATTATCAGGTTCTCTTACCTTTCTCCATTGGCAAATGATTTATGAGGAAGATTTTGAGTATTGTAATCAGCTCGCGATGCATATCCAAGAGTGTTATTATATGATGGTAGTGAAACAACCTGGTTAACAGGAAAAGTTAAGCACACCTAACAATATGGATTGAAGCTAGACAGAATACAGCCAAAAATAAAAAACTGAAAAACTTGCCAAGTAATTTTCTTTAACAATCTCCACAATTGCATTTACAGTTTGATTTACTTCCAATTCTCCTAGCGCTTCCCTTTTGCGTTTCTGTTTATAAAGGTAAAAGTAATCAAATACATGAAAGAGAAAAAGAACAGGTAGTGCAACCAATATAGATGCTAGATAAAACAAGAAAATAAAATACAATACTCATACAAAAATCAATAGTTTTTCTCCAAAGAATTAATACGAAAACAGGCCCCAGCTTGCGATGTGTGGGTTAGCCACCTGTCACCGGCTTGAACCGTGCCGCAAACAAAAGTCTAGTATCTAAATACAAAAGGGTAGAGGTACAGGCCATCATCCACCAAATTCTGAACCGTGCACCGCAGGCCCTCAGGGATCTCTCGGTTATAAGAAAAAAATAGTATAAAAGCAAGAAGCAATACTATTTCTTCGAAAAAGATCTTTAACGAGACGAATAAACCAAGATAATTAACGGTACAGCACAACAATGAAATAGCAAATTCAAGAATGACCTTCTGGGCTTGATTATTAGTGGTCTCTTTCTTTGATTTATTCACAAAAGCTGGCTTCAAAGACAGATCCACTAGGCGTTCTATCTTGGAAACATCAAGTACTGCTGTGCAAATACTTGAGCCAGTCTCCACAGAGATTCCACTTACTGCAAAGAATATCATTTACTTAATATTAGTTCTCAAGGAAACAAATAATAACTGGTTATTCAATGTTTCAAAGGAACTTACACTGATAGTGGGAAATAAAACCAAAAACGTCATCATATTTCTGAAAGCTTACTACAACACCAAATTCCTTTATTTCATTAACTTTTCCCTTCACAGTGCTACCAAGATTAAATTGTTCCACCCATCTTAAGTCGGAACCTCCAGAGTCCACCAACTGCAGCTTCGCAATCTGATAGCAGAGAAAGATGAATCCATTCAGAATGAGACTCTAAGAGAAAAGAGTATTTCCTACATCCCCTTTTATATAACAAACTCTGATTGAGCACAGAGATCCAATAGTTGATATGTCATATTTGTAGTAGCAAAAGAAAACAGCACCTGATTCTTTAAGCATTGATTGCTCGAAACTTGTAAATGGGCATCGGTTACTTATTATTATGAGTTGAAGTGTGGTTTTCGGATACCCAATTAATGGAAAAAAAACATTGTTACTGACATGGAACAATGATGACACTAGAGTAGAGACTCCAATGCATGAGACAATATGCACATACAAGCCCACCTGTTGTGGACCCAGGGCAGGAATTCATGCTCTTGAAAGTTGAAAAGGTTAATTAAATGGCAAAACAGATGAGCAGGGGCCGTAACAGACTTTGATCATTCAAGTCAAAAGCTACTAATATGGAGACCTATGGTACTTCAAAAAGTTTCTAGTCGAAACAGGCAAATCATAAGAACATGTGATACTTAACTTTCCAGTCAACACAACCAAGAATAAGAAGTAGGTGAATATTAATCGGATGGGAAAGGTCTAGACTTAATTTAGGGAAAAGTTGAACAATATATAACATAACTCAGCCTACGGGCATAAGATTTAATGCGAATTTCATTTAACCGCAGAGAAAGGAATTAGAGTGAACTTAGGAAGTTTGAAGTGCACTACCAGATAGAAAGTCCCTCCCAACATAACGAGAGAAAACCTGCCTACACAAGGCCCATACAGTAATTTCACAAATTTCCAAAATGTTTGATCTATGTTCTGATAGTTCTTTTCCCTACCAATTTCAGATGTACATTCCAGGAAGCAATTGATTAAGTATGCAAGAGGCAGAACAATCACTGTGTATGACAAGCAAACAGGGATATTTTTCCTGTCAAAAGATCAGAAGAGTTTTTCTGTAACATAGAAATCATGGTCAGTAATTACCTTCTC
Source organism: Lycium ferocissimum (assembly GCF_029784015.1). NCBI lineage: Eukaryota > Viridiplantae > Streptophyta > Magnoliopsida > Solanales > Solanaceae > Lycium > Lycium ferocissimum. Next base: position 37,672,801 of record NC_081343.1, read on the forward strand.
CTCCACAAGAAAGTATTCTTGAATAAAGGATGCATCTATTGAAGAGCAAAGAGACTGCTTCAAAGAAACTGTAATTCGACTTGTTTCACTGTTGACCTGAATGAGAGAGGGAAGGGAAGAATCAAAATTTCACTGGGAATCCCAAAATCATAACATACCAAAGCTTCACATTACCGAACTGTTGACCTACATCAACAACGTTAGTGCGCACAGACTGTCCAATCTGGTAAACTTCAGAAAGACTAGATCTTCTGTCATCAGTAGCCTTGACGGGATAAAAAAAGGTGATTACTCAGCATTTTTTATTGATCATATTGTGCCCTTCGTCCAAATAAAAGATACAATCGTGAAGGTAATAGATTTACTGTAAGAAGTATATACCCTGTTTCTTGGAGAAAACCCAGTCAAGCGCCCAAGGTAGCGAATGAAGATACCACTTTCAATTATATTACAAATATACCCCTGGATTTAAAAAAAACATATGTTGTAGTTAGCGGAGAAGTGGAATTACCAGAAAGTAGTGTGATGGTCCATAAACCACTTCAACTACTAGTGCTTTGAGCATTTTTCAAAAGAAAAGCTTTAGTTGTTGTGATCTCTTTCAGTCATGAACAATCACAGTTAGGAGAAAAACAGACACAAAAAATGTGCCTCAGCTCCTTGCCATTTGGTTTATAAACAGTTGCCCAACTTACCTAGAAAGAAGGGATGAAAAGAAGCTCAAAAACTATGAAGTAAGTTTCTTACATGCAGCACAGAGTTAAGATGGACTTGATTAACATCCAGCGGAAGCTGCTGAGCTGAGGCCACAAGAGAATGTTTTGCAGAGAGTACTAAATTGCTGCCCTCAACATCTACATACATCAAAGACCCAAACAAATATCTAGTCAGTGCAAGTGTCGTGTTTAAACACTCTCTCCCTTTCCCTCATGCAGCCCCAAAAAACTAAAAGAACATGGAAATACCACAGGTTAATCTATCAACAGTAATTGGTTAAATTGCAGAAAAATCACATAATAACAAGAACAGTTTTCTTTTTTTTGAAACTGAACATAATAACAGCAATAAATAACAAGAGGATACAAAGATGACTGCAGCATTAATATAAGGTATTATAATGGGCATCACAAACATCTACAGCAATACTCATTAAATAGTATTCGGTACTTGACTTTGCAGAACGCGACTATAAAACGTAGAAGTCTCCTTTCCCTCTTTTGCTTTTCATTTTTCGTAAAGATAAGTTTTGCTCTCAACGACACCTCCCCCCCCCCCCCCCCACAAACCTCAACAGTAAGAACAGTACTTCCCACCCCCAGTCCCCCCTTCCCCGATAATGAACCAGGTATCATTCTCTCTCCGCTATCTCCTCTCTCGCCGACGGACAGCACTACCCACCGCTGCTCCGACGAGGTACGCCGTTCATCGCCTCTTTCCTTATCGCCGGCGACCCATTCCGGCCAGATCTCTCCCCTCTTCTCTTTTCGCTTCTTTTCTTTCCACTCTGCAACCAGAAACCCCTCTCTAGTAGGTTTCCGGTCAGTCCTGCACAGGTACTCAAGCTTTCCGGCAGGTTCCGGCGGTGAACAGTAACTTCCGGCAAACAGTGATTTCCTGCGGCGAACAGGTTCTATCTACCTGGAGTTGGTACCTCCGGTGGTCCGCATTCATTTTTTGTCTTTTATCCTTGTAGTTAAATTTTAGCTGCTTTGCTTTATTAAATCTTCACTTTACATTCTTGTCTTTAGTTCTATCATCCTTGTTGTAGTAGTCCGACTTGCCTCTAGATTCTTGGTAACTTGTGCTTTAGTTTTAGTTCCTGCTTGTTTTAGGATAAAACTTTGATTAGCCTTTTTTTTTTAATGCTTTAGTGGATTTAGTGAGCGATTGTAGACTAGGGTCATGTTCTCGGTCGGGGACGGGGGCAAGGTTTAGGGGAGGTAAGTGGGTTAAGGGAGCTTCTAGGTTGACAATGGGGTCTAGGAACCTTGGGACTTTAACGGGAAAGTCCATAGAGGTAGTTAAGATTCTTAAGTAAAGGAGGATTAATATAGCTTGCATCCAAAAGACTAAATGGGTAGGACCTAAAGTTGAGGATGTGGACGGGTATAAGTTATGATTCTCGGGTAAGTCGACGTATAGGAATGGGGTAGGCATTTTAGGAGATAGTGAGCTAAGGGATCAGGTGGTAGAGGTTAGGAGGGTCAATGACAGGATGATGGCGATTAAGTTGGTTCTTTGGAGGGTTCACTTTGAACATTATTAGTGCTTACGCGCCGCAAGTGAGCTTTGACGAGGAGGAGAAGAGGCGATTTTGAGAGGATTTGGACGAAGTGGTGGGAGGTGTACCGCCCACTAAGAAGTTATTCCTAGGAGGAAATTTCAATGGACACATCGGGTCATTTTCGGGGGGTTATGACGATGTGCATGGAGCTTTTGGCTACGGGGACGATGTGATGGAGGAGTCTCACTTCTGGATTTCGCAAAAGCTTTTGGATTGGTGGTAACCCAACTCCGAGTTTTCCCCGAAGGAGAGTACACTCGGAAACCTTTTCGTAGCTCGGTGGGTCGCAAACACGGATAGATTTTTCGCTCCTTAGAAAAGATGATAAAGGTCTTTGTAAAGACTGCAAGGTCATTCCGAGTGAGAAACTAATGACCCAGCATAAGCTCTTGGTGATGGATTTGGAGATCAAAAGGAAGAAGAAGAAGAAGAAGGTCGTGGATGACCGACCGAGGATCAAGTGAGGGAGTTTGAATTTGTCTAGTGCCAGGAGATGGGAGAGAAGTTGATAGTTATGGGGGCTTGGAAGAGTAGGGGGGATGCGAGTAGCATGTGGGATAGGATGGCCAGTTGCATTAAGGAAGCAGCTAGAGAGGTTGTGGGGGTCTCGACAGGTCGACGTGGTGGACACTGTGGCACGGTGGTGGAATGGAGAAGTCCAAGGGAAGGTGGAAGCAAAGAAGGTGGCGTATACAAAGTTTATAGACATCAAGGATAATGAGGAGAAGGGGACGAATATGGAAAGGTATAAGATCGCGAGAAAGTAGGCGAAGTTGGCGGTTGGCTAATGGCAAAAGCTTGACTTTTGAATGCACATGTACGGGCTTTGGAGGACAAAGGTGGGGATAAAAAGTTGTTCAGGCTAGCCAAGGCGAAGGAGAGGAGGGCACGTGACCTAGATCAAGTGAAGTGCACCAAGGATGAGGATGGAAAAATATTGGCGGAGAAAGCTCTCATTAGACGGAGATGGTGGGTCCCCTTTCGCCAAGCTCTTGAGACGAAAAGGGGACAGAGACATTGTGATGGGAGAATTGGAATACTCTGAGAGGCGTCACAATTAAATGGTTAAGGAGGTTAAGGGTGTTGTTCGTAGGATGCGCAGGGGAAGAGCGATCGAGCTTGACGAGATTCCTGGGGAATTTTGGAAGAGTGCAGGCAGAGCAGGGTTGGAGTGGCTAACTGCTGGGTTGTTTAATGTGATTTTTAAGACGACGAGGATGCCCGAAGAATGGAGGTTGAGTACAATAATTCTTTTGTACAAGAACAAGAGCGACATTCAAAGTTGCAACAACTATAGAGGTATCAAACTGCTAAGCCACACTATGAAAGTGTGGGAAAGGGTGGTGGAGATGAGGGCGAGGAGAAGCGTGTCAATTTCAGAGAACCAGTTCGGATTCATGCCAGGGCGCTCAACTACATAAGCCATCCATCTTGTAAAGAGACTAGCAGAGCAGTATAGGGAGAGGAAATTGGACTTAAACATGGTATTCATCGATCTAGAAAAGGCTTACGACAAAATGCCAATAGAGGTTCTATGGAGATGCTTAGAGGCCAGAAGGGTGCCAGTGACGTGCATTAGGGCGATCAAGAACATGTATGATGGAGCCAAGACCAGGGAAAAGACAGTGGGAGGAGACTCGGATCACTTCCCAGTTGTGATAGGGTTGCACCAGGGATCAGCTCTTAGCCCGTTTTTATTTGCCTTAGTGGAGGATGGATTGACTTGGCAAATTCAAGGTGAGGTGCCATGGTGTATGTTATTCGCGGATGACATAATCTTGATTGACGAGACTGGCAGCGGAGTTAACGCGAAGCTGGAGGGTTGGAGACAAACTCTGGAGTCTAAAGGGTTCAAGTTTAGTAGGACCAAGACAGAGTACATGGAGTGCAACTTCAGTGACGTACCGCATGAGGCTGACATGAAAGTGAGGCTTGGTACATAGGCCATCCTAAAGAAAGGAAGTTTAAAATCTTAGGTCTATTTTACATTTAAAATCTTGGGTCTATTTTACAAGGAAATGGGGATATTGACGATGATGTCACACCGTATTGATGCAAGGTGGATGAAATGGAGGCTCGCTTCCGGAGTCTTTGTGTGATAAGAAGGTGCCACCAAAACTTAAAGACAAATTCTACAAAGTGGTGGTTAGACTGACTTTGTTGTACGGGGCGGAGTGTTGGCTAGCAAGAACTCTCACGTTCAGAAGATGAAAGTTGCGGAAATGAGAATGTTGCGATGGATGTGTGGGCATACTAGGAGAGATAAGATTAGGAATGAAGATATCTGGAACAAGATGGGAGTGGCCTCGGTGGAGGACAAGAGGCGGGAAGCGAGGCTGAGATGGTTTGGGCATGTAAAGAGGAGAGACATTGATGCCCCAATGCGGAGGTGTGAGAGGTTGGCTATGAACAGTTTCAGGAGAGGTAGAGCGGTAAGTATTGGGGAGAGGTGATTGGATAGGACATGACGCAGTTCCAACTTACCGAGGACATGAGCTTAGATAGGAGATTATGGAGGATGCAAATTAGGGTAGAAGACTAGTAGGTAGTCCCGTTTATCCTTTTTGTAATAGTAGTCGCAATTTTGCTCCATCGTTTCTTGTCCTTTGATTTATCTTTGCTATCTGTTGTTTCTTGTACTTCGATTATCTTGTTTATCTGTGGTAGCTCCTGCTTTTTTTCCAGACTATTTTAGATTTTTATCATGACTTTTTCGGTTTCGTTATTTTCATTTTCATACTGCTTTGAATTGCTTGTCCTTATCTGACCTTTTTGTTTGCCATGCTTTCTCTTGAGCCGAGGGTCTTTCAGAAACAGCGTCCCTACCTTTCAAGGTAGGAGTAAGGTCTGCATACACTTTACCCTCCCCAAACCCCACATTGTGGGATTTCAGTGGATATGTGTTGTTGTTGTAGTAGTAGTTAGAACTACCACTTTGGCCTCTTATCAGTAAAACTATTAGCTATGTGTGTCCAACAAATACATTACAAAATTACTGGACAACTGAAAGGTGAGTTATGGAAAAGAATGGTCAAAAATGAGCAGATATTAACTAAAGAGATCACCGAATACAGCTGGATGTAGGATAGAGAAAGTACCAAGAACCAAAAGCTGATCAAATTCATACCCAGGCCTCAAGGCGGACTTCATCAACTCAGCATGGCCTGCAAGCGGTAAAAATAACAATATTAACTGCCTAATTGATACAGATAGTACACAAGGAAATAATGATGGGAAATCTCAAAACTGTAAAAGCAATTGAAGAAAAAGAAAGGATGCAATGAGTAATTATTCACCACTGTGATCAGCCAAATGTTGGGGTGAGATTGAGCCCTTAAAATGACCCTGAGCAGTAACATCTAGGACAATTCCATGAGGAGTTACTCGCTCAACCACTCCAGAAACAACAATTCCTGGTTTGACCAGTTCATTGCTGAATACCCTAGCATTAACATTCAAATAAATGGAGGAATCATATATTTAACCAAAAAATGCAATGCAGAAACAAAATCTCAAAAAAAAAAAAAAAAAAAAAAAAAGCCACATGCGTGAAGGGCAAGGATACATATTATAGATCAACGTGGCAATAAAATGCTTCTTGAAGAAAGCAAGTAAATATTCCAGTCTAAAGATTTCAAGGATTCAACAGACACCAACTCCACCGAACCACCATCAAGAAAGCAAAAGAGCTTCCAACTATATTAAGTTCAAGATATCTATATATTCATGATCCACAAAATTTACAGATGGTACAATAACAATAGGAACAACACTGTCATATAAAGCCCATTAATTAAAGGAGATTGCTGACATTCTAACAAGATATGAACAAACAGTTTTCACAAGGAGTCCATACATTTAAGTGTATGAAAAGTTGTTTATCTCATAATGAAAGATATTTAACTACTTGATGAAAAAAAATGAAAGATATTCAACCATTTCCTTCATACCACTCGAAACTGAAAAGATAAAATCAAGAAAACAGAAAAACGGATTCCTACAGAGACATGTTTATCTAACATAAGCTCATTAAAGGAATAAGAAAAAATATTTCACAGACTAGAGTCACTGGTTTATAAAAGAAAGTTCAAGAGCAAATTAGAAATGAATTCTTTTTACATCCTCATTAAAGCAATCGCTATACCATCCAAGACAAAAAAGAAACAAACCTTGAGGGTGTTGTCGTGAAACTGAGGTTAATACGACGTGAAGCCGGATTAGAACTGGTAACTCTACATTTCACTACTTGTTCAATGTGATACATGGAACTTATTTCACACCCCGGATCTAGTCCAAGTTCAGATCTGGATACATATATGGACGTGTCAGTGCCAATAAGACGTCGCAGACATCACATAAATATAAATTGACATATAAGTAGGGTAGAGAAAGTACCATAACCTTGATTTTTTTTTGCGTGTATATAATACATACAGAGTGAAATATACTGACAAATCTCAAATCACATGTAGCCTTTACCCTGATCCTAAAAAAAATTTGCTCGTCCAATTCATTTTATTTATATTTAGTCTTACTTCATTTTGTCAGAATGCAAAGAAGGAATTAATCAAATTTTCCTTTAAATTAACATCCACACAAGAGATCCTAGTGCAGATATTTGAAAGAAATTATTAATATGCAAGCAGAGATGACACAAAGGTAAAACAAATTCATAACCCAGAAGAGAACAAATATCTTTGGCACATATAGGTAATACAAACTTAAGCCTCTCAGAAACGTAATCATGATTAATGGATGAAAGAACAGTACAGAATTGAAGTACTACATCATTTACAGAAACATAATCAGATTAAAAGCGAAATATCATTGTATTACCACACATTAGAAAATAAAAAAATATAGATATAGTGGCAGGTGCTAGCATTTAGTTTGACAAGTGAATTGCAAGGGACTAACCTAGGGGCAAATCCTTGTACTCCGTTGTAAAAGCGGACAAAGCAACCGTGGTTTTCAATCTTCGTTATCCATCCATGTGTTGTTAGTCCTTCAGTAGCATCAGTATAAGAACCAAGAATTTCAAGTTTTGATTTAACCTAGAAAAGACCCCAGGAACAATTTGTTAGAGACGTCCAAATGATGAGAGAATCACAAACAAATAATTTTTTGAGAAGGTATGAAAGAATACAAATAGTTACGAGTAATTTTCTTAAATGCCAATTCATTATAAGGCTGCAACAATAGAATGGATAAGTAGCAAGTGATAGAACAGATAAACAGGTAACTGGATTTTGCAGTACAGGAGACAGATGGATGGTTTTTACAGGATAAGTGCAGACTCAAAATGGGCTTCACAGAAGATTTCAACACAACCTAAGGCTTCTTTTGTCTAACTGCAACCTAATGCAATTTTTACAAGCCAACAATGAGTTCAGCCTAAAGATGGGTAGGATGCACCACTAACCGACTTCACCATATCTTACGCAATACACCCAATACCAATATTCACTGACATCGTCTTTCAAAACGCTAAAACCATTAAAAATTCCTTTTGAACAACAAGATTGTAAAAACATGATAGTCGTCAAAATGGCAAAAGAATAATAATACTAGTGTCACTTGGCATTACATGTTTCTTGGTATAAGAAACAACTAAAACAGTGATCACACTACAACAAACTTTGGAAGGAAAACAATCCATATTAATGCACAAAGAAAATGTCATGAAATTCCAGCAGTTTTATTTTTCGTTTCAAATTTACTGTATCTTTGTCAAAGTTAACTGTAATTTAATTGCAATTTTAGTGTAAAGAAAATTAAGATGCAAAATGCAACCATCTTAGACAATCCAGAGACGAAGTGTAATGTATAAATTGTAGATGCAAAAGAGAAAATATTTACTAAAACATAATGGCAGTAGACAAGACAAAATTAGGAATAAACTTTGATTGCTTTACTAGAATAAACTTAATAGGCACTGTAAATGGGCAAGTTTTTCCTTTCCACTCAAACTGTGAAACCCTTATGTATGTGGACATATGATAGCACCCAAACTGGCTACGATGGATTTGGAACTAACTTTTCATCCATCAACAACTTAAAGTGTCATGGAGGTGCATGGAAGGAAGACTTTAAAATTCAAATGTGTTTAAATGGGTATTTACAAGGAAATAGGAAGACAACAAGACTCGAGACAACTAAGCTTATTTTAGGGGCCTAGGGTTATTTTAGTCATTGTAGTCCTAATTAAGACCTACGTATAAATAGTTCATTGGTCTTCATTTTAAAGGAAGTTTATGGATGAATTGGAGGATTTGTATCTCCTTAACTGTACTACTCTTAGATTCCATGTATGAGTTCATTCTTTTTTTCTTTTTTGATCCGAAATGGATTGTATAAGTTCAATTTCTTCTCACATGGATTAATTCTGATAATTAAATGCTAGTCTAATTGTGAGACTTTCTTCAAATTTTTGTTCTCCCCAGTCTAATTTCTTGTTTTATCCTCTTATAGATATTAGAACCAACATGATCATACAAGTTTCATTTCCAAAAAATATTGGTTTCCTTCATTTACCCTTTATTTGTAGTACATTCGCTAGTCAAATATTTGTTACTTTATTTGGAAATATGATATTTATTGAATATTAAGATACTTGACTATATCATAAAAGTGTTCCATTTATTTCATTTGACAAGGATATTTTGGAGCAACTTAATTGTGATGTGCAAGTTTTATTTCTCAAGCATGTTGATTTAATCGAGTCACTTCATGCATGTTGTTCTTTTTTCATGCCAGGTGTGTCTCACTTATCTTGGAGAATTGGTCTTTCTTGAATTTCATGACTCTTGGATTTACCATAGAAGTATTTTTTGGGAAGAAGTGAGAATTTTCCTAGATATATCAACTTAAGGATGAATGCATTAGAGATCATTGATTGCATTATTAAAGATCATTGGTTGCACCGGATGCATGGACTTCTATTTGATATATCCTGGTCGTACACTTCAGTGAGTCTTGTTGGATTTCTATTAATATATCCATGTTTTGCAAGGTTTATATCCAAGGACAAATTCTTTTAAAGGAAGGAACGACAGCAACCAAAATGGCTATCATGGAGTTGGAACCACACTTTTCATCCATCAAGACCTTAAAGTGTCGTGGATATGCACGGAAGGAAGACTTTAAAATTCAAATGTGCTAAAATGGCTATTTACAAGGAAGACAACAAGGCTCAAGACAATTAAACTTATTCTAGGGCATAGGGTTATTTACTCACTGTAGTCCTAATTAAGACCTAGGTATAAATAGTTCATTAGATCTTCATTTTAAAGTAAGTTTATGGATGAATAAAAGGATTATACTCCTTTGTGAGTGTTAAGGGCATTCACTTGGATATCCTTAATTGAACCTCTCCTCCTTGTATCGATGCCATATTGCCATGTACGAGTTCAATCTGTTCTCCCTTGTATTAATTTTAATAATTAAATGCTAGTCTAATTGTTAGATTATAGTTCCTTTCTGCTAATTCTGTTCCAAATTAATTTCTTGAGTTATCCTCATACTCATATCTTGTTTTTTAATGTTTCCCTGCAATTTCTTGTTATTGCATTTTGATTGTTATCAATATAAAGAATTTCTTCAGATTTTTATTCTCTTGCGGATAATCTTTTTTAAGAGGACTAGTACCTGAATAACATGTTTGAGAGGATAGGACAGATACAACACGAGTAGGAAAAGAATGGAAAGGTGTAATGCCAAAGCTTTGTTTCCATTTAGGATAACTAAGTAAAAACATTTTTCCCTCTATATCACTAACAGCATCATACTAAAACAATACAGATAAGAGGCTCAATCTCGAAACATATCAGTAGACAAAAAAGTTAAACCGAAAAAAGATGCAATATAGATAAGAGGGCTTGAGCTAAGAAACTTATCAATAGAATATACAAGATAAAAACAAAAACAAAAACAAAAAAGCTAAAAGGGGAAAAATAAGTTCAAGTACTCTTTACAAGTCAAGTTAATGAAAAGAGCCATACTAGTGTCTTCTTGTGTGTAACAGTGATTCTCTTTGACTTGCAACCAAGAATACGAAAGACTAATTCTGCTCCAACCTGCAAAAGATATCAACAACTCTCTACAGGTCAAACCAAAGAGATGAAAATAACACCTGTATATTATTCTGGATTACCTGGAATTTTTTCCTGGGTTTTACGATTTCAAATTCTGACATATGACGAAGAGGACAAAGTGCTTTCACACCACTAGAAAATTGTACTATGGCACCAAAGCTGTCTACTGCAATGACTTTAGCTTTTACCACCATCCCAGGTCGGACATCTGAGTGAGTGAAAACTGACCCTTCAAATGCACTGGTCTGTTCGTAAACAAAGAAAAGATAAGTGTTAGGATTGCAGAGAAAATTAAGGAGAACGCATGCTTAGACATACTTTGAGAGTTCAATAACAAGAAACAAAATGATGCAACATCCATATACCCTACTCAAACCTCCCCCGCTCCCCTCTTTTATAAAAAAGGAAAAAGAAAAGTAGCTCCTTCAGCTTTTCCAAAAATCGATATGTAAAAATAAAGTACGGTGTTTTTAATCAGCTTTGACACAGCAATGCATAAAGCTTATCAAGATCAAGCAGAAAACAGAGGGCAAGACAGAAATCAAGAGGAAGGTAAAGTTTTCAATTTGCGTTATGCCCCAGTTCCAAGTGCAAGAACCAAAATAGTAATTTCTTGACAGAGTTCTTCAACTAAGGTATCCACATACAAGTATATCGGACTTGACTCTATCACATCTTGCACTGAATAAACACCAGTCCAGCATCTAAAGTTGACTTTGACCAAAAAAATAATTTCCAACAATAAATAAGTGTGACCTTCAAAACCCCAGTAGCAAGTCCTTCTAGATGCCTAAACCCAAGAACCCTGGCGCGAACAAGTTTCCCTTCCTTGAAATTTTTCTCCAGCTTTTTCACTTCCTTATCGGCAACATCCGATACCTACAAAACTTGCCGATTTAATACTGAAATTTAAAGATGAGTTCAAAGGCATCCAAAGACTACGAAATCCAGGAATATTCTTACATTAACATATGCTGGAGTTGGAACTGGAGAAGAGGGAATTTCCAGCAAAAGACCCAAACCCCTATCAATCCTGATCACTTTTGATTGATCAAAAATATCTCCAACCTTGATAAGCTGCATAACAGAAAAGCTCAGTTTAATTTATAATATGAAATGATTAATATATAAACATGAAGTTGATACAATGCAATGCATGCAACCATTCTTAGTTCGCAATACAATAGAAGAACTGTAGCCAAAACTTAGTGTTTCAATAGGACTAACTAAATAGATAAAAGTTTACTCCCATACAACTTGCATATCATCGGCTCATAAGTTAAAACAACAGAAAACCTTGATTTGTGGAGAATCCTCTAATTTGTGGATATTAGTAGATGTATTTTCCACGGATATTAGTAAATTACTTGCTGGTTTTTGAACTGTGCTTTCACTGTATGCGGGTAATGACCTCTTAGCTTCCATCTTAAACACTAAAAGTAAAACTGTACTTGGCGCATCTCAGAAGAAACTTGAAAAGTCAACAACAAAAGACAAGAGAAGTTTAACTTCCTCTTTGTTCAACGGGTAAAGGCTCTAAGCAGCCAATAGAAGCAGTCCATTCCATCTTCTTTCTCATGCCCTTAAGATCAAAGAACAGTTTCTCATCATCTCATTAATCATTTTGAGGGGCACAGACTAAGGATGCGATATGTATGTGCCGGATCAGACCAAAATGCACAAAAAGCAAAAACAGAGAAATGGGCCCAACAATTAGAGTCAAGTCTGACATCTCTGAAGGACCTGGAACAGACCCAGCTGCAATGCCTTACCCAAAAAAGCACCTCGCAAGATCTTACAATAAACATTGAATCGGGACCTATAACATCCACAGTAGACAATCAAACACCTTAGCAAGATTCATCCATAGAATAAACAATGATTTTTCCTGCAACCGTCCCACGAATTGCAAAAGGTCCAGAGGGTCTGTGTCTTCCTTAAGATTGACTAAAACAATCTTTTCTCTCCATCAGCTCTCAGGGCCATATTCACCTCCTATAATCCAAAATCTTTTTTCCCTCATTGCATGTTTCAACTAAGCAAAGGCACTTCTATGAATCAAACAAGTGCAAGTAACAAAACGAACAGCTTCATTAGAAAATTCTCTATTTGCAAACAACAAACCTGCAGCTTGCAATATTTTAGAGTAGACAAAGAAGGATATTTAGGATCTTTATGAACTTACGGTAGGAGGAGCCTTGTTGTGAACCAGGTGAGGATTCAATGTCAAACCAACAGCTCTAGTTGAGGGATCAATAAATAGTATCCGAGCATTAACCTATACCAAGAAAATAAAGTGCTCATTGAAATTAAAGAAGAGAGGACCACTTAACTGGAAAAAATTAAAAGCATAGCAAGAAAACTCAATATAAACCCTAACTTTTTTTAGATACACAGCCCAGGATAAACATATTTGGCAACTCATTTGTGTTTTTTACCCCAAAAAAATTCACTTCAAGGGAAGAAGAGCACAAAGATGGCTGAAGTTTATCATTATCAATTAAGAACATAGAGCTCCACAACCTCACTAAAGATCAATCAAGTGTATATCAGGTTGATTGCCTTGCACCATACGGAGGATAAGAAAATACTTTATCCTATATAGTGCTCTATAAGATCTGACAGAAACACCACACTACACAGTAAGCATCTCGGTGATCTGACATTTTTGCTGCGACTAAACTCAATAGTCAACGGTTAAAAACGCATCAACTGTAATCAAAAGCAACTATGGGCTGCAAACGGTTGGGTTGCTAAAGTAGGAGCTAAAACCACTGTTTAAGTCCCTGAAATGAATCTCGGGTGTATGCTTTCTCCTTTTCTCTTGCTAACTATAAATTATGCACTTTGCACTTAATTCTGGGGGATAGGTGGATGGGAAATACTCCTTTATCTACTAATTCCTCATTAGGAAATTTTAATTCATCAGAGGGAGGCAATTTTGTGCGAGAGTTCCATATTTTCACGTTTTAGGTGATAGAGCGGTAGATGATCTAATTATTTTACTTTAAAAACTTATCTGTTTCAACCTTGCTTTGACCTGATACAAGGATGTGGACAAAATGGAATCTGCAAACCATTACTCGGTGCAATCTCAGACTCACTCTCCTTTTCCTTTGGACTTTAAACTGAAAATCTAATACTCCTCCAAATGAAGGTATATGTATGATGCTTGGTTTTAAATAGACTGAAAACAGATGACTTGTTACAGGTGCACAGACTGAGTTAAATTTTTCCTGATATTTGCCTAATGTAGACCCATAATCACCTCTTCCGACACCGAAAATTTGCTTCAACTTGCAGAAGAGGCTTCCGAATAACTGGTGAAATTTTCTTGCTCTACCATCAACTTACAATTTTTCCTTGTAAAGCCCCGTACAATTTAATATTTAATTCGGGCTAATTACAACCCAAATGACGTGATTAAAGTAGCCCTGAGGTGTGTATGGACTCACACTGTGGAAGGTAGTACATGAGACTTTTATGTTACATTTATATATGATTTTCGCACCATGTTTTGAGGCCACGGGTCGTACATATGATTTTCAAATTTATGGTTAGGCTATTGATCCATAAAAAAGGGTAGCCTAGTGCACCAAGCTCCCGCTATGCGCGGGGTCCGGGCAAGCCGGTCTATTTTAACCAACGCATTTCTCCAAGAGGTTGTTTCTCTTAATAAAAATATGAAGATTTTTATAAAATTTTGTATGCATGTTCATGATTTTGGGTAGACACGTTTTGTTGGTTCGTTCGATGAAGGTTAAACACATTGGGTAATGGTCACGTGCTCCTCCAGAAAATGGGGCGTAACCTTCCCAACTTACATTTTGTGGCCTCATGGTGTATTTGGCTTGAGAGAACTGCTAGGACTTTCTAGACACCATCGTATTTGGTCTGGGATAGTGATTTTCTTACACGCTGTGAACAGAAGCAATGGTTAATGGTGAAATTAACTGATAAACAACACAATTGGGCAACTTGATCCTCTCAACTTCTAGAACATTAATTGTTTAACTCATCTTAGTCACTTCTTGTTTGAGAGGACTCAGGTCCTCCATATGGTACCAATAAAATTTCTCATTAAAAGAAAACATCTCGGTGTTTGATGATGGAGCAACAAAAGTTCCCTCAAACAATAAAAACATAAACCATCCAAAAGCACAAACGCAAAGCAAATGAGAATGACTTTCGCTGCTCTTCCTACACATTATGCTACAATCACAACTTATGGATATGTAAGGTCTTCTTAATGGTCGCAAACCATTGGTGTTAAACCTCTCAGGTACCAAGCACCAAAGTAAATACCTTGATTTTCATTGCTATGCAAACACACATGAGAATAATTTTCATCGCTCTTCCTACACATACAGCTTATGAATTTGTACGGTCATCTAAAAGTTAGCAATATTGAAAATCATAGGTTAATACCATCATGTGCTAGGCACCAAGTAAATGCCTTGATTTTCAATGGATATCGTCTTCCAAAGAGAAGAGGTTTGTACTTTAGAAATCACAAGCTCGTTCTTTATAAATTTAGAAATCACAAGCTCGTTCTTTATAAAAGGAAGAAAGAATATATTGGCGTAGCAAGTCTTTCATTCATGATCCACAATGAATTTTTAGACCAACTTGCATAAATTTATTTGACCTGCTCATTCGAAGCATTGTTCTAAAATCCTTTTCAGCTTCGCCTTTATTAAACAGACAAGTGAGAAGTTATTACCTTTTTATTTTGTGGATAATCAACTTTCCAATTGGAAGAGGGGAAAGTTTGCTGCAGATTGAACATGTCAGCCTGTAGCAGCAGAAAGTAAAATAAGTAGATAGAAAGTAGAAACCATGAATCTAGAAAATGCTAAACTCCAGTGAACAGGAGTGAAACACAGCAAACTTACTGTTCCGGTAAAGTACGTGAGGAATGATAACATAATTCCATTTTCAAGTATTGAACGCACACTAGCATTAACCATCATGCCTGGAACGAGAAGATCAATTGAGATACCCTTAAGATCCTTGGTCTGTACAGAAGTAAATTTTTTGTATGTTATACATGAACACATCATGAGGCAAAAAGAAACAATATGCAAAAGTTAACAACAATCAAAACCGTAGAATGAATTCCAAAAACATACCACACATTTAGAGACAGCATCAGGATCAGAACTCAAATAAACAACTTTACGTGTTCTATCAATACTTTTAACGACCCCTTGTACCAGCTGCCCGCTTCTAATCTTAACTTCCACATTTTCTGCAAAAGGGATATAACCAGATAAGAAATTAGGTTCAATATAACAAAGCAGATAAGAAGTTAGGTACATTATAAAACAGCACTTATCTTGAAAAACTGAAAATAATGCCTCAAGAACAAATCAGCAGCAATATATATTTTATAAGGTGCAGAACAATAAATTAGCTTTATCATGCAGAGAATATTCTGTTTTTTTGTTTCCAATATGACCTAATGATGTTGAAAGGTAAGAAAATATGCAAATTAAAGTTTAAATGACTTTTAGACAGCAATTTCTATACTAGGAAACTCGTGCCGATGAAATATTTCTCACGAACAGACTGATCGTACCAACTTGGTATCTGAAAGAGCAAAAAGAATTCTCACTGCCAGAAATTGGAAAAGGAGAACAATCAAAATCAAGGAACTGCAGCAAGCATATTGCTGAAAATGGTCCGATAGATTCAGCCTAAACTCATGAAACTGCTTCAAGATCCAGCTAGTGAAAGCTCTCCAGTTTTTGCAAAATTTAATCCAATAGGACTACATGATTTAGAGGAAAAAAATTAACTTAGTGATACACAACTGATTTCTTATAATTGATAACAGAAGTGCACAGAAGAAACTAGTATAATGCGTAATATTTCCGTCTTTTGAAGACTTTACAGGCCTTATGGATATGGTTGACAACTGAAATTCCCCAATAAAGAGCTCTATTGAACACCTGCAAGTCTCTGATCCCAATATCCCCACCTTCACAAGAGATGCATAGGTTCCCGCTTAATTAGGGGGAACTTTCTGTTACCTCCCACAAAAAAAACTCTCATCAATTTCCCCAACCTCTGTGCCACGCTCAGGACAGCAAAGAATATAACGTTCTCTCTCTCTCTCTCGAGTTCCATAAGGCACACTGCTTGTGAAAAGTGACCAAAGATAGTCTGAGGTAGTATTGTTAAAAGCGCTCGCTTCATCACTTTAAGTGGTGAAGTGAGGCGAGGCAGTGGTGGGACACTTCAGATGGCTGAGGCGACGTGAGGTGAAGACGTGACCGCTTTTTGGACAGAATCGTGAAGCAAAAGAACCGTTCTTTCTTTTTTAAACAAAATAAGTTGACTTCTAAAGAAGGAAAAGAAAAGGGTCGCTAGTTTCTTAGAATTACATTCAGACCTGTTTCACTACTGCTTCTCTTCAGGTCTAGGGTTTGCTACTGCTTAAATTGAACCAATTGTTTATATATAAGATTTTTGTTGAATTCTTTCTTTTCTATTTAGTTATCCTACTTTGTGTAAGGTTTATTTTGGCAGTTTTTAAAGAAAGTTGTGTGGGTGCTTTGCTTCACACTATAAGCGGCGGACCCATGTAGCTCTTTTGCGCTTCGCGCTCCCAAAAATACTGGATGTGTGCAATGAACCAAAACGCCCTTCAAATCATGTCGTATTAAACATGCCATGTAAAATATAGAAATTAAAGAGTTAATAAATATAGAAAGGTGCGTTCTTTTCTAAACAGGCTAAAAGAAAAGTAAGACACTTAAATTAAAAAATGGGGAGTATTAATCACATCTCTTACCGTGTTCGTACAGATTCTCAACAAAGTCCATGCAATGAAGCTGACCTGGTGGTCCGGTGGATGATCAGATTCTAAGATTTTTTTTTTGAGTTATTTATTTTTTATTTAGTTATTTTAATTAATATGTGCAAGGTTTTTTGGTGCTTTTTCATTTTAATAAAAATTGCGCTCGCTTCACGCCGCTTAAACGCTTCACGCTTTAAGCAAAGTAGACCCCCGACACTTATTTCCCGCTTTGCACTCTCGAAAACACTGGTCCAAGGTAAGATGTTGGGAGGGATCTTACCTTAAAAACGGATAACCTATACCACCTGCTTTATGTTGGCGACTTGACCCACTAGAATAACCTTACACTTCTTAAGACTTCCCCACAGTCTTCACACTTGCTTGAAACCATAAAAGAGTACCCTTCAGGTGGGATCCTTCTTAGCATCGCATAACACAAGCGAATCGTTTGCAGAAGGAAGACAATACACCTGCATACTATCTCACATAACAGCATTTGTGATTGTATACATCCTCTTGCTGAAGCTTTACATGCTCAGTATGAACAACATTGAACATAACAGGTTCCCTTGCCATAAACCCATGACCATTCGAAAAACAAGGCGTAATGAAACCCTTTCCATGAGAAACTTTCTCAGTATTGCAATAGTTTCTTAGATGAGCTGCTAGAAGTTGTTGTTCAGGAAGTATAGAGATACCAAGTGTTGATGAAGTATCCAATTCCAAGTCTAAATTCACTGTGATTCCACTTTCTTTTTATGTTTTGGATTCTTTTCTACGTCGAGACTGAGTTGGTATTCATTGTACTCCTAAATAAATAATCCCGGTTTATTTATTCTATTTTTTCTATGTAGATAGATCAACCATTGCTCAAATTAATAACAACCAAAGCTCTCATAGATGGATGGAAAAAGAATAAGGGAATGGCATGTTTACAAGGGTATCATTTTATAATAACTTGTTGACAAGGTAAAACATGACCTTTCTTCATTCTTAAACATGGGTGCCGACGGCACCAAGTGTCTCTTTTTAATTTACAATAGCATGGGGCTATTATTCTAAACTTGGAAAAAAGAAAATGGCCTACATAAATAGGTATTTCATGTGAAGAAGGCAGATAAGGATATTAATCATTTACCAGTTCACCAATAGTCTATGGTATATTGTCGGATATGTTCAAAAAGAGACGGGTGATGTTAGGAGTTAACATAGACATGCAACTAAAATGGAAATTTAGAAGGAAATGAAAGAGGAGAACATGAAAAATAGTTCATATAGTGCTTATGTGGACCATATGGAAAGAAAGAGACGAGAAACCAAGAGAGTTGAAAATTTAGGTATTTCTCCCCCACCCATTCTGTCAATCATCTCCCCCTTTAAATAATGGCTACTGGACAGATATTTTCCTCTACAACTCCTTCACCGCCGATATCGCCACAGTTAAATGTCACTGAAGTAGAATTTGGGGATAAAACATTCGCTTCCCTCATAGAACAAACATTTTTGGAAGTTCCTCGCTTCCCTACCATCACCGGGGCATTTCCTTTAATATTTGGATCATCCAGACCCAATTCACCATTTTCACAGATGGAAAAGTTACAAAGCATGGTTGATTTTTTATTTATTTTTTTGGAAACTGGTAACTTTGTATTCCTCAGCATTAAGGGTATGCTGACCACCTCCAAAAATTTACACTTTACTGAAAAAGAAATACTTACAGTAATCCTAAAAAGTCCACTAACTGAACTTCCTCTTCTACATATTGTTCTTTACACCGAAAACTTAATGAAGTAATGACCTTCCATTGGATCTTCTGCAATGAACTTTCTCTGCCTTTAAAGATTCTGTCATTTCTTTCCTTCCAAATGTTCCACCAGATGCAGGCAGGAACTGTTTTCCACAAAATCTTCTGACTCTTGCTCCCTCCCCTTCTTATCCAACAGCTTAGAAGATCTGCAGTGTGTTCAGGCATAGCCCAGTTCACGTTAGCCAAGTTAACGACAATGCCCAGACTTGTGCCGTAACTTTACAGTGAAGGAAAAGGTGATTGTTTGTCTTTAAGGCCTCCTTGCATAATGTGCATTCTTGAAGCAATGTTAATTCCTCTTTTTTGTAGTGCTTCATGAGTCAAACAAGCTCTCCAAGCTACCAGCTAGGTGAAACACTTCACCTTAGTTGGTGCCACACTCTTCCAAACGGATTTCCAAGGTCCTGGTGTCCTCCCCTGTTATTTCCATCAAACCCTTGTTGTACAATCTGTTCACAAAGAACAGTCCATCTTGATTACGCTTTCATGTCAATTTATCGGGCTCAAAATTAGTTCCTTGAAATCCACCAAACTGTCAGTAGTTCTGCTACCCATGCTATTTCCCAATCATTTAAAAGTCTTCTGAAGACTAAATTCCAGCCTTGGGGAGACCACATCTCCTCTATTGTACTATCTGGATTTGTGCAAAATAAGCTAGAAAACAGTAGTTGTAATGTCCCCTGTCCATCTTAATTTTCCTTCCAGAAAAGAATCTTGTCACCCCTACGCACCTTGTAGTTAACATTTGCCTTCAGAGCAAGCCAGAAAGCTCTAATGGTCCTCCATATCCCCACACCATAGGTATTTGTCACCTCATACGTACACCATTTCCCATTTTGGCCATACTTATGTGGGACCACCTCTTTAAATAGTGTCTGATCTTCCTGATTATATCTTTATATTTATATAGGCAAAATGCACCATAAAACACTTCTGACTTGTGGAGACGGTGTGAAAGTGGGATGGCTTATTCACCGCCAAATCATATTACCAAAGCTTGCTAGTGAGAGAGAAATCAGATTTTTGACAACAGTCTTTTTGAATTTCCATATATGCCTAGGAAGGTGTGTTTCTTTGCGTGGTTGTGAGACGGTGTGAAAGTGGGATGGCTTATTCACCGCCAAATCATGTTACCAAAGCTTGCTAGTGAGAGAGAAATCAGATTTTTGACAACAGTCTATTTGAATTTCCATATATGCCTAGGAAGGTGTGTTTCTTTGCGTGGTTGTGATCCTACAGCAGAGAACCTCAAGAAGAAGAGGATCACCTATGTTAATTGGTGCTACATGTGGAGATGTTCGAAAGAAGATGTAGATCATCTCTTGTTGCATTGCCACATGGCTACTGGCTAAGCACTTATGGTCAGTGGTCCTAAATTGGTTTGGGATACTATGGGTACAGTGAAGGGGGCATTGTATAGTTGGGCCTTCAAGGAGAAGAGAATACAGGGGGTTTGGGATATTGCTCCATTAGCCATTATGTCGGTTCTATGGAGAGAGAGAAATATGAGAGCAATTGAAGGAGTCGTTGGTGATTTTGTTAAGTTGCAAATAGTCTCTTGTTTTTATTTTATTTTTGTGCACTCATGAGGTGACTTTGAGTATAGAGGACTGGTGTTCTCTCATAGAGAACCATATTTTGTTGTAGGTTCTCTCTTTTTTTGTATACATCTTAAATATTTTTCCATCATTTATAAAATTACTTACCTTATAAAAAACACTTAGGTGGATCATGCGGGAAAAAATAGGAGAGCTTTTGAAGGGGTAGAGAATGATATTACACGTTTGAGGAATAACCTCTTATTCCTTACTTCTTTTTGGGAACCCATGAGGTTCCTATATGTATTGAAGATTGGTGTCATTCGTAGAAAACTATACTTTTTGTAGGTGTTCTACTTTTCAGTAACTTGTGTATTGGTGTTTGTCCTATCATTCATAAGGTTATCTAACTTTTGTCGGGGAAAAAAAAGATCCCTCCACTCTACATCGTAATTCTTGCATAACTAATATGTGAACCAAACAACCTCGTATAGTCTCCGTCTCACTAAATATGATTCAAACTAGATGCAAGAAAAATGCTCTTAAAGACGAGTCTCACCAAAATCATCACATCACAAAATTACAAGGTTCAAACAAACAAGACCTAATTTGTTCATTTTTCAAGAAGTTTATTTCCAATAAAACATAAATATGTACAAAAGATATCCACAAAAGAAAAAGTTCTTGTCGAATATGTCTATCATCAAATTCGCCTTGTCATTTGTACAGGGTATTATTCTTGTGTGCTCCAACAAAGACAACAGGAAAGAATGTTTTGAGTCAAACCAAAAAAATTCTATGCCCCTTAAGAAGCTCAATGGTAACTTTAGCTCCATACTGTCCGTTCAAAAGTTGAAATTTACTACACTACCATCGCTATCAAAATTGGCCTTGCAAAAAGAGGATATAAGCATATCCCACAACGAAAAGTAATATTGATTCTAAAAATGATATCCTCAACATACAAATACATCAAAGTTCAACTTAGATATAGAAAAGGATAAAAAAGTGCCTGACAGTTGACTTTTCACTCTTAGAGATGAGATAGTTTTATTTATTTATATATTTAAGTATGCAACACACTCCACCACATGAAAGTATTTTATTAATTAGTGACGATTAGGCTCATACAAAGAGTTGGGTTTGCTCTAATACAACGTTAAATAGTTTGAACCACCTCAAATAAGAACTTAACTCTTAAATAGGGGACACTTCTATATATTTATTTCACAAATATAGTCAATCAAGAAGGTGGTAAGACCCTTGCAGAGTTCCCTACCAGCATAGAGCTTGGGAAGCTCGGATCCAGTCAAGATCCGAACAACAACGAGCACTCAACTACTAGTAAAAAGGGAGAGAAAGTTGACTTTGAGAAAGAAGGTGCTTCTTGCCGCTTTATTAGTAAGTAAGCTTGTTTTATATCTCCTCAATAAAGGCGAAAGTGCGAAAAACCAGCTTCTTTTTTCCGGTTCCGAAACAACTTGGGAGAAATAGGGTTCTACCGGGAAACCATGAATTTTTGAGTTTTCACCGTTGGTTACTGGTTGGGCCACTGGAATGGAATGAGATAAGAATCTCTGGAGATCTCTCCTCTCCACTTACTCGTAACACGTTTTTCTTCTGCAGAAGACTTCACCCGCATGTGCCTTCGCAAGTCTCTCTGCATTTTGGGAGCAGAGCAACATCAATCATCCAAATTAAGTACTTTTGGCAGGATATTATAAATGCCTTGGTGATGGACGCTAGGGGTGGGCATTCGGGCCATCGAATTGGATATGAAATTTTCGGTTTGGATATTCGGTTTTCGGATTGAAGAAATTACAATCCAAATCCAATCCAAATAAGTTCGGATTGGATAGGATATTGTAAGTTCGGTTTCGGATTATTCGGTTTGGATATTTCGGATTTGACTCTTGAAACTTAAGGCAAACTTATTAGGAACGAAATTCATGTGTTAGTTCCACCAGAGGTAAATCTAAATCTTAATTGCTCAGTAAAAAAAGCATCCCAGTTCAAATTAGGATTAACAAATCCAAATCATGTCCAACATAGTAAATCCATACAAAATAAAAGCATTCTGGAAAAGTGGAAATGAACAAAATAAAATTTAAGTAGTCATTTGGAAAAATAACAAAGAATTCTGCCGTGGGTGACACTAACGTGAGACTTGAGAAGTAAGAAAACCCTATATTATATTTAATTTAGTAGAGAATTGTATATTGAATTTAATATTTTAATGGGTAGGGCCTTAGGTCCTAATCTATTGGACCTTTAAAAACTATACTTATTAGTACTGGGCACATATGATATAGGTAGGGCTAGATAAAAGGTATAAAAATTTCGGATTTTCGGATATCCAAAAATCCATAGTACTAAACCCATATCCAATCCAAAATCCATAAATTTTAAAAAATAAAATCCGAAGTCCAATCCATAATCCAAATATCCAAATTAAAAAGTTTGGATTTCGGGTTGGCCCAAACTGTGCCCCTAATGGACGCCCTGACGCGTCACATTCAAGGGAGGTGACATGGCGCATGGGGTATTCGCAGATAACATAGTTCTAATTGATAAGACGCGGAGCGGTGTTAACACGAAGCTAGAGTGTGGAGACAGACCCTGGAGTCTAAAGGTTTCAAGTTGAGTAGGACTAAGACAGAATACTTGGAGTGCAAGTTCAATGGCGTGATTCAGGAAGCGGTCGAGGACGTGAGGCTTGATACCCAAGTCATCTCCAATTAAGGAAGTTTCAAACACCTGGAGTCAGATATCCAAGGCCATGGGAGATTCACGAGGATGTCATATATCGTATTGGAGCGGGATGGATGAAGTGAAGGCTTGCTTCTGGCACTTTGTGTGATAAGAAGGTGTCATCAAGACTTAAAGGCAAGTTCTGCAGAGTGGTGGTTAGACCGACTATGTTGTATGGGGCGAAATGTTGGCCTGTTAAGAAAGCTCATGTCCAGAATATGAAGGTAGCAGAAATGAGGATGTTGAAAAGGATGTGTTGGCATACCAGGAAAGATAAGATTAGAAATGAAGTTATTCGGGACAAGGTAGGAGTGTCCCTCATAGTGGACAAGATGCGGGAAGGGAGGTTGAGATGGTTCAGACACATGCAGAGGAGATCTGCAGATGCTTCGGTGAGGAGGTGTGAGAGGTTGGCCGTGGTTGGGCTTAGAAGAGGGAGAGGTAGGTCTAAGAAGTGATGTGGGGAGGTGATTAGGCAGGATATGGTGCAGCTTTAGCTTACCGAGGACGTGACCCTTGATAGGTGTGGAGATCGAGTATCAGGGTAGAGGGTTAGTAGGTTGCGCACGGATTTCTTTTTCGTACTAGGAGTATTAGTATCTTCGTTATGTTTGCTTATTCCTTCACTCTGTTATCTTATTATCTTGCTGGTATTACTGCTTATTATTACTGTTTATTGTTACTACTACTGCTTTTTCATCTCTCCTTGAGCCGGGGGTCTATCGGAAACCGCCTCTCTACCCGTCACAAGTTAAGGTCTGTGTATACTCTGCATCCCCAGACACCACCTGGTGGGATTATACTGGGTATGTTGTTGTTGTTGTTGGCAGGATATTATAAGGAAGTTTGGTTCTTCCTACAATCAGATTTCTTTTTCCCTTCAAACAAATGCATGAAGGAAAAATGCATATCCTTTTGCTTTATGAAAGTTAATCAAGAACACACTTTCAAGAAATGACATCCAAGCCCCAGATAAACACAGCATAAAAGCCACAGAAACAGAAAACTTAGCCCTACAGAGCTACATTAGGTTTAATAAAGCAAGGCGGTTGAGGGATCTGCATATAGATATGTAGATCTGATTGTTTTAGATTATCCAGCTTCTAGGAGCAGCTAATATTTTTGTCAGTCAGAGAATGAATCAAAAGGGAGTATTTGAGTGGACGTGAAGATTACCTGATTCTTTTGGCATAAATCCTGAGAAGGAAGGCAACCCGAAATGAATTATATAGCCATGGTCTTCCATGCTTTTCACGTATGCACTAAGAATCTGTACATAGCAAAAAATATGCCACATGTTCAGGAAAACGCATAATATCAGGTAAAGGAATGTGAATTTATCATTTAAAGAACAAGAATTTAGCAGAATACAAAAGGGAGTTTATTACACCAGTTCCAAAAGTTGATTAGGCACAAAAAATTGCTGGAGTTTCAAAACCAACGAAGGATTCATCGTATTCAAACCTTTATAAGTTCAAAACTAAGAACTTCATTTTATTTTCGCATTAAAGTATGGCTATTTCCCTATTACTTTTCAAATGGTGGCTCGAAACGCAAAGCAGGCCCGAAAAATGGCCATCCCACCAGATCTTTATACCGTTTAAGCTACAAGCTAATTAGTTTTTCTTTCCTACTCTGTGTGTGTTCCTTCTGTCAATCAGCAGACATAGTGACCTTGCTTTCTGCTTATTCTCTCCAATTTTTAACACATCTCTCAGCAAAAGCGTTGAACTCTTTCCCTTTAGATCCTGCACTTAACAATGCATACATAGGAATGCTGGCATTTGTAATAATACTGTTAAAAAGCATTGTAGATTTCTCAATCACCTTTTATCTTAACTTCCTACATATTGCCTAGTGTATTTTGTTTCTTCATCACAATCACAATGTAATTCATAATATATCTTCTCCTAATGATAAAATTCGCCCCATTTTGTGAAACAACCTTCAACCTTCACCCTGAACGATTTGATATGCTAATTTACTCAATCCATTCGGTTGTCGCTTCACGTGTTTCGGTGCGCACATTTGCTTTATTTACCCTATCCACGTGTTTTGTCGCTTCAACGTTTCTAATAGGCAGATATGGAGATTAATCATCTCCAATATGCTGATGATACTCTAATCTTTCGTGATGCTAACCCGGAGCAACTAAAGATTCTTAGTGTTATCTTTATCCTTTTTGAAGTAGTGTCAGGTTTACACATTAACTGGAATAAAAGCTTCTTATATCCAGCAAACAAGGTAACAATTTATCCTCCTTAATTGAGGTCCCGGGGGAAGATCTGGGGAATTGCCAACAGTTTGTTTGGGCATGCCCCTTGGTGCTAAAAGCAGGTCCATAGGAATATGGAATGGGGAGCTTGTGAAATGTGAAAGAAGGCTAGTAAATTGGAAGAGCCAATATCTATCTTTGGGGGAGAGATTAACACTGATCAATAGTGTTCTTAATCCCATGCCTCCATAAATGATGTGTGTCTTCCCCATTCCTAATAGTGTTATTGAGAGACTGGATGTCTTGAGAAGGAACTTCCTTTGGCAGGGTAACACTGACACTAAGAAGATCCATCTGGTTAAATAGGAGGAACTAATAAGGAGCAAAAGGCAGGGGCTAGGGAATAAGGAATTTGAAAGGTCAGAATCCGAGTCTTTTGATGGAATGGCTTTGGAGATTTGCTTCCAATGAACAATCCTTTTGGAAAGAGGTGATAGGTTTGAAATATGAAAGGAAAAACAACTGGACAACTAAGACTGTAACAAGTACTTATGGAACTAGCCTATGCAGAGCTATCAGGTATCAATGGCCAAAGCTCAAAAGAAACTGCAGATTAAAGGAAGGAAATGGCATGAAGATAACCTTTTGGTAAGACAATTGGATAGAACAGGGTAATTTGAAACTTTTATTCCAAGATATATACATCCCTAACCACTTCATCAAAAAAAAAAAGATATACACATCACTAACCAGCAACAAAATGCTACAATGGCAGAGGTATGGTCTAATCAAGTGTGGAACTTGAGTTTTAGAACACTTCTAAATGACTGGGAGATTCAGAGATTAGCAGATTTCTTCAAGACCTTGCAGCAATTTAAAGGACTATCTGATGCTGAAGACTACCTAATCTGGCAGAATCACAATCAAGGCATGTATTCTGTAAAGGAGGCATATAAGACTTTTAACATTTTCATGATTGATCACTGGCCCTGGAAATTGATATGGAAAGCTAAGATCCCTCACAAAGTATCTTGTTTTTCTGGCTGCTAATTAAGCAGGCAGTTCTGACTCGGGAAAATCTCATGAAAAGGGGTATTCATCTTAGTCCAAGGTGCTTCTTATGTGGAGAAGAAGAGACAATGTTAGCTCTTTATACACTGCAGGATTACCTTTCAGTTATGGAGTTTATTTATCAATATGAAAGGGTTATCATGGATTATGCCTATGAGAATTGTACAAGTCCTGGAGATGTGGAGTAGTTATGGCATCCTTTCTGGCCAAAAAGAGAGATGGAGAATCATACCAGTTTGCATCTGTGATCTCTGTGGAGAGAAAGGAACCTTAGATGTTTTGAAGATAAGTGAAATTCTATTCATAAGATGAAGATGAACAATCTTGCTTTATTCTATTTTTGGTGTAAGCAGGAGTATATGGAAGATCGTCTTAGGTTTTATATAAGTTTTTGTTATAGGATTGAAGATCTTCTTACTACTCCTTTGTAACTATGGAGACCTGTAACTGTTTGTGGAAGGTCTTATTTTTGGATATATATACAAGTGTTACCTTTTCAAAAAAAAAAATATATTAACCATGCTAGTGTGTGTGTGTGTGTTTTTTTTTTTTTTTTTTTTTTAACAAACTGGTATCTGGTATAGAGTTCAGTGTGAAATTTAAAGAAGCTCTAACATTAGAGAGTCCAGAATTCGCCTTAAAGGGCGATGTATTTACGAGCAAAGAAATATTGGAACGATCTTGGCTAGAATAAAGCAGAATGGTTTTGGATAAACCTGTATGCCAGTGTAGAGTTCAGTGTGGAACTTAAAGCAGCTATACCATTAGAGAGAATTCGCCTTAAAGTGCAAAGTAATATTGGAATGATCTTGGCTTGAATAAAGAAGAATGGTTACAGAGGATTCATATAACCAAATCTTCTTTTTTCGAATTCAGACATAATTGATTGATTGATTAATGTATACATTCACTTGGATCTCTGAATTATCTTTTCCATAAGGTGGATTTCTGAGGTATCATACAATATCTTCCTTATTGCTTTAACCCGTAACAGAAAATTAACAATTTGTCAAGTTTATTCACTCTTTTCTCAAGTATTTGTTGTCATCTCATGTCTCAAAATCAGAAACACAAATCAGATTGTCGTATAATTTCTAATTTTGTTTTTTTGTTTTTTGACGGGTACTTCCTAATTTTCTCCTCGACCTAGAGCAAAAGGCAGGACTATCTCTCTTGGGGAAAAAATGAAGCCTTCACTTTTTCTTTTTTAGCAAAAGGTAATTATAACAACCTCATCTTGTAACAACCTCCTTATTTAGGCTACAGCACAGTAAAACATAACTCAAAATGGTGCTAACGAAAAGATAATTAACATACCATTCCTTCTTGAATAACGTCAAGTGTTAAGTTCTTGTGCAATAAAGCAAGACGCAAGGAAAGCCAAATCTTTCTCTTCCCTGATTCTTTCTTATCGTCATCCAAGTGCAAGACGATGCAAGAAACCAGCTGCCCGACGTGATATACACTAGAAAGAAAATTGGTGTCCGTCTCCAACTGCGAAGGTAAATTAAGCTATTAGAAAAACAAAACAACTCAATCATTAAGAATAGGCAATATCTATATACGCTAGAAAGAAGATGGCCCATCTCTGACTGTGAAGGTAAATTAAGCTATTAGAAAAAATAAAATAACACAATAATAGAATAGGCAATATCTTCAACAACTACTTTATTAGAGGAGAGACAATAAACTATGTTGAAATTTAAGGAACCTTGGCTTCAATTTACCTTAACTAGAATTACTTGATTCAAGTGTTTTCCCCCTATTTGATAAAGCAATACACATTTTTAACTGAAAGGGGAAAATCCTCATACAAGATGTATATGGAATCAAGCGCTCTGTCTGCACCCAATATTTTAGCTATTATTCATTTGTCTAATTTGTTTATTACCTCAAAAATTAAACAAAAAAATAGATAAATTCTGTCAATGATAAGATCTCTTTGGTGAAAGGAAAAAACTTGGAGGATTATATCTTTAATAAGTCATAAAGGTTATACACAAAGACTCAATCTAATTTATGCACTGCGAAAGAGATGTCATATCTGGATGTTATATCATCATTTCATTATTAGAAAAGACTACCAATGTTTTCCTCTAGCATAGAACAGTAAATCAGCAATTTAGAATAATCCTCACAAATCCAAGTATGTGTATAAATCTGTAAAAGCTTCCAATTCAAAGGTTCACATTATATGTCTCAAGTAATGGGGTTACATATGGAAATCTCCCCTCACTTTTTGATTTGTGGTGCAAGCCTCGATGATTTTATTAATAAACTTTTCCTGGTCATGGAAAGTGAAAAAAGTTGAGCTCTTCCTCTCCACAAAATATCAATTTTTGTACCAAACAATGACTCTTGTGGATGTAATATACTTCGAATACACTACAGCTTAATTGTTTGACCATCTTTAACCTTAAAAAATATGACCTTTCTATTCTAAAAATGGTGCGCAGTAATAGCCGGAAACTCAAGTTCAAGGGAAAAAATCATTTGAACCTTGACCGGTTGGTTTTCATATAGATAGTAACTACTCCACACCTCTCATGATGGTTCTCAAGATATTGGCTAAGAGAACTAAAAGGATATGAATCCATTAAAAGACTGACCAAAGCTCTCATGATATAACATATTTCAAATATGCTATTTGCTCAATGTTTTTTTTTTTTTTTTTTTTTAAGATAAGGTAGAAGTTTTATTTGCTCAATGTTTATCTATATTTGAACCTAAACAAAAATACCTTTCTACAATGGAAATGTTTTGCAATAGTAATATCTGGGAACTCAATTAAAGTAATAAGATCATTTTACCGCTGACATGTTGGTTCTCATGAAATAGTAATTCTCAAGAAATTGGCTAAGAACTCAAACGATATGAATTGATTGAAATGCTAACCGAAGGTTTCATTAGGAGTAAAGGAAGTGGTACAACAGAATTTTCTTGAGATGCAATAACGATATATCGTTTAGTAAGCCTTGAGAAACAATAAACATATGGAATCAAAAACTTTTCCATTTAATTTAACCAAACAGTAGTGGGGGTAAAACCTTAAACCAATTATTGATTATATAGTTTCTACTGCATTTCTTCAACAAAAATAATTGTGCCTCAATGCCAAGCAAGTTGGAATCGGCAAAATGAATCATCACTAACCATAATGCTTCATTTAGATCAATACTAATTCAATATTTGAAAATCTAGATTGCCTGCCACTAGAAATTCTCTAGATATTCTACTAATATTAGTCTCTAAAAGACTTTTTGAGAATGGTAACATTTTATTCATCAGCACAAAGGGAGTGCTGGCCACTGTAATGCAAAAGTAAAAAGCCTATGTACGTTTCACAAGGCTTCTAAAAAGCCTAGTATGGAGTCAGCCTCCTCTATACAAAATTCTTTACACCAAAAACTGAAGATCAAGTTACAGTTCATCTTAACTATCTGGCAGTGTTGTCAAAGGCGCACTTAAGCCCTGAAGCGAGGCTCAAAACATGTTGAGCACTTCGCCTCGCTTTATTTGTGCTTCAGTGTCATCAACAAGGCTCTAAGACATACTTTTCCTTAACAATGAGCCTCTCTTGAAGAGGTGACACTAGATAATTGATATTTCACTTTATCGTAATGTTTTTACAATTTCTTTGTCCATATATTTGTTGTTCATGCTTATTATTAGTAGTATTGGACTAAACATATATATAGATATATATATATACATTTTTTCACCATTGCGCCTTTTTTCATTAAAGCCCATGCTTTATTTGCGCTTTGTGCTTAAAGCCCCAGCTGACCTTAGAGCTTTTTAGTGCTTTTCGCTTTTAATAACACTGCTTTCTGGAGTGAGTTGCTCTTAATCTCTAACAAGATTGAAAGCTCCTAGAGGACTAAACCTTAACCACAACTAATTGATATTGCCTATATGAATCTTTTCTTCCATTTTACCCTATTTTTGTGCCAAATCTACACGAATTCCGAGAGATTGTAGGATTTTTTATACAACTTCTCTAAATGTGACTTTAGGCCTACCCCGTCCCCTTTAAACACCTTCAATCACCATGGATTCACACCTACGACCGGTGCATCTAGAGGTCGACATTGGACATAACCAAACCATCTCAACCGATCTTTATCCTCTGTGTATGCTACTTGCTTCTAATGCATTTCTTCAAAAACCATGGCATGATGTTTCAACACTTGTTTGGCTTTGTTGAAGTGTTGACCAAAATGTCACCACAAACTCATAGAAATTTCTCGGTTATCGAAGAAAAAGTACAAAAAAATGAAAAGAAACTTTCGGAAATAACAACCCAAAAATTTTAAGGATGGGGACAATCAAAAACAAAATATTCAGAAGGATGAACTAAAATTCTCAAAATTCAAATCTAAGAAAGCTAAAAGTATGTCAAGAAGGAAAACATTTTTTGGTACACATATTTTTTTCATTAACTAGGACTTCATATAATGTATGTTCTTAAGTTTATTCACTCCTAAATATTTGAGTTTCACTTGTTTTCTTCTTTGTTTTTTAGTTTTCTCAATAGAGGGAAAAAAGTATTTCTAGTGCAATGTTCAGAAATTCAATGTTATACACATGAACAATTATTGGATAAGTTGAGGATATTTTAGTTTAGACACTTTTCAAATGCGGATTATAAAAGAGAGATTATTTACTTTAGAAAAACTTTTAAGTAAACACAGAGAGAATTAGTTGGAAGATCTAATCCAATAGCCTGAGCATTTCAGTCAATAAGATTGAACTAGTGTTGGAACATCACTTTTTGGTTGGTTACAGTACCTCACCTTCTTCTTTTATCCTCCCATTTATTGAGTAGATAAAATTGAAGAAACCAATGCACCGTACACAAGATAATAATTCAAATTCGCCAAACGATTAAAACTCGGGCTTGTTAAATTTGATTAATAAAAGGAGTTTAGGAATTGAATAAGAATACAATTCATACCAGTTTTGGTTGATGGTGGAGGAAAGGAGGAAGTGCTTCAGATGGTTGAACTAAGCCGCGCAAGCCTCCTGGGAGACTGACAACAATATCTTTCTCATTTACTTCAGAAACCACTCCCCACAGCTTCATTCCAGGACATATATTCTGAAAGTAAAACAGTTAAATGTTCAAGAGACATGTTGGTTGAACCCCTAATTTTCGACGCGGAGCATAAATATATGTGTAAAAATAGTAGACATGAACCCATAACTTTTAAAATACAACGAGTTCAACTAAGAATCCTGAAAGGTTGAGCCCATAAAGTTTAAATCACAGATCCGCCTCA
Organism: Lycium ferocissimum; assembly: GCF_029784015.1. Taxonomy (NCBI): domain Eukaryota; kingdom Viridiplantae; phylum Streptophyta; class Magnoliopsida; order Solanales; family Solanaceae; genus Lycium; species Lycium ferocissimum. The sequence goes on from NC_081343.1 coordinate 37,704,647, forward strand.
GCACATGATGAGTTGTCAACAAAAATAAGAAACTCCATTGGATACCAACCTTTAAGGTGATCCTGTTAGGAAACCTAGGCAATTTTCCATTGATTCCACCGCCAAAAAGGGAACCCAAATCATCATCTTGGGTAGTACTACTAGTACTAGTCCTTTTTTGCTTCTTTCTCTTCTTCAACAATCTCTCTTCAGCCTCAAACTCAGCATCTACCTCACCTCGAACTTCATCCAACTCTTCCCTGCTCAAACTACTTCCCCCACCTACAAACAAACAATATTTAACGTCTAATTAGATTGGGAATCATTCAAATTAAGAACAAAAGCTCGTTGTTTTTTTCTTTCCCTATAATTTAATTGAAGCTGCAGCCCTATCCATTTATTCACTTGACCCAACTTTATTTTGTTCCGTTCCAGGAATTCTAACACGGGTTTATAACTTTTTGAAAGGTGTTTGAGTACGTACCTCTAGGGAAGTCGGGAACTTCATCTTCAATTGAGATTTTATCTTTGCTTTTTCCCTTGTCAACATTCCTCAAAGCAGGTTTCGAAACTTTTTTGCTTTGGGATTTCGGTGGTGCCATGTTTCTACACTTTTCTTTTTCCAGAGTTAACAATGCGACGTTGTTGTCGGACGAGGAAGAAACTGAAGCAGGGTTTAAGTAAGGGTTTAAGAATGACTTTGCGACACACTGTTAGGTTTTCATATAATTTCCCAACGGGTCATTCCCAGAAATGCCCCTGTTTCGGCTGGCCTTTACTTTGTTAAAAGTCTTTAAACTGGCACGAATGGCCTGTGTTGGGGTTATCTTTAATTTTTGGCCCTCAAATGTCTGGTCTTTTAAGTTTTATCTTTCGGCACTTTAAGTAATAAAAAAAGGGTTGAAAATATTCCTGACATCGAAAAAATAAAAAATAAAAAGAAATCCAGCCTACCCTTATTTATGACCTATTTCGCAACTTTTTCTGGCAAAGTTTTACAAAAACTTTACCTTATCCGGCATAAGTTCCGTAGGAATTAAGTTCTCTGCCATAACTTGATTTCTAAGTAACTTATGCAGAAAAGTCAAAATTTCTATAAACTTATATCGAGTGAATTAGTTACTACACAACTCATGCTAGATAACTTCATTTCTACAGAACTTATGCCGTATAGAAACTTTTCCTTGCGATTTTTTTTTATGAGTCTGCTGGGGATCGGACCCAGAATCTCTGGTTTCGTAGGCCAGTGAATAAGGGTACTTTGGCCTACAAATTTTCATTAAATGAAAAGCAGAGACAAAAATTAAAAGCCAGTCCATAAGAAGGACAATCCGCGCAAAAAATTGTTTTAAACTCAGTGTCGAGTTAAAGTAGTTCAGGAACGGAACTTTTTTATGGACACACCGAGTATAAAAAACAGAAATGGTAATCAGTTCTCTCTAAGACGAGTATATATCGAGTGCCTGCCAGATGTTTGTTTAAATTCCAATTTTATTAATTTTGTTTTAAATTCCAATTTTAGTAATTTTGTTGTCGTATATTCAGATTGTGTAGGAAACGTGGGTATATAAAAGGGAACGTGTGACCACCAAAAAGGAGGTGGTGCAATGGATGATGCTACTCCTCCCTTAATAAGAGATCTCGGGTTTGAGTTGTTGTTAGAATTTAGATGAAGAGAATAGAAAGGAAAGGCTTGAGACGTGATATTATCACTTTGTCAAAAGAGTGATTGCCTGTTATGGGGTTAGCTCTCCTTTTGGGATACAACAAGCCTATTATCAGTTGAATTGAAAGTGTCTGATATGTAGTAATTACTTCTCTATTTATAGAGAAGATAAGCAATTGAATTAAACACTTGTTCCGAAAAGTTGTGTCCTTGTTCCAAAGGTTGTGTCAAACCTGTTGAAATATTTCACCAGTGGTACCTGTTAGGAATTTCACTAATGGTACCTGTTTGAATATTTCACCGATGGTACCCTGTTTGAATATTTCACCAACGGTACCCATTTCAATAGTGGTACCCAAAAAGAGTTTTCAAGGATGATACCTATTTCATCTATGGTAGCCAAACTAGTTATTTCAACTGTAGTACCCAAATTACTACAATATTACAAACTATATAGCAATCCCCCACTAGTTTGTAATACTACTCCTAATATCATACATAATAGAAAGTACCTCAAAGATTTGAACTTTCTAGTCGTGCAAATATTTTAAAATTTAGACGAAGTTATTGGTATTATTAAGAATTGAACCATAACTCCCTTGTGCCTAAACCTAAAACTTCACACGCATGATATTATCCAGCCACTTTAAGTCACTGATTCACCTAAGCACTTAAAGGCCATGCACTAATCCCAATTCATGAATATTTACAAGAGCAAATCTTATTAACTCTTGCTGAAGCGGCACCACTCATGTATTCATATATGTAAAAATGTTTTATGTCCCTGTTACTCGTACATTTGATATTTTCATTAAGAGATCTTGCTCATCCTCTCGCTGTAACATATGATGCACTGATCATTCTGGGACAAGGCTTAAAGATTTGATGTTTTTCTTTTCAATGCTCAAACGACATTAATAGATTGTTTTTACCGATTGAACCTTTATTGTTAGTTTTGCTAACTCAAGGTTGGTTCCCTTTAATAATGTACTTATAGTTAAGGTTTTCAACCCCATCCCACTAGATGGTTTTGTAGTAGCATCTCTAGCAAGTGCTTTTGTAAGCGGATCTGCTAAATTCTCGCAGGACTTAACATATATAATTGTCATGACACCACTTATAAGCAATTCTTTCAAATAGGCATGCCGCAAACTAATATGTCTAGACTTTCCATTGTATATCTTATTATGAGCAACGCTCAAGGTTGCCTCATTATCACAATATATTGGAATGGCTGGCATCGGTTGTGGCCACAACTTTATATCTAATAACATGTTTCTCAGCCATTCCGCTTCTTTTCCAGCAGCTGCTTGCCAAAAATTCTGATTTCATTGTAGAATGTGTAATACAAGTCTGCTTCTTGAATGCCCAACTTATAGCACCTCCTCCCAACGTAAATATCCATCCCGATGTGGATATTTTATCATCATCATTGGTTATCCAATTAGCATCAGAGAACCCTTCTAACGTGCTAGGAAAACCATTGTAACATAATCCAACATTCTTTGTTTTCTTTAAATAACCAAGCACTCTTGAAATAGATTTCCAATGTTCAAGACTTGGTTTGCTTGTATTTCTTGAAAGTTTGCAGACTGCATGTGCTATATCCGATCGTGTGCTATGTGCTGCATACATAATACTTCCAATAACACTAGCATATTCCAACTATGCTATGACCCTTCCAATATTTTCAGTCAACTTTATATTTGAATCTAAAGGAGTTTTAAACCGTTTGATTTCCAAGTGACTAAATTTTCGAATCACATTTTCTATGTAATGTGATTGATTTAAGGAGATACCTTTATCACTTTTCTTGATCTTAATTCCAAGAATGGTGTCAACTTCATTAAGATCTTTCATTTTAAAGACTGAATTGAGATACTTTTTAGTATCATTAACTCCAAGCATGTTTGTACCAAATATCAATAAGTCATCCACATAAAGACTTATTATGACACCATAATCTTTTGTAAACTTAGAATAAATGCATTTATCAGCATTATTATGTACAAATCCATATGATAAAATGGCATCATCAAATTTCTCATGCCACTGCTTTGAAGCTTGCTTTAACCCATAAAGGGATTTTACTAACTTGCAAACTTTACTCTCATTTCCAGGAAGAACAAATTCCTCTGGTTGTTCTATATATATTTCTTCACATAAGTCACTGTTCAAGAATGCAGTTTTCACATCCATTTGATGCACATATAAATTATGTATAGAGGCTAAAGCCAAAAGCACTCTTATGGATGTTATTCGTGCAACAGGAGAATATGTTCAAAATAGTCAATACCTTCCTTTTGTGTAAAACCTTTAGCAACCAACCTTGCCTTAAAGGTTTGTACACAACCATTGGTATCATATTTTCTTCTAAATACCCATTTACAACCTATAGGTTTAGAACAGTAGGAAGATCTACTATTATCCAAGTGTTGTTGGATAATATAGAATCCATCTCATCATTTATAGCTTCTTTCCAAAAAGTTGCATCTCTGAAGACATTGCTTCTTTAAAGCTTTTTGGATCACTTTCAGTATTTAACAAAATGGGTATACATTGATTGACTTTGCTCCTACTTCCTTCTACAAGAAATACAATGTCTTGTGAAGAAATAAAATCGGAGTCTAAATAATTTGCTTTTCTCACTCGTTGACTCCTCCGAGGTTCAACTTCGTGTTGAGAATCAACTCCTCTTTTCTTATTTATCATTTCAAAATTACTTTGAGCAGGAGAACTTGTGCTTTGCTCTTTTGTAGAATTCTCACTAGAATTATATAGAAATTTATTTTCTAAAAATTCCACATGCACCGATTCTACAATAACATTTGTCTCCAAATTCAAAAGTCTACATGCTTTTGAGTTTTGTGTATAACCAACAAATATGCTCTTAATACCTCTTGGACCTAACTTTGATCTTTGAGGGTCAGGAACCTTATAAAAGGCTAGACACCCCGACACTTTCAAATAATTTAAGTTAGGTTTTCTACCTTTCCATAACTCATGTGGAGAGGTCTGAGTTTTCTTAAAAGGAACTCTATTAAGCATATGACGAGCTGTTAGTACAACCTATCCCCACAAATCTTGAGGTAATTGAGCATTTAAGAGCAAGGGATTAGTCATATCTACTAACGTTCGATTTTTTCTTTCAGCCAAACCATTCTGTTGTGGAGTGTAAGGCGAAGTTTTCTGATGTATAATTCCATGAACTTCACAAAATTCATCAAATTCATTGGAGAAATACTCTCCTCCCTTGTCACTTCTTAACATTTTGATCTTTTGATCCTTTTGATTTTCCACAACAGATTTAAATTCTTTGAATTTCTGAAAGGCTTCATCTTTTGATTTGATTAAATAGACATGACTATATCTAGAATAATCATCAATGAAAGCAATAAAATATCTCTTTCCTCCTCTTGTTGAAATTCCATTTAATTCACATATATCAGAATGTATATGTTCAAGTAGTTGTGAATTTCTTTCAACACTAGGAAAAGATTTCTTTGTCATTTTTGCTTGGATGCAAACCTCACACTTATCTAATTTTTTATGATTGCATTCTAAGTATCCAATCCTCGATATGAATTTCATAGAACCAAAATTTAAATGTCCTAATCTAGCATGTCATAATAAAGAATTTGACTCAGAGATATAAGTAGAACTCTTAATATCATTAATACTCATCTTGAACAAAACATTAGAATAGTATCCTTTCCCAACAAACAAAGAATTCTTAGAAATAATAACACTATTAGATTCTATGACAATCTTAAATCCTTTCTTGGATAACAAACTTGCAGAAATTAAATTCTTCCTAATTTCAGGCACATGATAAACATTCAACAAAGTTAGTTTTTGTCCAGATGTGAATTTTAATTCCACGCTACCTTTGCCTTCAACTTTGACTTTAGCATCATTGTCCATAAAAACACCTTCAGGTGTCTTGCATTCTTCATATGTCTTGTTTAAGTTTCTGCTGTTGCAAACATGAATGGTAGCGCCAGAATCTAGCCACCATTCTTCTGAGCCAGAATCTAGCCACCATTCTTCTGACTTTGAGGGATCAACCATGTTGAATTAAATACTTGTTCCGAAAGGTTGTGTCAAACCTGTTGAAATATTTCACCAGTGTTACCTACCACTATTAGGAATTTAGGAATTTCACCAATGGTACCTGTTCGATTATTTCACTAACGGTACCCATTTCAACAGTGGTACCCAAAAAGAGTTTTCAAAGATGGTACCTATTACCCAAATTACTCCAATATTATAAACTATATAACAGTTGTGAGTATGGAAAGATGAGCGTGATCCCCAAAAATGAACCCTACACGGCGCGAATCCGGAATAGTCAGGTTCTAATGCCGGGTGGGATACTAAGAAGAAAAAAAAAAGGAACGGGTGAGTGACAATAAACTTTACACTGGAGCTTTAGGAACTACTTTTGTTATTTAAAGCTTACCAAGTTACTCGTTGACAACACTTTAAAGGCACTTGCATGCTTGAGCTCAGACTCTCCTATCGAAGGGAGTTATATCGGAGGGAGTTATCGCCCGTACTCACTATTTGAAGGAATCGGAGGAATGGCATATCTCTTTCTCGACATGATTGAACCAATTGAAACGAGGTTCCCTGCATTTGAACTCTAGCTTTGTACATGTAGAATCAGCTATGTAAATCTTTTAGATATGCTTTACCTTTACTTAGCATGAATAAAAATGGCTTCTTTTTCTTTTTGGCTTTTTCCACCTCTTATCCGATCCAACACCTTTTTTCACGTCGGCAATATCTATAGAAAATATCCCTTGAATTTGTTGAGTGGCTTTGTAGATGAAATGGCAATAGTTGAGTAATTTTACTATTACAAAACAAAGTTGAGTGACTTTCATGAGATAATTATTTTTGGTTGAGTGATTTTTGTCTTACAAAACAAAGTTGAATGACTTTTGAAATAAAAGTTGTTAGCTGAGTGACCGTATTAGAAATTAACTTTGAAATAGAAATATGGGTTGCAATTTGTGTTAGGGTTTGTCCTGAATTTTCTAGTTTACTTCAATTTTACCATAATTGTGTTTTACTTCAAAAGAGATTTCTTGGTAGAAAAGGTTTCCTTTGTGGAAAAAGATTCTACCATAATTATTCCTTTTCTTGTAGGAGAAGATTTAGACTTCTATAAATAGAAGACATATTCTTCTCATTCACAACACAGTAGCATTTATAATGTAGTCATTAAAAAGCCTTGTTTAGGGAGAGAAATTATTCTCTCAATAGAATTTTATGCATTTATGTTAGTTTTCTGTGGCCCAATTGGTCAACCGTATTAGAATAATATTCTTCTTTTAATATGATTTTCTTTGTCACATTTGTCGTCGTTTAAGGTTTGCAATTATAATCTTCCGCATGACACCCTGATTATTTCTATCTCAACAAGTGGTATCCGAGCCGATGGTTCAACCAATGGTTTAGCATGTTGAAGACAAGTTCAAGGCGTGTTCAAATCAAGCTGCAATCAATTTCATGATAATGAAGATTTTGTCCAGAGTACTGTATTATTTGTGGAGATGAATTTTCAACCATATTTTCAACATTCCTACTGCTGCATCTTTAAAATAAAGCAAAATATTTTTAAACCATAATATTTTTAACCATGACAAGCGGCAGTGATGAAGATTACGTGAAGATGGAAAATCAAGATTATTTTGCCGTAAAAATTCAGGCAAAAGGGAGTTTGTTAGGGTTTGTCCTGAATTTCCTACCTTATTTGAATTTTACCATAATTGTGTTTTACTTCAAAAGGAGTTTCTTGAAAAAATGTTTTCTTTGTGGAAAAGGATTCTACCATATTTATTCATTTTCTTGTAGGAACAGATTTAGACTTGGGAAAAGTATTCAAAACACACTCAAACTATGGCCAAAATTGCCATAACACACTCCTTTGGGGGTCTATGACCCCCCCTCGACTTATTTTTTGTGTATTATTTTCGCTTTCAACCGGTGACCGGACTAGCAAGTGTAGCTACTCTCCTTCGGCGTAAGAGAGGATAAAAACTATATGGAAAGGTATATTTGCCACATGGCCATCCAAATAACGTTTTTAATTCCCCAAATCCAATCTTAAATCCCCACAAACGGCTAGATCTTCTTCTCTTCTTCCACATTGAGTTCTTCCCAAATTTTTTGGTAAATTTCTTCTCTTCATGTTTCAATTCTTACCCAAGATTGGATTTACAATTTCTTTCCCAAATTTCTGATTAAAATTCGGGTTAGCTATGGAAGAAACAAGATTGGATTTGAATAAGCTTTGTATGGACAATGAAGATCCAATGTTGAATGAGGAGGTGCGATGCAGTCATGGTGTGTTGCTCCCATTGAAGACTTCCTGGTCTGACAACAATCCGGAAGAAGATATTGGTCTTGCCACTACTACGGTTCAAAAAGTGTAAATTTTTTCGATGGAGGGATCTTTCCAAAGTTGATGAAAGATCAAAATACATTATTCCAAAGTTGGTGAACAAAATGAAGGAGATGCACGGAGAATTAGCTTCAAAAGAGAAGAAAATTAAGGAGATGGAAGAAGGATGTGGAAGTTCAAATTGCCGAGATGTTGAAAGAGATTGAAATGGAAGAACAATCTGTCTCCAAGTGATATGAAAATGAAGGAGATGGAAGAACAATCAAGTGTGATTAATCCGGGCGAAATTGAAAACGTGTGTGTGTGCAAAGAGATAAAATCGAAAAAGAAGGATCAACAACTTTAGCTCTAATTTGATTTTCACATTTTGTATCTTGTTTTGTTTTGCTAGTTGGATCGGTTGGTTAATGCGAGGAAATGCTTCAACTTGTCATGACCAATTGCCTTAGTGTTTCTTGTATTTTTGAAGTTGAATGGTTTAGTTTTGTGCTTTGATGTTAGGTAGGCGATTTTGGAAAAATGTCTTTTTGTGTTGTGGTTAATGTTAGGTAGGAACTACTTTTCCATTTTATTTTGTCTTGTGGTTAATGTATGTTAGGAATCCTTTCTAGTTTTCTTTTTTGTTTTGTGTTTAATGTAAGTTTGAAATTGATGAATGAAATCCTTTAATTTAGAAAGCAAAGGTGTTACATGTGCTCCAACATAAACCTTGCTTAAATTGAAAACACGGAGACCGTCTAATCTATTTCTATGATCTCTATTTTTTTTTTCAACAAGGAAGTGTATCCGGTCTCTAGCTAATACACAGCCTTGAAACACAATATATCCACAATCCCGAATCGGTTAGCATCTATAAATTCTTTCCATCCTTGATAGAGCCGCGTATGAGCACCAACTTTGTATTTCATTTGTACGCGCCTCTTTCGTAAATTACAACAAATTTTCACGGTCGTCGGGGGAGAAATTCAAGAATGCTACTTGGAAGGATGCAATAAAAACATGTGATTACTAAAACTAAAATAATGGGTTCAAAATAACAAATAAATTAGACGAACACTTACGAAATCATCCTTTTCGACGTATGATTTGGTCAATTTTTTCTCAAAATAAGCTACCATTTTCGAATTAAGGCTCATGTTAGAGGTTGTGTAGAATGCTATTTCATAGTATTAAAGTGTAAGTGAAAGCCTATATTTATAATGTGTTTTTGCAATAAATTCCCACTACTTAACCCCAACCACCTTTAGCCGTTGTTGATTACCTTTAAATCCGGTCAAAAGCTTGACCACATTTAGTTTGCAACACTAATTTTGTTCAAAATGCTTGACAGATTTGGTGAGCAACATTAATGCGATTCAAATGCATGACCACAGTGATTTCACTTGGTCCATAAACCAGCTTTGAAAAAGCAAACCGCACCAACATAGGTTGCACATTCGGACATTAAACATGTGCACCAACAATTTCAAATAAACTACATTCGGACATTAAACATGTGCGGTGATGTTCTGCCGAAAGAGACAGACTTAATAATAGAAAGCAGACCTCGCTATATATAAACAATTGCACCAATATAAGTTTGTACAAAAAGTAGCGCATCACATTCATGATGATCGCAACATTCAAGTCACAGAGAGTATAATGTCACAAAACAAGCATTTAAGCCACGACTACTTTAGTTTGTTTATGAACCGCAAAAACTACCAACTACATTAACTTGTTCTACCAACTACCAACATTAACACTACTTCCATGGATCCTTGGTCCTGCGCAGTTCAGGTTTCATTGTCACTTTTTTCCTTTTATTTACCCTCATCTCTTCAAGTCAAGCTTGATGTCATTGCCGCTTTGCCCTTCCACTTTCACTCCGTCCTTGCTTTGTGACCAAGGTCCCCAAGAATATCACCGACCTTATATGCTTTCTTGGAGCAAGATCAATTATCCTACTACTTGGCAAGCCATGCTGTATTAAAGCAAAACAATTGTTTATAGTTAGTAAACTCACTTGCAACAAATATACCCAATCCAACAAATATTTAAATTTTACATTGTATGTTGTAAATCCATTTTCTCAAGGATAAATATACCCATTCCAACAAATTCTAGGCCTTTTGTAAGGGTAGTTCTTCCTCTTCATTATCACCGTTACACAGAAAACACGAGAGGTTTTTCGTCTTCCCTCTCACATTAGACCGAGAAGCGGCAACAGTTGATCAGTGCATTAGCAAAGCAGTGCGACTAGAAGCCAGAGGTTTTTCTTGGTCTTCCCCTCCCTCACGTTAGACCGAGAGAAGCGAGCAGTTGATCAAGTCGTTACGTCGCAAAATGGCAAGATAACTTGTTGCATTTTCAAACCATTTAGCACTAATGGTTGTCCTCCTTGTTCATACCTCTTGTTGGTGCTTGAGAAGTACTCTTTGGCCTTGCACTTCTTGTTGTTGGTGCTTCGAGAAGTACTCTTTGGCCTTGCACTTGCTGTTGGTGGTGCTTGAGAAGTACTCTTTGCCTTGCACTTGTTGGTGGTGCTTGAGAAGTACTCCTTGGCGTCTTGCACTTGCTTTTGCGGTGCATCGAAGTTAATGGATTTTTCCTTGGCCTTCCCCTAGCTTTTGCCGGTGCTTCGAAGTTGAGTTGTCTTTCTTGGCCTTTCCCCAACTCTTGCAGTCAAGACCGATTCAAGAAGTTGTTTTGAGATGTAGAAGAACATCTCGGTCCATGACCATAGCTTGTTCTACCGAATCCTACCAAAAGCAGAGTTGTCAAATCAAAACCATTACTCCAAAGAGTATAAAAATGAGTTTACTTTAAAAGCTCATACCTTCAAAGGACCTTCTTTTATTATGGTTTTTACCATGACAAATGTCAAGTCATGTCAACTCCTTTCTTGACAACTTACCATATCTTTTTGACTCGCTATGGCTTCTTTCTCCTCGACCTTCTTTGGTTTGCTCGGCATAGGCTTTACAAGCGAGTGGTGCAACATAGGGGTTATTGGACTGCCACATTTTCATATTGGTGACCTGGTTGAAGAAAATGACAATAAGTCCTCAAGTAGGTCTCCATCAGAAAGTAGCCTATCAACAAACTCAATGGGTTCATACTTATATAATATGGCAAAGGGGCATGTTGACATGGTACTCCCTTGAGCATCCAGGCCCTACTGTTCGCAAGTTCTATTTCTCAAATCAACAAGATGTTGATATGGCCCATCACTAATTTCAAACCTCTCTCACCATTGAAATCAATATTACATTCCATTGACTTCTTTATGTTGATTTCTAGTACCTGTGTGCCATTGGAGATATATTAGTTAACCATATTTTTTGGAAATTGATCAACGACCTATTCTAGTCCATTACCTTCACTCTAATCTCTTGACTATAGTGATAATGGTTTTATGCCTTGGTCCTAAAATCCAGTATCAAGCCTGACATATTATTGTCCACACTATCACACTTAATCGATTCTAAAGTACGATTACACCAAGTTTGGTGGGTAGTACAAAGAATCTACTAGCAACAATATCCTTACCATCCTTGGCGTTACCAAGTTTTTCATTTTGTCCATTTATCTTCATCTCTCCTTCAAAGGTGCTTTTTACTGCTTTAATTGGTTCCTTCTTTGAAGACCTCTCCATTCTTTTGACCATTGGCTAGGATATGTCTTGCACACATCCCGTGCTCCACCAAATGGTAACAATTCTTTCATACCTATCAATTGCCCCTACAATTTTGAAAAACAATTATATATGAATGGACAGAAACTAAATGAAGAAAAAAAGTGATTGTCATACCTTTTGCATGTCCGATATCACGATTATGCGTAGTTGCCGCCATCTCTCCATTCCCAATCGGCTATCAACAATTTCAAAACCATGTCCAAGTGTTCTTATTCTCATATTCCACTATAGCCCAAGCAATAGGCAACATTTGATTATTAGCATCTTTAGCAACAAAGAACTAGGCATGTCCTTTGGTTATTCCTTTAAGAAACAACCATCCAAACCAATACATTTCCTCTGACCACCTAAAAAGCATTTTTTCAAAGCATCAAAGCAAATATAAAAACTTTCAAACACCAACCTACCACTTTCACAGAGTCATCAACCTTAACAACACAAGTACTCCCGTGATTAGTCCTCAACATTTCATCCCTATAGTCAAATATTCTTCCAAACTCTAACATATGATCACCCATAATTTCTTGGAGTACTTTGTTCCAGCTCTCACGGGCGATGGTTTTTCCAACATTGTATATTAAGTTCTTCCCTAATCAACTGGGCCGAAAACTTGAAAATCCTAATGTTTCGTCGCAGTAATTCTATTCTTGTAATGTTTAGACAAGAACTTAGCATTGCACATGTAATTTCTAGTAGTCTTGACACACCTATGTTTAGGATCAGGTTTTGATCATGAAATCATTAGTCTTCTTGTCAAGACTTGCATATAGCAACATGGGCGACCATCCCTTTACACCTCACCCTAACCTTTTTGGCTCATTGACAAATTTCTCGCACACACCCCTTTGAAGTGCATATTTTGTAACAAAGATCCCTAAACTCATTCACATCCTCAAAAACCATCCCCAACTCCCACATCACTTTTTCAACAAGCTTTGTCAAAAATTATCCTTCTCCTAGCCCTCTAGACTCGACTCATCATCCGTATCCCGATTCAACACTATATGCATCGAACCGACATACACCGGCTCATCCCCAAAGAACCTTACCTTTCAAGCTTGTATCGAGCGAGCTGGCTCTATCGTGCTTTTCCAGATACGGACCAACTTCACCAACAGAATTTCTCCAGGGTCATTTGGTATCCTTTCTCTTCTTTTCCTCCCGATACGACCTCCTTTCGGTTCTCCTCAAATTTATGCACTCTTCATGAACATCATCACTTTCATGTTCAAGATCATGTTCATTAAAGAGTTCAACCTTTGGTCGACTCGTAAGTATCATCGGATGGGTCGATTCAAGAATAGGAAATTCACTACTTAACGGGTCTTCGTAAGGTTAGCTAAAGAAATTTCGGTTCAAGAAAGTTTAAAGAGTTTCGAATTGCTTTGGTTCTTTATTAAAAGCAAACTCATCCCCTTCTCGATACCCCCATCCCTTTCTTTATTAAAAGCAAACCAAAGATTCCTATCGGGGCTAGTGTATTCCAACAAAGCAATGGGACCATCTACATTATCTAAATTATCAACCATGTGACATAATGCATTTCAATAGTATCCCCATTTTCAAAACTTTGTGAAATTTCGAAAATGTCCCATCGGCTTGGATTTCTACAACACTATCACTATTAGGTCTCCTAACACAAAATGAACAACTTGTAGTATACCCTAGTTCTTTAATATAATCCCTTAGTTCAAAAAAGGACATCCTGTCCACATCAATATCCAAAAACTCTATTATTTGTCCACCCTCATACTTTGGTTGCCCACTACTAACATCCAAAACCCCACCATGATACAAACCCACTCATACCTGAAATTACAATTCAATAATAGTACAAACAATCAGTACCACACATATACAATAACAATAGATGGTCAACAATGATCACAACCCCACACACACATCAAATAACAACAATTAAATTCGGACTTGACAATACAAGGCCAAAAATGTTGTATAAAATCACATTTTGGGGTGAAAATAAATTGGACGCAATTACAAAGAATACTACACGACATAAGATTACACATCTCTTAACCCCAAATAACCCCAATTTAAACTAGAAAAACCCATAATTTGTTAACAAACCCTAGAAATTCATACGACAATTCTACAAATCCTATATAATGTAGAAAAAAAAAACTTTATGCGTACAAATACCGACAAAGAACAAGACTAACCTCGGTATTTTTTCACTTCACTAAAAGCTTGAAGATAAATCGACGATTTCGGGTCAAAATCCACCGCGATGTTACCACCTAAAGTTAGTTTAACTATGATTCACACCGATTTATTTTAAAATGGTATTTGAGTGATTAATATGGCAGAAATCGAGTGGAAGGTGAGAGAGAATTTTGGATTTCAAATTTTGGAAACCAAAATAATGAAAATGACCGTCGATTTTAATTTTATGATTAGGCGCATACACTCAAACTCGTTTGAGTGACTTTGTTGAAAGCGAAAATAATACACAAAAAATAAGTCGGTGGGGTCATAGACCCCGCAAATTGAGTGTGTTATGGCAATTTTGGTAATACGAGTGTGTTTTGAATACTTTTCCCTTTAGACTTCTATAAATAGAAGATTTGTTCTTCTCATTCACAACATAATAACATCCACAATGTAGTCATTAAAGAGTTTTGTTTAGGAAGAGATTATTTTCTCAATAGGATTTTATGATTTTATATTAGTTTTTTGTGTGTCAATTGGCAAAACTATATTAGAAGATGCTTCTTTTAATATTTGTTTCTTTGTCGTCTGATTTATCGTCGTTTAAGGTTTGCAATTATAAACTTCCACATGACGCCATACTTATTTCAATCCAAACAATAAGAATCATTATTTTGGAAGCCTATAATCATTGCGAAAAGTTTGGTCTAGTCTAGAGGTATTCCTTTCATGTGACATTAGGATTGTGGCCTCGTATAGGACAATTGAATTTTTTATGCAATATATCAAACATTGTAATATAGTATCTTATGCGCTGTTTAATAGTGGGATTAATTATTTCAAACTATCAACCAAACAAAAAAAAAAGTGTCAAAATTATTTACTATAGTGTACATAAATTAAATGCCTGCCATATAGACAGGGGTGACTCAACAATATTTGTGTCCTAAAGCAATCGACGAGAGGCTTTTATCTTTTTACTATTTTATATATTTTATTTGACGCATATTTCCTTAGTTTTTTAAGGTTTGAAGGTTGATAATCTGATAGCAAAATAATTTCTCTTGACTTCAAATGGTTGCTAAAATACTTGAAAATATGAAAGAAAAAAAAAAGAATTTCAATGTACTTTGTTCTTGATCAGTTCTATTCTTGTTTTTGACATAAGGAGTAAAAAATTTATGCGCGCTTCTCTTCTTCTTGTTTTTGCACAGAAAGATCAGTAAAATATGTGATGCGAGTTTTTAAAATGATAAAAAGCGAGAAAAAGTGACTAAAGTAAAAATGTAAGTCATTAATCACTTGTCAAAATAGTACAAAATAGAAATGCATTTTTCACAAAACAACATCTCTAAAAACTATTTTCTTTTACCCAAAAGACTATTTATGTAATATAAAATAATACTCAAATATTGAAATCATAATAAAAACATAATATTCTTTTAAAAATATTGTAATTCTTCATTTAAAATGCTTGTTTTAAAAAAAAAAAGAATTATTCAATCCCAATATAAAGTGAGGCCTTCATGATTGGGGGGTCTAAGGCAAAGGCCTTGGTTGCCTTATGCTTAAGCCGCCCCCGCATATAGCATATTACGTATATATAGTATTTTCCTTTTATAGAGCACCACACAACAATGTCATTTAATGATCAGAAGCAGGAAAACTGAATCCAACTGAGCATATATATGCTGAATTTAAGACCTACTAAGCATCAGTAGTGATATCATGAGAAATATGCCGTAGCAACACCGGAACAGTGACTTCTGGTGCACTCAACTGTGGAAGATGACCTTCAGTTGAAATGACTTCGACAATTGACTTTCCGCCCAGATTTTGGTGAATATATTCTGAAACTGCCACTGGCACGGCCAAGTCTTTTGAGCTCTGAATAATGTGACAAGGCACCGTGACACGGGAGAGAAAATGCCTTAGGTCAAACGTGAAAATTGTACGAAAAACACTAAGTGCTATGTCTGGTCTCATGTTGAATAAGGTTCTGCTGAATTCTTGTACTGCTACTGAATCCATGTCCCCGCCAATTACTAGTGGTGCGAAGCCTTCGATCCATGACTTGTAGTTCGACTCCATCGCTTGACTTAGCTGGTCTATGTCTTCCTTTTCAAATCCTCCATAGTAATCATCTGCATTCATGAACCTAAAGGGAACGTAACATAATAGTAATTCCTGAGTTAGTCTATTAATTCATGCTGCCTTCGATCCATATTAGCTATTGCTATATAGTCCTGGACAAAAATAGGTAATTTAACTAAACTATCCCTAATTAAATATGTATTGGAATTTGATCACATAACACTTAAAGGCGCAAATCAAAAAAATGGGTTAATTTTTTATTTGATTTTGATAAGCGACACTTTTTCACCCAAGAAAAAAGTGAAGGCCTAACTTTTTTGATTAGGAGTAGTATCTTTTAGGGTGTGCTTGGAAATTTCTGTATAGTAATTACTAAGGTGGTAATACTCAGTATAGTAATTAAAATGATTTGTTTGTTCAGCCCATCAGTAATTTTCGGTGTCATACACATTTGATTGCATAGTGTAATTATGTAAATTCGATATTCTTTTTATTTTAAATAAAAGTTAATTATATCAAAAAGGTTTTTAAATGAATATGTAAATAAGTTTTAATGTGCGACAAACATATGTGAATATAAGAAATAGTAAAAATGAAAAGAACTTGAAAAGTCATCTGATAATTACACCATGTAATTACTAACCATTCTTAGTCATGTCCTCCCCCTAGCTCACCCCCCATCCGAGTATTGGAGAGTCTAACTGCAACCTTTAATTGCGCCAATTCTATGCTGACCATCTAGATAAATAGACCCGCTATTTAATTATACCCAAATTCAATTACAAGATGATCTTCCAAACAGACACTTGAGATTTTTGAACCTTTTTTTTTTTATTAAAGATCCATAATAATCTCAATTATAAGAGGAAGAGTCTAAACTTTATTTTATCTCTCTCTTAAGCTTTTCACCTAATTAGCAGTTCACAAATGGAAGCAGTAACAATAAAATTGAAAAAAAGAGAATAACAACTACTACTTTTTTTCTTAAAAAAATAGATGTCAAATATTTTGGAAACTCAAATCTTGCGAAACGAAAAATAATATGGATCAGATGTAATTATATTAGTTTGACTCAAGTAAATGCATAAAATTCTTTTATACTATCATATTAAGACCTTGACCTATAACACTAATACTATATATAACTTAAATCTATTTGAATTTGTAGGGGAATGTAGCAAAATGTCATGACGATCTCACCTTGGAGACGCAGAAAGCAAGATGAGTTTGGAGAAGAGATCAGGACGAAATATGGAAGCAATAACACCAGTCATAGAGGACAAAGAATGACCCAAGTATATGCATGAATCGATTTGAAGCTCCTCCAAAATGGCAAGTAAATCATAGGCATAACCTTCAAGAGAAGCGTATCGTTCAAAGTCGAAATAATCTGGATTAGTCGGACCAGCACCCATGTTGTCATAAAGAACAACACGATAATCATCAACTAAGTAAGGGATAAGATGTTTCCAAACAGATTGATCGGTGCCAAAGCCATGACCAAGTACGACAGTCTTCTTGCCTGAGCCAATTACTTTAACGTTGTGAGCTTCTTCAACTACTCCCATCCTTCTTCTTCTTTAATTTTTTTGCTTAGACTATAACTTTAATTTGTGCAAGCTTTTTAGATTTAGTTGTGTGGTGGAAACTAGAAATTCCAGCTATGCATATGCTATAATTAATTCGTTCAAGATTCACAAGCCACAACTTGACTTTTGGCGGATCTAGTGGCTTGACACGGGGACCATTCGAATCAAATATTTTAACGTATAGTATAGATTTTTATGTGAAAAATTACAAAAAATTCAATAAATGTTAGATTTAAACCCCAAACTTTAGTATAATAAATTTAATACTGAAATCTTAATGATTGAACCCTTCAAATATTTATTTGGCTATAAATCAATCTCATTTGAAAAGAAAATTAACGTTAATTTTTTTTTTTTAAATAGTTTTTTTAATTACATAGGGGTTAGGGGAAGGGGAAATGGGAAGGCCAGATTCTGACCCACAAGATTGAAAGTACATGATGAGAGATTTCCAACTAATTGTAATTTCTTGAGATCCTTACAAATTAAAATTAAATCATTACTCCCTCCATCCCAATTTATGTGATATAGTTTGACTTGATACAGAATTTAAAAAAGAAAGGAAGACTTTGAAACGCATGGTAGATCTAAAACAAGTCATAGATATCATTAAGGGTAATAGGGAAAGTTTAAAGTTAAATTATTTCTAAATCTAGCAATGTATTATTCTTTTTTAAATAAACTAAAAAATGAACAGATCATATAAATTTTATATTAAAGATTAAATATAAAAAGATACATATATTTTTTTTAAAATAACTAAGAAAAGAGTGTGTAAAACAAGTTAAAATACCCAGAGTATATGTAAACCAACACATCGTCAAGACGTCAACAAAGGAGATGAGGACATCATTATTGTATATTGTAGTGGGGTTAACTACTCATAAAAGGGGTGGACCCTCGTGCATAGATATGGTTGATATATATTATTTGGTTGGTTGAGGGAGTTTGTTTGATTTATGTGATGAAGAAGATGTCTTCGTGTTGCCCTATCATGCTAGCTTAGATATTGTCAAATTTGGTTTAACCTTTCCCGTGAGATGCGCCTTAAATTGCCATGGCACACAACATTACTGGCATGTTACACTTTTAAATATGTAAATTTTATACCAATATTTAAGCAATCTTTATTCGAGTTGAAATTATCGAATCCGTAATTGGTTTAATGGGGATGACGACATATGTATAATTAATTATTTTCAGTTTTATTTTTCATGATATTCTATTCCAATTTCTTACCTAACAACAACAATACGCTCAAGATATTCATATAAAGTTTAGCCTGAAAGATAAGAAGATACTAGATTTTTATTCCTACCTTAAGAGTAGAGACTGCATTTGATAGACATAATTCCCGCCAAAAGACATTTCAAAAAGGTTAGATAAGAACTAATAGAAGTAAAAAAATTATCGCAAAATACAATAAAAACATAACAAAGCATAACGTAAAAACAAACAGTTACGACATCAAACTAATATGGTAATCGAAGTATAAGAGACAATAGATAGTGACAGAAATCGAAAAGCAATAAACTATCAGGATAATGCTACTCCTACTAGTATGGAAGGATCCGCGAGCCAAGGTTCTACTACCTACTAACCTTTTACCCTAATACGTGTCCTCCACAGCCTCCTATCTAAGGTCATATCCTCTGTGACCTGCAATTGTGCCATGTCCTGTCTAATCACTTTTCTCCAATATTTCTTCGGCCTATCTCTACCTCTCCTGAAACCATCTATAGCCAACCTCTTATCTAGTTTCCAATAAATAACTATCTAAATTAGGAATTTTATCTCATAAGCTCTTCCCAATTCCCATCAACCTAGCTAGCTGGCTACTATCGAGGGCGGTGGTAACTGCTAAACCCTTCCCAAAAAAATCTGTCTATACAGTCACACGTGAAATTACAATGCATGCAGCATTCGTGGCATGTGCTTAGCAAAACTTGGTTTTTTGCAGGGAGCACATAATGACTCATCTTACACTGTTACTATTCTCTAGAATATGAAAATCCCATAGCCCGCAAGGCTGTATGATAAATAACTCGTTGAATAAGAGTGTGGACTGTGTGGGAATAGTACTATTAACACAGAGCAGCTGATTAATGAAAGTGAAAACAAACTTATAGCCTCAATTTTGAGTCTCTAACGCTTAATTTGTGTGCATAAATATGAATAACTGGAACTTGAGATGCTAAATATAGCAAGAACTGTTATCAATTCCTCTTTTTCACAACCTTAGAATTTATTCTTCAGCAATGCGTTTACTTCTTCAAGCATTAGCATAATTGTTAGGGGAGAATTGGTTTTTTAGCCCTTTACAATTTTTTTTTAGTTTTATGACTCTTTTACGAAGAGATCTTCATTTTTTACACATAAGGGATTTGAAAATAACATACAATAGATCTAAAAGGTCATTTTCTTCTATTCAATTTGTAAGAAGGCTAGAGTTCTCAATCCGGCTTCAGTTATGGTTTTTCAATTTTAATTGCCTTGGCCTGAGCTCCATCTACAGCTTTTGACGCATTGTCTGCAACAATAATAGTAAGATGTAAGAGTTCAATAATAAGGGGTTTTCTTTCTTCTCAAAAATCAATGCGACAGATGCAATGAACATGATTTATGCTAACAGTTAATAAGAGTAGGTGTCTCAAATGTTTTTTTCATTGTTTCGAAAGGCGCTCTAGATATATTAGTGATATACAAAGGGTATAGTTCTTGCTTTACCTCCCATGACTGGTTGCTTGATAATCTGAAATCCTTGCCTGAGTTGATTGATTTCTCTTTCGTTTTCTTCCAACTGTTGCGAGACTGCTTGCTCTAATTGCTTAACTTGTTGCTTGTGTTGCTTAACTAGCTAGAGACTTCGCTTCCGACAGTCATCCCTTGATAGACCAGAATGCCACTAATCATGGAACGTATAATCTAAACCCAAAAAAGAAAAGTAATAATAAGAGCCCGTATGACTTAGCTGATTTAAAGTAGCTGATAAGTAATTTTAATCGCTGAAGCTGATTTGATAAATAAGCAGTTACGCTTTTGAATAAAAGTATTGAGATTGATAATAAGCTACTGAAGTGTTTGGCAAAAAAATATTGATAAGCATTTTTCTGTTAAAATGACTTAAATACCCTTAAAGTTATTTACACTAATAAGAACGTTATTCTAATAAGTTTTTAAATTCCAAATTAATGCAATACACAATAATTTATGCCTCATTTTATTTTTAAAACAAAATTGATCAGATAAAATTATTTCTTATGAATATAAATTGTTTTATGATAAGCTAAATTACAATCATAAGCTATAATAAAATAGTTAAGAATCATATTAAAGTTCGTTAGTATAACATACTCAGATAGTACACAAAAGATATGATTAAAAAAGTAAATACATCACAAATACATAGATATTATTATTGTTTATCCCGAAATTGGGTAATAAGTTGAATTTGTAAGTGAGGTATAGGATATGTGGACAAACTTTAATCTATTTTGGTTTTTGAGGGAATATATATATATGGATTCGTGTACAGTGATTTATATATATGAATATATCTGTTAATAACTTGGACAAATATGTTGATCTTATAAATTAGGCTAAATATATATGTATATTATGGTACTATATTGTATTGGATGGATTATTTAAGCCAAAGAACGCTGCAGATCCGGACCAAAATTAGAGAGAGAGAGAGAGCTTCAATATAATTTCTATTACAATGTTCTAGATCCGAAAAAGCCAACCCTTAAAAGTAGGAAAATGCCCCCTATTTATAGTTTTGCTATAGGGTCTTTAAATACAACATAAAGTCTCTTTTTAAAATAAAGAAAACCCTAAAAGGATAAGGTTGGGCCGTACGATTCGACATCCGTACGATTACGTACAATGTGGCCGAACGGTCTTGGCGCGTGGTAATTTTGTAACCGATCAACCAGGACTAACGGCCACGATCAACTCGGTCATGGAAAACCGTACTAACGGCCACGATCAACTCGGCCATGGAGAAATCGGGCCATCTGGCCGTGATGAGGAGTTTGCCGATAAATGGGACCATACGATTTTCCTCCGGCTTCCGATCGATCAACCACTTCTCGACGCAATACCCCCGTCCGAAAGAAAGTCTTTACCTCGTGCTTGTTTCTTCCTTCCCTTGATCCTCGGTCTCGCCGGCCTAGCATTAATCCAATTTTTTTACCGTATACGATAGTCCCCACACTTTCGGACCGAAGTTTACTCGAAGCGCGGGAAGTGGATAATCACGAAACCGGTGGTTCCATAGCTCGTTCTTATCTTTTCATTTTGGCGGGAGCAGCGATACGTCGTGTCACTCGCCATTAGCCACGTGTCTCGTCCCGAACGGCCAACTTTGGCAACAGCCGTAACGCACGTCGTTTCAAGTCACGTCTCATTAACTGTGGGACACGTGGCATCCCGCCATTGGCTGGGATCTGTAACCGTCTCGGTCCCCATGCCTATATAAGGCCTTCAACCCCCTCTATTTTACCATTTTTCATTCCCCTTCTCCACTTCTCACTCACTGATCGTCCCTCTCCCCAATTTTCTTCTTTGATTGTGATCATTCCCCTTCCTATTTGTTTCGATCATAAAAGGACCAACTTTGTCAATTTCCCTACTGCTTCTTCGATTTTGAAAGTGCTACTTTTCTCCTTCTTTCATTTTGCCATTTTGAAATTCTCTCAACTGCTTCTTCACTCTACCTTTTTGCAACTTGTTCCTTTTCCCTCATCGAGTTCACCGAACCTCTTTTTTCATTATCTAATTCAAATGTCTGCCAACACCGAAACCACCTCCTGCAGATGTTCCTCGGTTTCTTCCGAGAACCGAGCCAACTTCATAACCCAAAGGAAAACCGTCGTTGAGCCCATCGCTTTGGACATTGTACCGTCCAAACCCAACTATAACAAGGAGTTTGAAGTTGAGAAGCCTCGCTATGTTCTTGATAGAGGGTTGATGGGGGTAAGTGTACCGTCGTCCATTACCGAGGACAAACTTGATCAAGTCCGAGCCGACGAAGGCGGATGGGATAACCGTCCGCATGTGTTTGCCCCCGAACTCCGATGAATCGATCATCGATCATCGGGAGGGCTTCCGTACGTTTACACCTATCCTTTTACACTCGAAGCTCGGCCCCCAATCGACCCGGTTATTTTGGATATGTGCCGGTTATATAATGTAACATTGGCCCAGATTGGTCAGATAGTCTGGAGGACCGTGGCTTGCCTCCGGCTATTGGCCAACAACTTGAAGAAGGAGTTTACGATGGCTCACTTCATCCGATTATATTCCCCGAGGTTGTACCGTGGGGGGTGTAATAAAGCTCGCCAAGCGAAGCCGGAACCCAATCTTTTCGAAGATGGATGAAGTTAGACACCGAGGTTGGCTAGAGCGCTACGTCCGTGGGACCGCGGACATTATTCCGGCCAACTATATGCCCTTTCCGAGAGGTGGAATGATAATCGTAAGTGTCTCGCTTCTTTTAATAGTTACATCTTTGAATGCTTTGTCAAAACGCTTGTCCTTTCATATTATCACAATTTGTCCTTTCTTTATACCGCTCGTGGCATGGATACCTCCGGCTGTCCGGAACATGAACGAATGGGTTGGTGCTCTCCTTAGCCAACACACCCATGAAGCACGGACATGGGGACTCCTGTCGCGTGGCCGATGGGTCGCTCAAAACCACGGTAATATTCTGCTTGATTTGGAATACATTATATCCTCATCTTTTTCTTTTCCCTTTTATAACATCTTCGGTATTCAGGTTTACCCAAGGGCTCGGTGGACCCAAGACCGGAAATCGAACTCGCGCCAAGACCCGACTTGATTCGGCACGGCACATCCCGTATTATTAAGCCGCCGCCAACAAAGGAGGAGAAACCCCTCGGACAAAGGGCGAAATCCGAAAAGAGGACAAGAAGCGTCGTTCGGACTCTAAGAGACGAAACAGAGCCCGATTTCCTCGTTCGAAGGATCGGTGTGACCCCTTCCATTGCTTCTATCCCGGAGGAGGATACCACCATTCCACCACTTCTTTCAGCCGGGGAAGGACCGTCAGCTCCGGCATTGCACACAGGTGGGGAAGAAGTTCTTTACCCGACTCCTCTAAAGGCGATTGAATATGTTGATATTTGTGTGATGCTTCATCCGAGGAGACCCCCGCAGGACTAGAAGCGTCCGGCACGCACCAATCGGTCGAGGCCGACCGTAGGCCGAGGCGGCCCCGAGACCAAGGTTCCACGGATACCGGCTCAACACCGTTCGGGACCCAACTACAACACCCAAGGCACCCGCTCCTACCGAGGCTGCCTGAGCCGTTCGCTTCTCCTACTCCCCTCGCTCCGAGGTCGGACAATCTCGATGATATGTTCTTGGATACCCCTCCTGCAACCGGAGAAGCTGCCGGTTTCGGACATCTCCCTATCCCTCGAGTCACGAGGGCAGCTAGCCGGTCCACCAAAACTGGTCCAAGGGATAGCCTAGTGCACATCTTCCTGGCCCCAAATGTGGAACCTAGGAGGACAAGATCGGCCGTGATTACCGTCCCCGAGGACTATAATTTTTTATCCCGTCCCGGCGGGCCGTGCTATCTGAAGGCCCCCCTGCCCCGGACTCGGATGACAAGATGAACGGGGTCCCCCGGCTCGCAGTCTTATTAACGAGGGCATGCACGCGGTAACCGGGCAAGCTTATCACCCTATCCTTCCATAATTCGACGTGAACTTTTCCTTCTCGTTTTATCCAAGTTTGAATGTCTCGTTTCTTTCACAGAGCGTGGTGCTCGTCAATGAAGCCTTCATCCGTGCTCAGCAAGAGGTTGACAACCTTAGAGGCCAACTGGACGCCTAGGGGCGGGAAACGGAGAAGTTTCAGCACCTTTTGCAAGTGAAGAAGGATGAATTAAATCGAACTGTTGCCCTTTCCAACCTTTAACTCGAGCTCGAAGCAGCGAAGGCCGAAAACCTTCGGTTAAAGGATGAATTTGGCCTGGATGGTCGAGAAGAACCGATTTCTGGAAGCGGACAAGGTCGGCCTTAGCCAAGGTAATGCTCGTTTTTCTTTGAGGCTTGGTGAACTCGAAATCATTATCTCTCAACTCCGGGGGGAGCTTGACTCGGTCAAGTCTGATGCCGTGAACATGGCCGAGAGGCATCGACTGCTTGAATCCGAGAGTGCTAAGTATAAGGAGAGAATGAGAGATGTCTTCGAGCAAAAAGCTCGAGGACAGGCTCGAATATGCGACGAGTCGAAAACCGAACTCGAGGAGACGGCCGAGGCTAACCCACCATCTCAAAGCCGACTCGAGTCGTCACTCAAACCAAAGAGTCCTCGATGAAGAGAGATGAATTAGTGGCCAAGCTGGCCCAGGCCGAGGCCGATTCGCGGAAGCCCTTAGGAGCGTGAGGTTGCCGAGGCTCATACCACGATCATGTGGGTATGAACGGCGAAAGTCCCTAGGCCACCCTTCGAGCAAGCCGAGCATGGTTTTGCGGATCTCCCGCCCTTATACCTCGAAGCTAGAAGGACCGGGAAGAGGCAGAGAGCCTCGATACTGACTCTGAAGATTCCGAGCGGACAGTATCCGAGCATTCTGGATCCAGCTGCACCGGATAGATCAGGGCCTGTTCTTAGCCTTTATTTAGTCTTTGCCTTTTTGGCTTGATTTTTGTTTTTCAACTTCGTAGGAATTTCAGGTGTAAAAAACCTTACATATATGGAATGTGCATTTTTCTTGTTGACTTTCTTTTATTCTTTTGCTTGAATGCTTGTTATGACTTTTGCCCGAATTGTCGGTCCGTTTTAAGGACAAGCAGAGACTCAGAGTCATTTTTTCTGATCGTGCCTCGAATATTAGCTTTCTCTTCGTGACGTTTTGTCCTAGAATTTGATCGAGTGGTTTTGCCTCAGACTTATTTATGCTTTGTGAATTCGACGTCTCCGAATCACGTTAGGCATTTTTAGGCCGATATTTTTTTTGCCTGCCGATTTTTAATACAAATAGCCCCATTTGGGTGTTTATAAGATTTTGCCTCGGTTCAATGCGACCTTGTTGCCTTTGTCGAATTTCGACTATAATCCCTTAGAAGGGTATTTAGTTAAAAATAATGCCGAATTTCGGTGGTAATCACCAGGGTAGGCCGTTTTAACAAGAAGACACATCCGCAATGTGTTACACCTCGGCAATTTCATGTCGCTGCGTCATGAATAGACTAACGTTAGTTAAGTCGGACACGAGACCTTCACAACTACAAGAGGGTGATTGGCAGCCTTAATGTATATACGATAAGATTTTTAAGTCATAGGACTCGGTGAAACTAGGTTCGTCAAAGGAAGTGGAGTATAAGTTATGTTTGGGGAGGATTTCGTGGGTGTTGAACTAACGAATATTTAGTAAGGTCTTGAGGACGAGTTATAATGTCCGTTAGATCGTTAAGGAAGTGTTACTCAAGTACCAAGAAGGCTCCCCAAGGATCCGAGAACAAACGAAGCGACAAGAACGAATTCGGAAAAATTGGGGATTATACGGTCATATATACGGACCCGAATATTTTATACGGCCCGTATACTCGACCGTAGAACCCTTCCCGTTGAAGGGTGATTTTCTGAGGAAACATACGGTCCAATATACGGACCGTATAAATTGTACGGTCCGTATAGTGGACCGTATATTTCGGGTCGGGTCTGAGTTCAATTTTTATATATGCACGGTTTCCTCTTTTTTTTCTCATTATTCACTTCTCCAACCTTCCAAAAACCTCTAGAACCCTCTTCATAACACATTAATACATATCCAAGAAGGGAAATCAAAGATCAAACACCCAAAGTTGGTAGAATCAAAGGTGTGGATGCTCCCTAGGGTTGATAGAAGTTGGGAATCTCTTTGGTATTGGAGTTAAGTTCTTCTCAAGTGGAGTACTTGCATTCAAAGATCGTCTCTACATAATTAAAGGTGAGTTTTACGATTATTTCATGTTAATGATGGTGTTGAGTAGTTGAAGAACTTGAATTAGAAACAAGTATGGAATATAAGCTTAAGTATGCGAATAATGGTATGTTGGTTTGAAAGGTAGTTGAGTTATGATTCATGGTATAATATGAGTATAATCTTTTCATGAATGGTACTAATGATGTTGAGGAAGTATTATGTGAATGATAAGCATGATGTTGTATTATAGTTGTGGTTATGGAGGATCTTGGGGATGAATTTGGAAATTGAATAACATCTAGCCAAGGGAATTTATGTGTTATGATATTATGGGCATTGCTATGATGTTTGGGAGCTGTTTTATTATTTGAGGGAAAGTTGTTGACACAAACGAAATGCTGCCCAATTTTCGTTAGCCTTATTCGCTTTAGTTCAGGCTTAAGTATATCTTCAACAATCTAACCTTCGTACGAACCCCTTTGTATGTAGAATTGTAAGCCGGAAGGAAAGCTCTTAGTCGACATCGTTAAGGAGATACAAAGGTATGTAAGGCTATCCCCTTTCCTTCAAAGGCATGACTATTGTTTCATAAATTTTCTTTTCTATACTTCCATGACCTTCTTACATCCCTAAAAATGAAGTTTGAAGAACTTTGAGAACTTCTTACGAGATACATTCCATAACGATAAAGATGACAAAGATGATTTCATGATACAGATATTTCTATGCTAATGGTTTCATTGATACTATTCTTCCTTGTTGTCTCACCTCAAAATACTAGTTCCTTCAAGGTGAGACTTAACGGTGATGATGACGCCATAATGTAATCGGAGGCTCACGACCTTACATCACTCCGATAAAGCGCACTTTTATTTGGGCTCTCATGCATGCTACGTATATTATATGTGTATATGATATGTATATATATATATAGGGGACATGGGGAAAGGTGAGGCGCTATAGACGTATAGCCACCTGATCAGCTGGTAACTTATGATATCATCCCGGACGCGAGATGCCCGGATGCGGGCTATATGGGTAATGAACCGGGCCGTTCGTTCCGCGACAATATATTGATATATGATGATATATGGATCGGGCTGCACTGTTACACCTCGGCAATTTCATGTCGTTGCGTCGTGAATAGACTAACGTCAGTTAAGTCGGACACGAGACCTTCACGACTACAAGAGGGTGGTTTGGCAGCCTTAATGTATATACGATAAGATTTTTAAGTTATACGACTTGGCGGAGTTAGGTTCACCAAGGGAAGTGGGGTATAAGTTATGTTTGGGAAGGATTTCATGGGTGTCGAGCTAACAAATATTTAGTAAGGTCTTAAGGATGAGTTATAATGTCCGTTAGATAGTTAAGGAGGTGTTGCACGAGTACCAAGAAGGTTCCATAAGGATTCGAGATCAAACGAAGCGACGAGAACGAAATCGGAAAATCAGATTATACGGTCATATATACGGATCGTATATTTTATACGGCCCGTATACCGACCGTAGAACCCTTCCAAAGGGTGGGTTCTCACCTGGAGGAAACATACGGTCTAATGTACGCGTACCGTATAAATTGTACGGTCCGTATAGTGGTATATTTCGGGTCGGGTCCGAGTGCAGTTTTTATATATGCACGGTTTCATCTTCTTTTTCTCACTTCTCACTCCTCTAACCTTCCAACAACCTCTAGAACCCTCTCCCTAACACATTAATACATATCCAAGAAGAGAAATCAAGGATCAAACATCAAAAGTCGGTAGAATCAAGGGTGTGAATGCTTCCTAAAGGTTGATAGAAGTTGAGAATCTCTTTGGTATTGAAGTGGAGTTCTTCTCAAGTGGAGTATTCTCATCCAAAGACCATCTTTACATAATCGAAGGTGAGTTTTACGATTATTTCATGTTAATAATCGTGTTGAGTAGTTGAAGGACTTGAGTTAGAAACAAGTATGGAATATAAGCTTAAAGTGCAAATAATGGTATATTGGTTGAGAGGTAGTTGAGTTATGATATTATGGACATTTTTATGATGTTTGGGAGCTGTTTTATTATTCGAGTGAAAGTTGTTAAAACAAACGAAATGCTGCCCAATTTTCGTTAGCCCTATTCGCTTTAGTTCAGGCTTAAGTATACCTTCAACAATCTAACCTTCGTACGAACCTCTTTGTATGTAGAATTGTAAGCTGGAAGGGAAGCTTTTAGTCGACATCGTTAAGGAGATACAAAAGGTATGTAAGGCTATCCCCCTTCCTTCAAAGGCATGACTCTTGTTCCATAATTTCTTCCCTATACTTTCATGACCTTCTTACATCCCTTAGAGAGGAATTTTGAAGAACTTTGAGAGCTCCTTACGAGATACGTTCTATAACAATAAAAATGACAATGATGACTTCATGATGTCGATGTTTCTATGCTTATGATTTCATTGATGCTATTCTTCGTTGTTGTCTCACCTCATGATATTAGTTTCTTCAAGGTGAGACGTAGCGATGATGATGACGCCATAATATTATCGGAGGTTCACGACCTTACGTCACTCCGATATAGCGCACTTTTACTTGGGCTCTCACGCGTATGCTACGTATAATATATATATATATATATATATATATATATATATATATATATATATAATATGTATATGTATATAGAGGACATGGGGAAAGGTGAGGCGCTATAGACGCATAGCCACCTGATCAGCTGGTATATTATGATATCATCCCGGACGCGGGATGCCCGGATGCGGGCTATATGGGTAATGGATCGGGCCATACGTTCTACGGCAATATATTGACATATGATGATATATGGACCGGGCTGCACGTTCCGCAGCAATACATGATATGGTATGTTACGAGTGTGCATGCATGACTCCGCCCTAAGAGGCAAGCAGTCACCAGTTATCTTCTTATCTTATTTTATTTTCTTGTTCCCTTGTTATTTCATAATGCATGCCTTACATACTCAGTACATTGCTCGTACTGACATCCTATTTCTTCTTGGATGCTGTGTTCATGCCCACAGGTAGACACGAAGACGACCCAGCCTCCTAGGAGCCAGATCAGCTTGCACAGGAGCACTTCCATCGACCAGAGGTGCCGTTTCTGATATATTCTTTTGTGTATATACTTGAATATGGTGGGATCCTGTCCTATCTTCTTGACCTCAGAGTTTCAGCTAGAGGCTCGTAGATACTCATGTGTGGGTAGTGGATGTTATGTGACCCTTATTGTATATTCTGTATATTATTCTTTTGCCGCCACAAGGGCTTGTATATATATATATGTACATGTTTTATGGAGTTTATATGTGTACAGGGTAAGACGGTAGTAGTATGATGTGTGGTGCTTGGTGGTAAGCTCCGGGTGCCCGTCATGGCCCACTAGTAGGGTCATGACAAAAGTGGTATCAGAGCAGTTTCGTCCTAGGGTGTGTCTACAAGCCGTGTCCAGTAGAGTTTTGTTTATGGGTGTGAAGCGCGCCACACTTATAAACGAGAGGCTACGGGGCATTTAGGAATAGTGACCGTCTTTCTTTTCATAGATCGTGCGATAGAGCCATAATGTAAGATTTCCTCTATTCTAATTGTGCATTATGATTTCAGTGATGCTGACAAGAAAGAAGAAAATTCGCACACTATTAAATGCCGCCGGAGAAGGTACCAGCCGAGAGCCTCTAGCTGAGTTGGGACATAGCGAGGCTCAGAGTGCTACTCCCTCGCATGTTACTCCCACTCCTATCCCTCCAGCTGCGGCGGAGCATGAGAGGGCCCCATCTCCTCCCTCTATCGCTCCGAATCAGGACTTACGAGATGCCGTTCAGTTTCTAACTCAGTTAGTTGCCGCGCAGGCTCAGCGGCAGAGTGCGGGTTCAAGTGATAGGGCGACTAGTGCCCGAGCCCGTGATTTTATGAGTTTAAATCCTCCAGAATTCTTCGGGTCGAAACCGGATGAAGACCCGCAGGGTTTTATTGATGAGGTATTGAGGACGTTGAGAATTATTCATGCTTCTGATACCGAGTCCGTGGAGTTGGCTTCGTAAAGACTCCGGGACGTAGCTGTTTTATGGTCTCGCAGCCTTTTGTTCCTGCACTCAAAGAAAAATTCTTAGTTTGGGAGGGGAAAGTTGATTCGTGTTGACTCGAAGCTTGACGTTGTTGGCGCTCCATTCGTCTTGTTTGTTTGGATCTTGTGATCTCCGTTCAAGCCTCGATAGATGAATAGTAGTGAAACAATTGAAAGAAAGTGTTTCATTTGAAAAATATATATGTAAGTGTATGTATATAAGGAAAGATATATATGTAAATATATGTATGTAAGTTGTAAAATATTTCTGCCAACCTCAGATTGTGACACAATTGAAAAGTCATTTGTCTATACTATTTCCTGTCTGGTAGTCTTAGTCTTGTCGATGTCCAATCATTTTTTGTCTATATATTTTCAAAATATGCCCCAGTTTTGGCTCAGAAGGGTGTACTAAACTTATGTTGTGGTGTGACCGAACCTTATATAGGTTGCCTACGTATCCCGCCAAAGGAATCAGGTCAGAACGTAGTTCGTAGGACACGTGGAAATGATTTGAAATTTTTTAATAAAGGGATCGAACCCGATGTGGATTGCCTACGTATCCCACCAAGTGAATGTGTCGGTCGTAGTTCGTATGTAGATGGCTTAAAGGTTTGTTGGATTTTATCTAAATGTGACTGACTCGTCTATTGATAGTCTACGAATCCCGCCGAGGGAATCAGGCCATGTATAGTTATCCTTAGGTAATAAGGATCTTTGTTATAATACAACCGAACCCTATGTGGGCTGTCTACGTATCCCACCACGGGAATCAGGTCAGCGTAGTTCGTACGGCGTATTAAAGGAAAGGTTGCAAACTAGGTTGTCTAACCTAATGTCGTCTTTCAATGTCTTCTTGATTTGAATAACCCTCGTGTTTACGTCGTTGTCTATCGGCTATTTCAATTTCTTCTAAGTGGAATCTTATCTTGTCCTCTAATTTCTTTGTTATTCTCTTGAGACGTATGTTGTCTATTTGTTTATGTCACAGTCATAGAGTTGGCAGATTTTATAAATAAAGTAGAAAATAACAATAATAGATGATTGAGGAAAAATCAGAAATGCATTCATAGTTTTTGCAATTTAAGCTATCAAAAGATGAGGCAAAGCAACAAAAGTTTTGGGAGCACGATTTAAGCCTCAATTTTAAGATCGTGCTATCATAAAATGTTTACTACATGTTCATCTACCAAGACTCCCGGCGAACCAGGGACGGAGTACAAGTCCAATTCTTCAGATTCTCTCCTGGTTCGGCACCCTGAATGGTCGGTGTCTCGGTGTTGTGAGTGGTTGTAGCAGCAATCTTCGTTGGTGCTTGTTTTTGGACTGTTCCCACAGAAGCGACAAAGGTTGATGGCATGATGGCTTCTTTCACATCTCCATCTTCCTCAACGGTGATCATGTTCACATTGGCGTTTTCATGAGTAGGTAGAGGGTTGTTTTCCACGTTGGGCCGAGCTCCAGTAAGTTGGATTGCTCCTTCCTTAATCAAGGCTTCGATTTTGTTTTTGAGCCCATAGCAATCCTCAGTGTCGTGCCCAGCGACTCCAGAATGGTAAGCACAACGCTTGGAATGTTATATCCCGCATTTTCAAAGCATGAGCGTGACACGTGCTTCCTCAAAAAAAAAAAAAAATTGAATTGACAATCATGTTGTTGCTACATAATTTAAACTCAAGTTGATAGTGTTGTATCCGTATTTTTGAACGTCGAATTATTTGTAGCCGAGGTGGGGCCCACACATCGAGATTTTTTTGGAACATCTGAAAAGTCATATGAATCACATATGTGAAGTTAAACACAACTCACGAAGGACCCTTGGGCCAAATCAAAGTAGAAGCCCTCCAAACGAATATTTTTAAGAAAATATTTTCGGGTGACCTGACTTCGAGGGGCAAAAATGGTATTATAAGTTTGGAATTTGGAAAAATATCAAGAAATATAAGTTGTAGATAATTGAATTAGCTTTCCAACCATAGGTCGTGGGATCCAAGGTGACGTCTGGACAAGGAGATATGAACATTTTAAGTCCGAAGGTCAGTGGGCTAGGCCCAACTCGGGCCCAACCGGGTTAGGCCCATGACCCATGTTATATAAGTGATATTTTAGCACTTCCCTCCTCATTTTCAGACCTGGAACAACCAGAAAATTCTGGAGATAGAGAGAAAAAAAAACCTTGGAGAAGAAAAATCAATTTTGACCAAAATCCGAGCCCCGAATCCCGAAGCCCATGAAGGAAAAGTGTTGTACGTCTGCGTTGTCTTCAATTTGAGTTAAAAATCAACCAGGAGGAGGGTGATAACGTGGTGGCTGAATTCTTAAGGTATGGATAAGGCTCCTTTTCATTGCTAACAAGTTTATTTAAAGTTTTAACGGATTAGAACGGGAAAAAATAGCGATATAAATTCGTCCGTTGGTATTGTGATGTAAAGGAAAGAAGAATGGTTAAGTTGGCATGAGAATCTATTGTTAAGTTGTTGTAGGAAATTATATGATTTTATTCTAGTTTTATGTAATTATGAAAATGAATTGCTAAGGTGCAAATTATGGTTGTCGCTAATGAATTTGGGAGATGAAAACGTGTTATGAATATTTATGTCGAAGAATGGAGGTTTCGGATGAATTATGGCTTTGGTGGAATTTTTGTATATTTAGCAAATAATTTGTAAGAGGACATGAAATACTTCCGAATTGTGTTGGAATGATCTTGATTAGCAAAAGAATATGAAAACATTGATATTGGTTTGGAAATGCGAAGTTAGATTGGAAGTTGATATGTTATATAGAAAAGAGGACAATATATGTTAGAATGCGTTTCAATTCGATCGCTGATGTTATTGGTATTGTTGTTGGTTGGGTTGTTGATATTTGGAGCCGAGTTAAGTCTCGGGGATGTTATATGTATGGGGGAGATGCTGCCCAAATTTCTGTAGACAAGTATTGGTTAAGATTGAATTCTTAAAGCTTTATGATTAATATTTGGTAAATGTGACCAAATTCATAGATTCTGGCGAATTTAGAGCTCGAGTTTGGAGTAGCGGAAAAGGCGGAAAAGGTATGTAAGGCTTCCCCCTTCCTTCCTTGGCATGTCTTAGACGTATTAGGTTTGGATATGGGCCTCGGGGACGATCCTATTTCTAGAAATCCGAAGTTGAATTCGACCACTATTCATTCAATAGAATTGAATTAAATGTTATATGAATAGTTGGAAAAATTGTATAAACACCTAGAACTTGCACAAATAGGACCCGACTACCTTAAAACTCTCGTAAGTGATGTCATAAAATGTAACACATGTAAATTGCGTACGCCACCTCATTTGACTCGAGGTGGGCCCACTGTTCCCGTTCATTTTCTTTATTGCTCCGTTTATCAAACGATAAGTGTTGTAACTACTCTAATGAGAATATGTCTATGATAAATATGGCAAGAATGCTTCCATGACTAAGAGTCTTAAGTTAAGAATCTAATACGAATATGAAAGTGTTAAACTAGTTCTTGATCTTTAAGTTTATTCCTTGGTTATGATACTATTTCTAAAGATTTCAAGCATATGAACTAACGTTTATGGTGTCCATGATTTCGTTTCATGTTTTCTTTTAATATTATTTTCCGTTAATAGTTCCGACCTTATGTCATTCCGATGGATATATGATTTTCCTTGGACCCTCCTGCATGCTTATATAACATATGTATATGAGATATGTATATGTACATGGGGTGGGGGGGAGGTATACATGGGGGAAATGGGAAGGGAAACATGTTTCATTGCCACCTGGTCAGCTGGCGTTATCATCCCGGACGCGGGATGCCCGGACGCGGGATATATGGGCTAGCCGACGTATTTCGGCGCTATGTGGGCGAGCCGCCGTTGTTCGGTGCTATGACATGACACGATATGATATGACATGACACAATATGCTACGACATGATACGATACGCTATGACATGATACGATATGCTATGACATGATACGATACGCTATGAAATGATACGATACGCTATGACATGATACGATACGCTATGACATGATACGATACGCTATGACATGATACGATATGCTATGATATGACACGATATGCTATGACATGACACGATACGCTATGATATGGTATGATATGATATGACAGGACATGATATAAGTTCTACTTTCTATTCCTATGAAAAGAGATTTAAAAAAAAAAAAAAAAAAACAGGCACGCATGGTATCCGTCCAGAAAGGCATTCACATGTACGGGTTACTCTCTTACCTCATTATCCGTTCTATGATCCCATGATGTTTACATTCATGCTTGATGCTGCTCATTATCTTGCTTCGTACCTTACATACTCGACATATTTTAAACCGACCCCCCTTTCTTCGGGCCGCGTTCATGCGCGTGTACACCTTGGTGAGTGAAGACATTAGCGAAGGTGTTCCAAGCAAGATTGGCGAGCTCCATTTTCTCGGAGTCTTTGCCGAGTCAGTGTATACGTGTATTATGGTATCTGATTATGTTAGAGACTTTGATGAGTCATGTATATAAGATGTCCGTTGTGAGCGGATCTACAAGCCATCGTATTGTTATACATGATATTACAGATGTTGTACGGTCGCAAGTTATGTTGTTTTTCAAAAAAATTCATTGCGCATTTATGGCCTGGTTAGGGGCCCATTATGACTACGAGTACCATGACAGTCAGAGGGTTCGCTCGGCCCTAAGTAAGGGTCGGGTGCCCATCACACCCTATCGGTTTAATTTTGGGAGCACGATTTAAGCCTCAATTTTAAGATTGTGCTATCATAAAATGTTTACTACATGTTCATCTACCAAGACTCCCGGCGAACCAGGGACGGAGTACAAGTCCAATTCTTCAGATTCTCTCCTGGTTCGGCACCCTGAATGGTCGGTGTCTCGGTGTTGTGAGTGGTTGTAGCAGCAATCTTCGTTGGTGCTTGTTTTTGGACTGTTCCCACAGAAGCGACAAAGGTTGATGGCATGATGGCTTCTTTCACATCTCCATCTTCCTCAACGGTGATCATGTTCACATTGGCGTTTTCATGAGTAGGTAGAGAGGTTGTTTTCCACGTTGGGCGAGCTCCGTAAGTTGGATTGCTCCTTCCTTAATCAAGGCTTCGATTTTGTTTTTGAGCCCATAGCAATCCTCAGTGTCGTGCTCAGCGACTCCAGAATGGTAAGCACAGCGCTTGGAACCATCAAACCATCTTGGAATAGGATCGGGAATTTTCCCTTCAATCGGTTGTATCACGTCTGCTGCTTTCAATCTTTCGAACAATTGAGCCAAGGGTTCAGCGAACCGAGTGTAATTACGGGTATTTTTGATGTCAGTGTTTGGACGGACCTTAGGTGCGGTGTGTGGTCGATTTTGGTAAGTGGGAGCTTGAACAAGTTGATATGGACGTAGGTTTTGATGTGGAGGTGCTCGGGGTTGGTAGTAATTTGCTTGGGCGTTGTAGACAGGGTAAGGAGATAGTGGAGCTTAGTAGGGTTCAGGGTAGTGGTAAGGGTAGAAAGGTTGTTGTGGATGGTTAAAGTATGTAATGGCTTGGCTTGGCTTATGTCCTTGGACATTCATGACTGCAGCGGCGTCTTCTTTCTTCTTTTTGGTCCCACTGATAGAACCAGATTGAATAGCCTTGTTTACTGCTTGCAAAGCGGTAAGATCCTGAATTTTTCCAGATTTGATGCCTTCTTCCAAAGCTTCACCCATTCGGACAACACGTAATTTCGTCCATCATACCTATCATTTTCTCATAAAATATGCCAATCGGCATTCAATGAAAGTAGCGATCATTTCTCCGTCATTCATCGGGGTTGAACCACGTCGCTTTCGACCTCCGGCGTAGTGCATACTCGGAACGACTCGGTCGACTTCTTGGTTAATTTAGTCATATAGACTCTGTCTGGTGTGATGTCAGTGTTGAAACTGAATCGGTCCATAAAGTCTTGGGCCATGTCACTCCAACCACGCCACTTGCGGACGTCTTGTTGGGTATACCAAGTAAGAGCCTCACCAGATAAGCTCCTTATGAATAGTTTCATCCTGATATTCTGATCCCTACCTACTCCGACCAGTTTGTCACAATAAGCCCTTAAGTGTGTATGAGGGTCGCCTGTCCCATTGAAAGTATCAAATTTCGGCGGTTTGTAGCCTACGGGCAAATCGACGTCAGGCTGTACACACAAATCTTCGTATTCTACGCTCTTAGTTTCTCTGGAAACTTGAAGGTTTCTCATTGCCTCTTTGAGACTGTGGATCTCCTTTAATAACACATCGTCCACCCTTGCTTTTGCATCCTTTTCCATTTTCTCGTATTGATCTACCTCAGGTTGGAATCTGACCGTTACTGGGTTGGTATAGGCTTGTGTTTCCGCTACATATGCCGGAGGAACATATTGCGTGTTAGGGGTGGCAAAATGTGCCCCTTGTATATCTTTGGGCTGGATAAGTTTGGACAGTGGGAGCGTTTTGGCCTGGGGGTGGTGTGTTATAAGCGGTGTTTGTAGGTAGTTGGTTTGGTGGGTTTAGAGGAGTAGTTGTAGGTGGCGGATTAGTGTTGGTAGGTAATGGAACATAAGGGGTGTGAACTTGTGATTGATTTGGTGGGTTGACGGGTGGTGGATTAGGAGTAGCGTAGGTGGTGTAGGTGGGTGGTTGACTTTGTGGAGGAGTATAGACGGGCGATGGATTTGGTGGATTTGCGGGGGTGATTGGAGGAAAGTTGTTGTTGGTAGGTACATTATTTTGTGGAGGGAAATGTTCAGGGACTGGAGATTCAAGTGATGGAAAGCGAGGTGGATTTGGTGCGACAGTTCTGGGTTCAGGAGGTGGACTTTGGAGTGTGATGGACAAATTGGTCAAGTCCCTAACCCGATTCAGTTCTCCACGTAGATTCTCAATCTCTTGAGTCAGGCGGGCGATGTGTTCATCGTGTTGAATAGCAATTCTATGTTCAGAAGTCTCAGGAGGATCGATAGGGATCACGACGTTTTCCAAACCAGTTGAAATAGATGCGACTGGATCGAACATGATAATTTTTTTTCCTTGCACGACCCAGGTACGTCGAGGTAGTGATGACGTTTTTGACCTTGTGCGATAAGGATGGCCGGCCAGCTCGAGTGTCAACACGAATCAACTATTTGGGGAAATAAACTAAGAGAAAAGAAAACATAAACAATGCAAATGATATTAATTTTATGATCACATAAAGTCCAGCAAGTCATGTAGCAAATAAGTCACCAAGTGAAATCAAACAAATCGTCACACGAATATATCAAACAATAACGCGTCCTAATATGCATGTGACCTCTTTGTGCCAGAGGTAGGCCTAACGTTTGCTTGAAGGGTAAAGTGTGCCATAATATGTCATCCCATTGCTTTTGATTAATTAAACAAAATCTA
Source organism: Lycium ferocissimum (assembly GCF_029784015.1). Lineage (NCBI taxonomy): Eukaryota > Viridiplantae > Streptophyta > Magnoliopsida > Solanales > Solanaceae > Lycium > Lycium ferocissimum. The sequence goes on from NC_081343.1 coordinate 37,742,654, forward strand.
TTTCCCGAAATAAAGTACAAAAGTAACGTAATTTATTATATATCGAATGAATACAACATAAAGTATTTCCTAATCTAAGTAAAGAAAATACAATTTCCTATGTCTAAATGTACAGCTCCATTTTGTGATGTCACTGGTCTTCGGCAATTGTCGATCACGGATGTACTCCGATGTGAATCCATACCTGTCACATAAACGTTAGTCATTCCCTCCCTCCTAAAAGTTTAATTAGTTAAAGCAAATGGTCAATATTTAGGCACAGTCACCCTTCAATCATGCACATAAAGTATGATTTAGCGTTACTTGGGGTCGTGGACCCACTTGGACGTTTGGGTAAAGTCATCTAATGGGTTTAATACACCAAGGGTATTAAACCTCCTAGGTCATGAAATGTATGCTCCTAATAACGGGTGTCGGTTTAGCTCTATCCTAGGTTGACTAAGAGTTGGTTTACTAGACGCAAGGGTCCCGAGCGGACTACTCGAGTGAGAAGGCTACGCGGTCACCGGTATTTGGACACCCCGCGCATATGCCAACTCTCCTAAAATTTGAGTTTTTTGAAGGAAATTTGCGGGTGCGCAAAACACACCTCGTGTGTACGTGTGATAGTGAGAATTTCCAGATGTGGAGAAAAGTGATACGGGATAACAGTTATATCAAAGTAGTAACAATTAAACAGTTCATATCAAACAAACAATTAACAGCATGTAAAAAACAGTTAGTAGCAAATAGAGTAATTAAAACAAGCACACAAAGCCTATTTAAACTAAGTCCGTTATGGTTAGAATCTTGACTCGCCAGCGGAGTCGCCAAGCTGTCATACCCTATTTTAACCGGGGTCAAAATAGTTTACAACATCCCAGTAATTCCGGGGTTAATTAAAGTTAAGAGTCGCCACCTAATTATTTACGGTGAATTAGGACACCTAAAGTAATTACCTAAAGTTGATTTTATATTAAAGTCTACGAAACCAAATGATTCTAGGTACGGGTTCAACTAACCTAGAGGGAAGGTGTTAGGCATCCTCTAAGTTCCATTAATAATGGTTAACCGACCGGACTAAAATTTAATTAGGCTAAGATGTAAGTTGTAAAAAAAATTTATGTATTAACCTATAAGGTAATTGGTTCAAACTAAGAATGGGAATTAGTGTTTCAAAGTGAAAGGCAGTGACTAAAAATGTGTTGTGGGATTTTAGCTTCTTGTTGACAAAATTTCTTTCTTCCTTGGGTATGCTGATCCTTCTAATTCCTCATCAATAATAGCCAAATATTAAATTTTCTCCAATATGATTTAATTGAGATTGGACTTTCCTTATCTTCTAATTTCTTTTTTAATCCTTTATTCTTCGGTTGTGCAACCTGACAGTGTACATTCCTAAGAACTTTTCGAAATTTAGGATAACAGAAATGAGGCTATGTATATTCCTACCATATTTAATCATAGATTCAAAGTTCTCACCGCTAGATACCATATTTCATGTAAATGGATAGCTATTATCTAGAAGTGTTGGTTCTTTATGCCAAATAACTTGATTAATACTAGGTGTTCTCTAAATATCCGAATTGATCTCGGTTAATTTCTAATGCCTTAAAATTCGGCCAGATCACTGAAACAAACAAAGCAGCAAATATCTACTATAATCACTGAAGAAGAAAAAAGAAAATTATCGAGTATGGCAATCAAATGGAAGAGCATATTTGATGGCTCGTCATTTCCTTTCACTTTTCGCTTCCTTCTATTTGGATAAGTTCCAGAAAGGATGAGAGATATGGGTGGCATGAAGAAGGATGTGGATGCGCATTTCGAGCCTTTGCGGGGTGACGTCGAGTCTTAAAGTAAGACTCTTCGACTCCGGTGTGTACATGTAAAAAAAAAAAAAAGATAAAGATTAGTGACAAGGAAATTTACCCGAGGATGTCATGGTTTTAAATGCATACATAACATGAATTTAACTTGACCACGTGGGTACTGATTTGTTTTAGCTAATTCTCATGACATAACAAAACCCAATCCGGATTATAAACAGTTTACACGCCAGGGACAGCAATGAAATGGCAATAATACAACGACCATGAATAGCAATTTTTCCAAAAATAGGCGTCAGAATAGAGAGTCTGCTCAGTCCAGTATAGCAACACAGTTGGGCTCAAAATTTATAACAGCAAGTTGTTCCTAGGACCACAAGTTATCTGTCCTTAAGGACACACCACAACCCAAATGAAACAAGACTTGTCTATGAAAGGGCATCAGAAACCAGACCAGTTCCTCTAATAAGGCAACGACCTTTTCTTCAAAATAATACTTCAAACCAACAAACAGCCATAACAGTGACAAAGTGCAATAACCTCTTCCTATCAAGCGTAGCATTCATCAAAGTAGTATCACTTCATAACAAACAATAAACAGCCACAGTTCATAGTGTGCACATCCGAATAAATTTCGAAACCAGAACCTCTTTAATACACAATTTCCAGAACAGTGAGTTAAATCCCAACGATGAGAATTGACAAAAAAAAAGAATGCTTAACATCTGTTGTCATGATTCATGGACATATCAGAGGTAAAAATATATTCATATGAACATCAATATGATCTTATCGAAATAGAAACACTTTACATGAACTAAATTTAAGCGCGCTGCTTGTGTTTAATCAAACAAACTCTGGGCGGAATCAAAACTAACTGCCAACAAACCAACAACCAGGTGTGAAACATTTTAAGGGATTTCAGGACTGATTTGTTAAGCATAGATAAACTGAGATGAGGAGGGGAATTACAGGATATCACACTGAGCATAATTCATTTGCGAATCTCATTTTCAACTAACATATGGTACATGCGGATTCAGGGAAAACTGAAACATGCTTGCTCATCTCATAATGCCACATGCAAAACCATTTCAAATGCTCAATAATCAGAATAAATCATGCTCCACAATTCACAGACCAAAGCAAAGTAAAGCTACGACGCTTATAAAATCGATTAAGCCCTGTTGCACTCTAAATAACACAGAGATACAGAATTAAGAAACCAATTGGAAATACTAAACAGTCAACAGAACATACACAATTTCAAGTCTAGCAATGATTTCAACACAGCATTGTCGGGCTAAAGAAATTAAACAGGAGATGATGTTACCTTTTTGTGGTACAGTGAACTGAGGCGACGAGGTCTCGAATCTACTCTCTCGTATTGATAGATCCGAACTTCGAGCCAAATAAAGTCGATTGAAAGTATTGAGGGCTTTAAGGAACCAAAGTTTTTGTCTTTCTTCTTAGATGAATCGAATGAAAAAAAAGGCAGAACCCCCCTCCCTTTTTTTTTTTCGGTACGAGGGCTTAAAGCCCCATTTTATAGTAGACGAAAATTAGGGTCCCTTCACTCGTTTTGGGCGGGATTTTAAAGTGAGATAACCGTTTGAATGTGGGGTGTCACGGGTTGAGATTCAGTCCCTGCCCTTTGATTTTCTCTGCATAGAAATCAGATTTTTAAAAAGTTCTTTTGGCATCTTTTGCTGACCGCATCGCGGATGATGAAAGAGAGGATATTATTGTACCAAAATGGTGTAACGAACTCTGTTCGTGGCTAAAGATGGGGAAAGGTTTATCCGAAAATGGAGAGGGAGAGAAAGAAAGCTTGGTTTTTCACTTAAAATAGAAGCAAGAGAGCGATAGCGTTGCACGAAAATGGAACGTTTTCAATCTGCCATTGATGGAGAAAATGGAGCTTTGTGGAAAGAGGAAAGGAGAGAGAGGAGACAGCGTTAGGTTGAAGATTAGGCTTCAACCGGTTTTAAGATATAAATGGGCCGGGTCAGACGAATTTTGGTTGGGCTGGATCAGAAGTTTTTTTTTAAGCGGGTAGTGGGTAATGGGCTGCTTAAAATAAATGTGAATTGGTTGAAACTGTGGTCATTCCTTCTTCATTTTAATTATTCTTGGCTTTTAACTCAATAACTAGTACAATATATATTATGCGAGGACAAATAGTAATTAATATGTGGAAAGTAAAGGATTTAATAAAGTAAAATTAATTTAACAAGTACAAATCCTAAAATGAAACGATGACGAACCATTTAAAATTCGTAATAAAGTAATGAAAGTAACGATGTTAATAATAATAAAAAATAGTAGTGAAAACAAAGTATTCAGCTCGTCAATAAATTTAAAAGCCCGCAAAAATAAAATAAAAATAGGAATAAAGGAGGGACGAAATTGGGTGTCAACAGATAAAACCCGAGCCAGTCAAATCTGTTGAAGTGTCCACTCCAGTTGGTGATCCAGTATTAGCCAGACAAGTGTATAGAGACCGTGTAATTGTAGTGTGTGGCCGATACACTGTAGCTGATTTAATTGAATTGGAAATGCTGGATTTCGACGTCATTTTGGGCATGGACTGGTTAGCCTCCTGTTATGCAAATGTAGATTGTAGGGCCAAGGTGGTCCGGTTTCAATTTTCAGGAGAATCAGTTTTAGAGTGGAAGGTAACCGCATCTCCGAGCAGGTTTATTTCCTACCTCAATGCAAGGAAGATGATTGTCAAGGGCTACATTTATCATTTAGTCTGAGTTCATGACACGGAAGCAAAACCGTCGACTCTTCAATATGTTCCGGTAGTAAACGAATTTCCAGATGTATTTCCGGATGAGCTTCCAGGTCTTCCACCAGAACGGGAGATTGAATTCACTATCGATGTATTGCCGGATACTGAACCAATATCTATCCCTCCCTACAGAATGACTCCCTGCCGGAATTGAAAGAATTAAAAGCACGCTTGAAAGATTTACTCAAGAAGGGATTTATTAGGCCTGAGTTCATCGCCATGGGAGCACTTTGTCTTATTCGTAAGGAAGAAAGATGGATCACTGCGGATGTGTATCGATTATAGGCAGCTGAACAGGGTAACAATAAAGAATAAATATCCACTTTCGAGGATCGGCGATTTATTCGATCAATTATAAGAAGCCAAGTGGTTTTCCAAGATAGATCTGAGGTCAGGATACCATCAAGTGAGAGTCAAAGAAGGAGATATTCCGAAGACGGCTTTTAGAACCAGATATGGTCATTATGAATTTCCGGTGATGTCGTTCGGCTTAACCAACGCTCCAGCAGTGTTCATGAACCTGATGAATGATGTGTTCAGGCCATTCCTGGATTTATTTATAATCGTATTCATCGATGGTATCCTGGTATACTCTAAAACAGAGGGAGAGCATGCGGAACATTTGCGTACTGTCCTTGGAATTCTTCGAGCTCGCAAATTATATGCTAAATTTTCAAAATGTGAATTCTTGTTAAACTCTGTAACTTTTTTGGGCCACATCATCTCGCCCGATGGTATTCGGTTGACACCCAAAAGATCGAGGTGAAGACATTCTGGCCAAGGCTCACAACGCCTATGAAGTCCATAGCTCTCGGGATTGGCGGTGGTATTACAGAGATTTGTGGGAAGGGTTTTCCTCTATTTCGGCCACCGATTGGCGTGCTTTCAACACGTAAACGTTCGCTAAATTTCATGGACAAATGCTTGTGAGCGGAGCTTTCGGAGAGTCTGAAAGACAGGTTAACCTCAGCCCAGTACTCCGACACCCCCTGTATCGAAGGATTTAGCCATGGTGTATTTGCGATACCCTCCGGCTCGGGTTAGGCCGTGTATTGAGCTGACACGGCAAGATGTCATTGCCTATGCTTCTAGGCAGCTGCGAAAACATGAGAAGAATTATCCGACCCACAACCTTGAATTAGCTGCGGTCATTCACGCTCTAAAGATGTGAAGGCACTATTTGTACGGTGTCCATGTAGACATCTACACAGATCACAAAAGTCTTCAATATATTTTCAAGCAAAAGGAATTGAATCTGCGTCAGAGGCGATGGTTAGAGCTATTGAAGGACTATGACGTAAATATTCTATACCATCCCGGTAAAAGCAAGTGTAGGTGGCCGATGCCTGCACCGTAAGTTACGCCGGGCAACAAGTGGTGTTCCATCGTAAAGGAAGGGAATTAGCTCGTGAGCTCCACCAACTAGATAGCCTAGGAGTTCGCTTAATGGATTCGGCAACACGAGTTAACGTGCTTAACCCGAAATCAGCTTCGTCCTCGGGACACGAAGTAAAAAGGCGTCAATACGAGGATCCCAAATTGAGATATTATAGAGACGCACGTTCCCAAAAAGAGAGAATTCAACCTTGAGATCTCTCGATGGGATTTTCGTGTACCGAAATAGGTTATGTGTTCGGATGTTGCGGGACCGCGTCGTCGCATTCTCGGTTTATCAAGCCCCGTTATTCCGTTCATCCGGAGCGACAAAGATGTACCATGATCTCAAACTAATGTATTGGTGGGAAGGAATGAAGAGAGATATAGCTAAGTTTGTGGCTCAATGTCCAACTCGTCAACAGTAAAAATTGAGCACCGTAAACCAAAGGAGGTCTTCGCAAGAAATGGAAATTCCAACCGGAAATGGGAGGCGATAAATATGGATTTTATTGTTGGATTACCTCGTTCTCGGCATAAATACGACTCCATTTGGGAAAGATTGTTGACAGACTCACAAAATCAAGACATTTTCTACCGTCGTATCTACATACTCAACAGATGACTACGCTAGATCGTATCTCAAAGAGATAGTGCGCTTCATGGCATTCCTATATCTATTATTATCGACAGAGAGAGCACAATTCACCATTTCGGGAAATCCTTCCAGAAGGATTGCACTCAAGTGAAATTTAGCATCGCATTCCACCCGCAGATCGATGGACAAGTCAACGCACTATTCAAACCTTAGACATATACTGCGTTCGCGCATTGGACTTTGGTGGTAATTGGGACATCATTTGCCACTTATTGAATTTGCATATAACAATAGTTATCACGCCGTATTCCGTACGGCCCCTTATGAAGCCTTATACGGGAAGAAGTGTAGGTTGCCTATCTGATGGCTGGCGGGAGAAACACAATTAATAGGCCTAGAATTGATCCAACAAGCGTCGAGAAGATTAAGCTTATCCGAGAGATTCCATTGATGGATAAATAAAGCCGCTTAAAAGTCTTATGCGAACAATCGCCGTAGGAATTTGGAATTTCAGTCAATGACTCGGGTATTTTTGAAAGTATCGCCAATGCAGGATAATAAGATTTGGTAAGAAAGGCAAGCCTACTCCGATACATCGGGCCCTACAAGATCGTACGCAGTGGGCCAAGTAGCGGCGAGTCGAACTCACTTCTGCAGTCGAACTCCATCCATCCAACATTTTCATGTATCGATGTTCGTAAATGTGTCGAGTTCCGACCAAAATAGTGCTCCACAAGCGACATTCAAGTCAACAAAAATTGGCTTGCCAATCAAGCATACATACGTATGTATGTCACGAAAGCTTAGAAACAAAGAGGTAGCCCCGTTAAAGTTTTACGGAGGAATGATACTGTAGGAGATGACTTGGGAAGTGGAAGAAGCTATGAAGCTTAAATATCCGTATCTATTTCCACCCCTTAGAGACTCAAGATGAAACATCGCGCTCCTGCATGAAATATTTTACTTTATTACTTCTGGGCTATGTGTGGCCATATTTCTTATTGTTGATATTGTAGCCCTGTGTGGCGATGTTATTTTGGGTTGCTGTGACAGGATGGTAGTGCCAAATTATAGGAGAAACTCTGGCAAAATTTTGGTAGAATTTCTTGAGAATTTAACATTCGAGGACGCAAGTTCTGGCGGGGAGGATGTTACACCTCGGTAATTTCATGTCGCCGCATCGTGAATAGACTAACGTCGCTAAGCTCGGACACGAGACCTTCACAACTACAAGAGGGTGATTGGCAGCCTTAATGTATATACGATAAGATTTTTAAGTCATAGACCCGCGAAACTAGGTTCGTCAAAGTTTTGAGCTTATAAGTTATGTTCGGGGAGGATTTCGTGTGTTGAACTAACGAATATTTAGTAAGGTCTCGAGGACGAGTTATAATGTCCGTTAGATCGTTAAGGAAGTGTTACTCATACCAAGTTAAGGCTCCCCAAGGATCCGAGACCAAACGAAGCGAATGGGAACGAATTCGGAAAATTGGAGATTATACGGTCATATATACGACCGTATATTTTATACGGCCCCGTATACTCCGTCGTAGAACCCTTCCGTTGAAGGTGATTTTCTGGAGGAAACATACGTCCAATATACGATCGTATAAATTGTACGCCCGTATATGGACCGTATATTTCGGGCCCGGTCCGAGTTCAATTTTTATATACGCACGGTTTCCTTCTTTTTTCTCATTATTCACTTCTCCAACCTTCCAAAAACCTCTAGATCCCTCTTCATAACACATTAATACATATCCAAGAAGGAAAATCAAAGATTAAACACCCAAAGTTGGTAGAATCAAAGGTGTGGATGCTCCCTAGGGTTGATAAAAGTTGAGAATCTCTTTGTATTGGAGTTAAGTTCTTTCGTTTGAGCACTTGCATTCAAAGATCGTCTCTACATAATTAAAGGTGAGTTTTACGATTATTTCATGTTAATGATGGTGTTGAGTAGTTGAAGAACTTGAATTAGAAACAAGTATGGAATATAAGCTTAAGTATGTGAATAATGGTATGTTGGTTTGAAAGGTAGTTGAGTTATGATTCATGGTATAATATGAGTATAATCTTGTCATGAATGGTACTAATGATGTTGAGGAAGTATTTTGTGAATGATAAGCATGATGTTGTATTATAGTTGTGGTTATGGAGGATCTTGGGATGAATTTGGAAATTGAATAACATCTAGCCAAGGGAATTTATGTGTTATGATATTATGGGCGTTGCTATGATGTTTGGGAGCTGTTTTATCATTTGAGGGAATGTTGTTGAAACAAACGAAATGCTGCCCAATTTTCGTTAGCCTTATTCGCTTTAGTTCAGGCTTAAGTATATCTTCAACAATCTAACCTTCGTACGAACCCCTTTGTATGTAGAATTGTAAGCCGAAAGGAGAGCTCTTAGTCGACATCGTTAAGGAGATACAAAGGTATGTAAGGCTATCCCCTTTCCTTCAAAGGCATGACTCTTGTTTCATAAATTTTCTTTTCTATACTTCCATGACCTTCTTACATCCCTAAAGATGAAGTTTAAAGAACTTTGAGAACTCCTTACGAGATACGTTCCATAACGATAAAGATGACAAAGATGATTTCATGATGCAGATATTTCTATGCTTATGGTTTCATTGATACTATTCTTCCTTGTTGTCTCACCTCAAAATACTAGTTCCTTCAAGGTGAGACTAAACGGTGATGACGACGCCATAATGTAATCATAGGCTAACGACCTTACGTCACTCCGATAAAGCGCACTTTTATTTAGGCTCTCATGCATGCTACGTATATTATATGTGTATTTGATATGTATATATATATATATATATATATATATATATATATATATATATATATATATAGGGGACATGGGGAAAGGTGAGGCGCTATAGACGCATAGCCACCTGATCAGCTGGTAACTTATGATATCATCCCGGACGCGGGATGCCCAGACGCGGGATATATGGATAATGGATTGGGCCGTTCGTTCCGCGGCAATATATTGATATATGATGATCTATGGATCGGGCTGCACGTTCCGCAGCAGTACATGATATGGTGATATTTCTACGAGCTTGCATGCATGACTCCGCCTTAAGAGGCAAACGATCACATCTTTTTATCTTTATTTTATCTTCGTTCCCTTGTTATTTTATGATGCATGACTTACATACTCAGTACATTGCTCGTGCTCCATCGTCCCTTTCTTCTTGGATGCTTGTGTTTATGCCCACGGGTAGGCGGTATTGGAAGATGACCCGGCTTCTAGGAGCCGATCGGCTTGCACGGGAGCACTTCCATAGGCCCGGAGGTGCCGTTTACGATATATTCTTTTGTGTATATACTTGGACATGGCGGGGTCCTGTCCCATCTTCATGACTCCAGTACTTCAGTTAGAGGCTCGTAGATACTCGTATGTGGGTACTTGAGATGTTATGTGACCCGTGATGTATATTTTGTATATTACTCTTTTGTCGCCGTGAGGGCTTATGTATATAGATGAGTACATGCTTTATGGAGCTTATATGTGTACAGGTTAAGACGATAGTAGTATGATGTGTGGTGCTCGGTAATCAGCTCCGGGTGTCCATCATGGCCCACTAGGCGGGTCGTGACACAATGAATTTTTAATGATCTTAATATTGCAAGAATTTGCATGTACATGATATGAAGACTTCATCCGTTTCCTTCTGTTTTTGCCATAGAAAGTACTAAGTGGACACGATTCGTTCTGATTGTTTGGTCCTTACATCGAAACCTAATACAGAAGGTCCGGCTTTAGGCGAGGATGGGAAATACAAAAATCTAGAGGATTTTTCCGAGGTAGCATCTATTAGCGTTCACTTGCTTTGTTGAGCTCCTCTGTTTTCGACTAATCGGGGTAAACCTCAATGTGGGTATAGTAGTCCCCTAGTGCTTATCCGAGCTGCAAGATCGGGTAAGCACTATCAAGTCCCCATTCGTAGGGTGTAGCCCCGAGTTTCCGGCATTTGTCCTCGTCTTTATCTAGTAACACGTTGTACTTGTTGCCTCATTAAAAACCTTGTCGGAAAACCCATTTTGGGACAAAACCGTACCAAGAAAAAGAGTGCAACACGTGTTTTCGGACTTAGCACCTAACTTTATCCGGTACTCGACTTCTTGCAAAAAAGAAAAGTTAATAAATAAACACAAGTGTCCATACCTTAGTAGTAGTATCTCTTCAAATGAGCCACATTCCAGTTATTGCGCAACCGTTGCCCGTCCATGGATTCCAGCTGATACGATCCTTTGCCCGTTACCTCGGTTATCTTGTATGACCCTTCCCAGTTCGGACCCAGTTTCCCATCGTTGGGATTCTTGATGTTCAATGTTACTTTCCGAAGCACCAAGTCCCCGACTTGGAGATGTCGAAAATTGGCCCTCCGGTTGTTGTACCTTTCCATTCTCTGCTTCTGGGCTACAATACGGACCAACGCGTTTTCGTGAGGTTCATCTGTAAGATCGAGTTTTACTACCATGGCCTCCTCGTTTAACTCCTCGGTGGTGTACCTGAATCGGAGACTCGGTTCACCAACTTCTACGGGGATGAGGGCTTCCGCCCCGTAGACCAACAAGAAGGGTGTTTCTCCCGTGCTTGATTTCGATGTGGTTCTGTAAGCCCACAATACCTCCGGTAGTACTTCCCTCCAGTGATGCTTTGATGTTTCAAGTCTTTTCCTCAGATTTTAAATTATTATTTTATTCGTGGATTCCGCCTGTCCGTTCGCACACGGGTGATACGAAGTTGATACGATTTTCTTGATCTTCAACCCTTCGAGGAAATTATTGACTTTGCAGCCAATGCACAGAGGACCGTTATCATAAGTTATCTCGGCCGGGATGCCGAAACGACAAATAATGTGGTCCCATATGAAGTCAATAACTTCCTTTTCTCTAATCTTTTTGAAGGCCTGCGCTTCAACCCATTCTGAGAAATAGTCAGTCATAAACAAAATAAAACGGGCCTTACCTGGTGCCCATGGCAATGGACCAACAATGTCCATTCCCCACTTCTGAAGGGCCAAGGTGATATCCTGAGTGCAGCAACTCCCCGGCTGATGAATCATCGGGGCATGTCTTTCGACACCGTCACATTTCCGGACAAAATTCTTCGAATCTTCCTCCATCCGGTTCCAGTAGTAACCGGCTCTGATAATTTTTCGGACTAAGGCTTCAGCACCGGAGTGATTGCCGCAGGTCCCCTCGTGTACTTCTTTCATCACATACTCGATTTCTCCGGGACCCAAACACTTGGCCAGGGGTCCGAAGAAAGACCGTCGATACAATTGGCCGTCTACCAAGCAGAACCGCGCTGCTTTTGTCCTTAGTGACCATGATTCTCTTGGGTCACTCGGGAGCTTTCCATCTTGGAAGTAGTCGATGTATCTGTTGCGCCAATCCCAAGTTAAACCCATTGTGTTTATTTCAGCATGTCCATTTTGTATCGCCGAATTCATCAAGTGCACCATAGTCCCGGGGTTGATTTCTTCCCCTTCGATTGAAGATCCCAAATTGGCCAATGCATCGGCTTCGCTGTTCCATTGCTCGCTCCCCGGGTACATCTTTTGCATGGTCCATTCTTTAAACCGGTGTAGTATCACTTGGATTTTTTCCGATACCCTTGTATCCGTTCGTCCTTAACCTCGAAGACGCCATTCACCTGGTTAACGACCAAGAGAGAGTCGCATTTTGCTTCAATTATTTCGGCCCCCATACTCCGAGCTAATTCCAAACCTGCAATCATGGCCTCATACTCGGCTTCATTGTTAGTCAATTTAATAGTTCTAATGGATTGTCGAATGGCATCCCCGGCGGGAGTTCTGAGGATGATTCCTAGCCCGGAACCTTTGAGGTTCGAGGCCCCGTCCGTGTGTAACGACCAAATACCCAAAGCTTTTCCCGAGGTTAGCAGAAGTTCTTTCTCAACCTCCGGACCATACCAGTGAAGTCACACAAAATCGGCCAAGATGCGGGACTTGATGCCGTCCGAGGTTTGCATTCAATATCATATCCGCTAATATCTACGGCCCATTTAGTTAGTCTACCCGATAATTTCGGTTTATGCATGATGTTCTTTAGAGGGTAAGTAGTCACTACACATATCGGATGACATTGAAAGTAAGGCTTGAGCTTTCTAGAAGCACTTACCAATGCCAATGCCAACTTTTCTAGGTGGGGATAACGGGTCTCCACATCTCCTAAAGTTCTACTCACATAATATATAGGGAACTGGGTATCTGATTCTTCTCGGACCAAAACACCACTTACCGCTACCTCGGATACGGCAAGGTAGAGAAAAAGCTGCTCGTCCGCTTTCGATGTGTGCAGTAGAGGCGGGCTGGACAAGTATCTTTTCAATTCCTGTATGGCCTTTTGGCATTCCGGTGTCCAGGTGAAGCCATTCTTCTTCCTTAATAAGGAAAAGAAACGGTGATCTTGTCCGAGGATCTCGATATGAATCGACTCAGCGCCGCTATCCTTCCGGTGAGCCTCTGCATTCCTTTGACATTATTTACCACCTTAATGTACTCGATGGCTTTGATCTTGTCCGGATTGATTTTAATTCCCCGGTTTGACACCATGGAACCCAAAAAATTTGCCAGATCGGACACCGAAGGCACATTTTTTCGGGTTAAGCTTCATGTTGTACTTGCGGAGTACATCGAAGGTTTCCTGCAAATGCTTTAAATGGTCCTCTGTTTCCAGGGACTTGACCACCATGTCGTCAATATAAACTTCTATTGTTTTCCCTATTTGTTCTTTGAACATTCCATTAACTAGGCGTTGGTAAGTTGCACAGACATTTTTTTAATCCGAAGGGCATGACATTGTAACATTAAGTCTCGTACCAGGTAATAAAGGATGTTTTCTCTTGATCCTCCGGGTGCATCCGGATTTAGTTATACCCAGAGTAAGCATCGAGAAAACTTAACATCTCACGTCCGGCCATCGCATCGATCATTCTATCGATGTGAGGCATCGAAAATGAATCCTTCGGGCATGCTTTGTTTAGATCCTTATAATCAACGCACATTAGAAATTTATTACCTTTTTTCGGCACCACTACTACGTTAGCTAGTCGATCGGGTATTTTACCTCCCGGATAGAGCCTATTTTCAAAAGCTTTGTTACATCATCCTTTACGAAGGCGTGTTTTCTTGCCATGGGCCACCATATCGCTTCATCGAGGGAAATCTTCCGTCGCGGCTGAGCTTGTGAGTTGTTACTTCCGGTGGCACACCTGTCATATCTATATGGGACCATGCGAAGCAATCGACATTATTTTGAAGAAACTTAATTAACTTGTTCCTGAGCTCCGAGATTAACCCCGTGCCCAGGTATACCTTTCTATCCGGTAGATATTCGAACAAGACGACTTGCTCCAGCTCCTCCACTATAGACTTGGTTGCATCCGAGTCATCCGGCAAGACGAACGATCTGGGTACACCGAAATCATCCTCTTCATGCCCCGGGTCCGACCCATTCTGCTCCGTTGTCGAACTCGTGTACTTTAGTTGCTATTTAGGGTCCTTGCCACCGACTGATTCATCTTCTTTTTTATCCGGTTTTTTGGGAAGGGGTGACGCTTCCTCGACCGCGAACATCTCTCTTGCAGCGGGTTGTTCTCCCCGGATGGTTTTTATCCCCTCGGGGTTGGGAATTTCGGGAAGCAGCTGATGTAATGTCGATGGCACGGCCCTCATGCTATGTATCCACGGTCTACCCAGCAATGCATTATACTTCATATCCCCTTCAACTACATAGAACACCGTTTGCTGAATGGTACAGTCAATGTTGACCGGCAAAGAAATCTCCCCCTTCGTGGTTTCACTTGCCATATTGAATCCACTGAGCACTCGGGCTACTGGTACGATCTGATCGAGTAGCCTTAGCTGTTCAACCACTCTCCACCGGATGATGTTGGCCGAGCTACCTGGGTCAATCAAAATATGTTTAACTTGCGATTTAAAAATAAGAATAGAGATTACCAATGCATCATTGTGCGGTTGAATGATGCCTTCTGCATCCTCGTTGTTGAAAGAGATGGAACCCTCGGGTACGTAATCCCGGCTGCGCTTCTCACGCACAATGGAAACCTTTGTCCGTTTCATCACCGGCCTTCGAGGGGTATCGGTACCCCCAATTATCATGTTGATTATATGCTGAGGTTCCACTGGTTCGGCCCGTTTATGAGATTCCCTTTCCTTGTAGTGGCTTTTAGCTCGTTCAGTTTGCAATTCTCTAAGGTGGCCATTCTTCAGTAACCGAGCCACCTCCTTTCTTAGTTGGCGACAGTCCTCAGTTCTGTGCCCATGGGTTCTATGATATTCACACATCACGCTCGGGTCCGTGGCCGGGTCCGACCTTAGTGGTCTCGGCCATCTTGCTTCTGCGATAAGGCCAATAACCGAGACGAGGTCTGAAGTGTTGACGTTGAAGTTGTACTCCGATATCTTTGGTAAGTCTTTGTTGCTGGCCGAGCTTCCGACATCACTCCTAAATGAGAGACCTCGACTGTTTGACGGGCGTTCGGTCCGTTTATCACCCTGTCCGGAGGATTGGCTCGAGCCAACCCTAGATTTTTCCGACCTGAAGCTTGGCTTTTCCAAATGAGAGTATGGATGATACCTTTCCCTCGATGGTTTGGACTCCGGCTCGTAATTTTTTCTCGATCTCTCAGAGCTTTTGTTCATATTTACGGGCCCCGGGGAAAGTTCGAGTTGGTCATCCTCCACCCGAATCTTTGATTCGTATCTGTTATGAACGTCAGCCCAGGTCACAGCCTCGTATTCCAGGAAGTTTTCCTTTAGTTTGAACGAGGTCATCGAGCTTTGAGGGTTAAACCCTTTAGTAAAAGCTTGCGCAGCCCATTCCTCCGGAACCGGAGGGAGCTCCATCCGTTCCCTTTGGAACCGGTTGACAAATTCACGCAATAACTCATCATCCCTTTGGGATATACGAAAAATATCCGCCTTACGGGCCTGCACCTTTTTGGCACCGGCATGAGCTTTTATGAACGCATCCACGAGCATTTCCAAAGAAGTGATTGAATGCTCGAGCAGATGGTCGTACCAAGTCAATGCTCCCTTCGACAGAGTTTCCCCAAACTTTTTCAATAACACGGATTCAATTTCATCCTCTTCAATATCATTGCCTTTTATGGCACAGGTGTATGAAGTCACGTGTTCCTGCGGGTCCGTTGTGCCGACATATTTCTGGATATCCGGCATTTTGAACCTCTTTGGGATCAATTTCGGAGCCGCACTCGGAGGAAAAGGCCTCTGAATGTACCTCTTCGAATTCGGTCCTTTCAGAATAGGCGGAGCCCCCGGGATCTGGTCCACCCGAGAGTTATATGTTTCCACCCTCTTCTCAGTCGAGTCTACCCGCTTCGCCAATGTTTCAAGCATTCTCAGAACTTCGGTGGATGAACCAGCTCCGGACCTATTACTCTTGACCATCCGTGTTTCATCCCTTCTGGGTTCGGCAACACCTTTCGTCCTCTCGGGCCGTTTCATCATTTTTGCTTTGCAACTGGGCTATTGCGACTCCTTGTTCGGCAATAGCTGCCCTCTGTTCCTGCAACATTTCAAAAATTAAACGTAAGTTAATATCATCCGGGGTATCCGGCACTTTCCGGCCTTGTGCCCGGGACAAAGTAATTGAATTGTGAGTATTTAAGGGATCGGTGGCCGGTGGGGCGGCATTCTCCTGGTTCACGGTGTTCTGTCGGTTGAGGCCCTCCCTCGAATCAACAGAGTTTGGGTCAATGGGTCTCAATTGGTAAGCCCCGTAGCCCACTGTTCTCATTTTCGATCACAATCTCGTTGTTGTTGACGTGACCAGATTGTCTACTGCTTGCCATTTGGTTCGTTTTCACAGAGACGAACAAAAGATTTTTTCAATCTTAATGGGTAAGAGATAGAAACCAAGATCAAAGACCACTATTATCCTAGCCCCACGGTGGGCGCCAAACTGTTTACTCCGAAATTGGGTAATAAGTTGAATTTGTAATTGAGGTATAGGATATGTGGACAAACTTTAATCTATTTTGATTTTTGAGGGAATATATATATGTGGATTCGTGTACAGTGATTTATATATATGAATATATGTGTTAATAACTTGGACAAATATGTTGATATTATAGATTAGGCTAAATATATATGTATATTATGGTACTATATTGTATTGGATGGATGAATTAAGCCAAAGAACGCTGCAGATCCGGACCAAAATTAGAGAGAGAGAGAGAGAGCTTCAATATAATTTCTATTACAATGTTCTAGATCTGAAAAAAGCCAACCCTTAAAAGTAGGGAAATGCCCCCTATTTATAGTTTTGCCTTATGGGCCTTGCATACAACATAAAGCCCTTTTAGAATAAAGAAAACCCTAAAAGGATAAGGTTGGGCCGTACGGTCTGACACCCGTACGATTGGCAGTACAATGTGACAGAATGGTCTTGACGCGTGGTAATTTTGTGACTGATCAATCAGACTAACGGCCACGATCAACTCGGTCATGGAGAAACAGGACTAACGGCCACGATCAACTCGGTCATGGAGAAACCGGACTAATGGCCACGATCAACTCGGTCATAGAGAAACCGGGCTAACGGCCACGATCAACTCGGCCATGGATAAATCGGACTGGCTGTGATGAGGAGTTTGCCCCCAATAAATCGGACCATACGATTTTCCTCCGACTTCTTCTGATCAACCACTTCTGATACAATACCTCCGGTCCGAAAGAAAGTCTTTACGCTCGTGCTTGTTTCTTCCTTCCCTTGATCCCCGGTCTCACCGGTCTAGCATTAATCCGATTTTTACCGTATACAATTATATGATTACTCACAGAACTAATACTATCTATATATAAACACAAAGTTAAACATAATATTGCACACATACTCGACATTAAGGCAAAACAAATTCAAAAACAGATATGAAAATTGATTAGAACAAAAGCATCAAAACTTTTAAGCAAAGTAATTACGTTCTTCCTTATTAAAAGAATGTAAACAAACCTTGTAAACTAAAGAAGATGAAGAAGGATGATTAATGAAATAGAAAAGCTTCAGATTCTCGTATGTTTTTAATGTTGGTAGAGGAAAGCTGTTAATAGCCTGTTTGACCAAGCTTCTAAAATTAGTTTATTTTGAAAACTACCTTTTTTGAAAAGTGTTTTTTTAAAAAATACTTTTTGTAAGCAGTTTGTGTTTGACCAATTAATTTAAAAAGTATTTTGAGCAGCAATTAACGTTTGACCAAGCGTTTAAAAAGTGCTTTTAAGTGTATTTTTCTCAAAGTGTTTTTCAAAAAAGTGTTTCTGAGGAAAAGCTACTTTTTTTAGCTTTTGAAAAACTGGTTCTGCTACTCTCCAAAAATACTTATTTTCTCCCAAAAGCTTCGTCAAATACCTCACTTTTTAAAAAAATAAGCACTCTTTTTAAAAAATACTAGGTGAGATTGGTCCGTGCCAGCACGGGCCCAATATTTTACAAATTGAACGATAAATATATCTTTATCAAAATAACCTCGTAGTCTATTGATGTTCTAAATTCTAAATTTTTAATTTAGATCCCGGAATATAGCAAGCAGTGAGCAAAGATGTTTTTTTAACCTTACAGTTGATTACCTCCCGGGAGTACAGGCCCACGCCCACATTTAATTGAATTTATTACTTTTTTCATTTTATACGATATAAATTTTTTAGATTTAAAAAAATCACTATTTATATTTAAACATAAAGATAATTTAATCACTATTTATATTTAAACATAAAGATAATTTAACTTTGAAGATCTTATTTTATCAAGATCTTGTACATTGAAAACCATTCTTATGGACTCGAAATTGTTAACATGAAAACTTTTTTTTTCAAGTGAAATTTCCTAGTATATGAAAGAGCAAAATAGTGTATGTCAATATTTAGTCAAATTACATCATAAGTTTAAATGAAAGAAGTAAATCTTCTTGTGCTCTTGTTCTTTCTTTTCGTAACATCATTTTATTTATAAGAAAATAATTTGATATATTTTAAATTGAAAAATTTCTTATTGATTCTATAAAAATATTTGAAAGCTGAATAAAATAACTTTTTTTGTTTTTTTTTTACTTCCAAAGAAAAATGTTATAAGTTCTTATCCTTTTTATGTTAATAAATTTTATTTAGAATATAAACTCTGATAAGTTCATGAAACTCAAAGTTGAGCTTTAATATATGTAATATCAATATCTCATAGGAGCATTAGTTAGACTTAATAAAACATTGGGTGGTTTGTTTTGCGTACAAAAGAATGGCGAATTGTTACACGTTATTTAATAGCGAATTATGTTTACCCCCACAAAGGTAAAAACTTATTCATATTCGATATTTACCCTCCATTTTTTTATTTAGTTATGTTGCCTAGATACTCTCTTAAGAAAATATTTATTAGGGGTTTATTTTACTAAATTAAACTTATTAATTATGCTTTGAAATCTAAATTTGACTATTGATAGTATTAGAAGAAAATAATAAAATCTCTCTTGATTTGCTAAAATGGACAAGTAAAAAATTCTTTAATTTCAAGGCTAAATAAAAAGGAAGGGAGAGAATTCAGGACTTGTATTTATACATAAAATTTTAGTATTTAATAAGTAATGATTAAGTAATACTATAAATTATCTCCTCATCAAAATTACTTAGCAATATAATAAAGATGGGTATATATAAGTATTTATCCTAATGGAGGAAATTAACATAAAATTTTTGTATTTAATAAGTAATGATTAATTAATACTATAAATTATCTCCTCATCAAAATTACTTAGCAATATAATAAACATGAGTATATGTAAGTATTTATCCTCACGGAGGAAATTAGAGTAGAGTATGACATCATTATTGTTAGATTAAGGGCCACATGTCAATTTTAAAAATCTAATGGCCCCACCTCTTTAAATGACATTTATTTCAAATGAGGGCATGATTTGTAATTACAATGGAAAAGGTGGGCTTTTGCTAGAGGTATTGATAAGGTCCAACAAACAAATGAGAAAATACAACCTCCCAAAGCAAGCTTTTTGCATTGATGTGTTTTAAAGACTATAATACCCTCAATTTTTTCATTATTGACAAAAAACAGACATGTTGAAACCACTCTTTATAATATATAGAAAAATACTTTTGGAGAAAAATAAGCTTGGCCAAACAGGCCCACAAATCATTCTCTCTCTTCCTCCATCTTTCTTTTTCCTGATTTTTAATTATCAATAATCGCAATCTATTGATTCGACTAACTTAAATTCTTATTAAATAGACTTAGGAAGAGAGTACAGGGACAAGTGCACAAATAGCCGATTTTGGGATTCCAATATAAACCATGACCTATGCTCAATAAATACTTTTTTAATTAATCTAGCCAATCCAAAAATAACTTCAGATACACGGAATTGAAGCTGCAAATTTTATCCGGAAGTTTAATAAGTTAGTTGTGCTAAAAGATTTCTGAAATATGTTCCTGAAGTTTTAATTTGACATATTGATTGTGCAGCAAACTTTTGATGTACGCACTAAAAAAGGTTATCTTCTCCTCTCATATATTATTTTTATTTCGTATTTTCCTTTTTGTCTTTTCTTCTGTTGTCCTTCTGTCATTCGGTGAAATCAAGATGGACCCAAAATTAATATGGTCAGTGTTACAGCATAAGTCCCCATAAATTCATTTAATTTCTTTCAACCCCTACTCTTAACTTCTTTATATTATTAGCAAGTTAGGAAGCAAATTAAAATACATCAATTGCTATCCATGGCTTCAACATTCTTACAAGTTCTTGCAGTAATTGCAGTGCTATATTTTCTTCAAGAATTACATAACAAATTCATGAAAAAGAAGAAAAAACTTCCTCCTGGCCCAAAAGGGCTTCCAATAATAGGAAGGGCTTCCAATAATAGGAAATTATGATTAGCAAAAATGTCCACCAAGATCTTCATAAAATAGCCAAAAGACATGGTCCCATAATGAGCATGAGATTTGGACTAGTTCCGGTAATTGTTGCTTCATCTCCTCATGCTGCTGAACAATTCTTGAAAAAACATGATCTTGTTTTTGCAAGTCGGCCAAATAATAGAGCTGCTCAATTAATCGCGTACAATCAGAGAAATTTATCGTTTGGAAAATATGGATCTTATTGGCGGAACATGTGAAAATTGTGCACGTTAGAGTTGCTCAGTACTCTCAAGATCAATTCTTTTCAAGCCATGAGAAAACAAGAAGTTGCAAATTTTGTGACTTTTATC
The DNA here is from genome assembly GCF_029784015.1 of Lycium ferocissimum. Lineage (NCBI taxonomy): Eukaryota > Viridiplantae > Streptophyta > Magnoliopsida > Solanales > Solanaceae > Lycium > Lycium ferocissimum. The sequence continues at coordinate 37,763,539 of NC_081343.1, forward strand.
AATCAGGCGGCTTCTAGTGGTGTGGAAGTTGATATTAGTGCAAAACTTGGTTCATTAGGTGCTAACATGGCTTGTTTAATGATATTTGGGAAAAAATATATGGAAGATGAATTTGATGAAAGAGGTTTTAAAGATGTGATTCAAGAAACTTTGATTATAACAGCAACACCAAATATTGGTGAGTTTTTCCCTTTTCTTGATAAGTTTGATTTGCAGGGATTCAATCGTCGTATGAAGGAATTAGCAAAGATTTTTGATGATTTTTTTGAGAGAGTTATTAATGAACATGTTCAAGATTCAAATGAACCAAAGCAAACTAAGGATATTGTTGATACTATGATGAATATTATGCAATCTGGCGAAGCTGAATTCGAGTTTGATGATCGCCATGTCAAAGCTATTTTGCTGGTAACGTTTTATTCATCTTAACATGAATAGAATTGCAAGTTAATTTTAATTGAGTTTAACTAATATCCGCTGATAGTGCACATTTTTTTAGTAGTAGGTCATTTTACCTATAGTAGTAGATAATTTTTTTGATTTTCAAGATTATAAATCTCACTTTTTATGTAGAGCTAGTTATAAATATTTTAGGGTGACTTTATAGTTAAAAAAAAGTCTTTTACATCATCGATGTATATTCAGTATCATTCTCGTTTGACTTTTAGACGAGAGTTGGCAAAATCTGAAAAAGATCTTTGAGACCACTAGCTATATTTAAAGCTTGGGTTCATAGACTCAAATTTGTTTAGAATTTCTCAATTGAAAATTTTAGCAAAAAAAAAAGAAGAGCTTATTCCCGCTTTAGGGATTCATTTCTTTATTGTTTCTTATCTATTCAGACTTTAAATTACATATACCATTAGTATAAGTAATTTTATATCATCTTGTGACTTTTACAAGTTGTAGTACGTATTCTATTTTATTTTCAAGATTACAAATTCTATGTATACTTAAACATGTGAATATTGTTGACCACTTTAGCAATTGAAAAAACAAACTCTCAATGCAGGACATGCTAATAGCTTCGATGGACACCTCATCAACCGCAATTGATTGGGTTTTCTTTGAACTTCTAAGGCACCCTAAAGTAATGAAAAAACTACAAAATGAGTTGGAACAAATAGTTGGCAAAAATAGAATGGTGGAAGAGTCAGATTTGGAAAAATTAGAGTACTTAGACATGGTCATTAAAGAAGGTTTTAGGCTTCACCCCATTGTACCACTATTGATTCCTCATGAATCCATTGAAGATTGCACAATTGATGGCTTTGATATACCTAAAGGTTCAAGAATTTTAGTAAATATTTGGGCAATCGGAAGAGATCCAGAAGTTTGGCCCGAACCCGAGAAGTTCGTCCCAGAAAGGTTTGTTGGTAGCAACATCAATCTTCGTGGATGTGATTTTCAACTTTTACCGTTTGGCTCTGGAAGAAGAAGTTGTCCTGGATTACAATTAGGTCTCACAATTGTTCGATTGGTGATAGCACAATTGGTTCATTGTTTTGACTGGAAGCTATCAAATGATATGATGTCAAACGATATAGATATGACTGAGAAATTCGGTTTAGTTACCGCTAGAGCTCAACATTTAATGGCTATTCCTACTCATCGGTTGCATGTATAACTGATATGAGCTTACTAGAAGCTTAATTGAGTGAACACGGGAAAGGAATTACAACTTTTTCTCTAGAATTTTTTTTTTTTTTTTCACATGTTTAATATCATTTTCTCATCTTTTATCGTGAAGTTGATACTGATCTGGCGGCCCAATTTTAGGCTTGAACAAAATTCATTTTTTTGCGCGGATTTCCCTTCTTTTGTGTGTGTGTGTTTTTTTTTTGGGGGGGGGGGGGTCTTTAATTTTTGCCCTTTGCTTAAAAGGGTGGCCGAAAATACCCCCGAGGTTTTGGGTTCGAACCAGGCTTAGTCATAAAAGTAATGCGGCACGTCATAAAAGTAATGTGGCAGACTTTTCCTTAAGGCATAACTAAAAGTTTTCCTTATAAGGCAGACTTTTTGCAAAGCCTTGCCTTGCGATCTTTTTTTTTTTTTTTTTACTGAGCGGGGGTTCGAACCCAGAACCTCGGAATATTTTAGGCGAAGGACAAAAATTAAAAACCATTAATTTGAGGGGCAAAAATTACAGACCACCCCCAACGAAGGGAAATAGTGCAAATTGCCCAATAAAAGACATTTTTTTTTGCGCGGATTTCCCTTCTTTTGGGTGGTCTTTAATTTTTGCCCCTCAAATTGTTGGTCTTTAATTTTTGCCCTTCGCCTAATACCCCGAGGTTCTGGGTTCGAACCCCACCTCAGTGAAAAAAATGAAGGAATTTCGCAAGGAATAGGTTTGGTTTCGCAAGGCAGAGAACTTGTAAAAAAATAAATATATATTTGCTTGAAGGTAAAATTCTACCTCAGGCAAGCAAACTCTACCTTATGCCTTAAGGCAGAGTTTTGCCCAAAACTCTATCTTAAGGTAGAGTTTGCATGCAAAACTCCCCCTTGCGAATCCAAACTCTATCTTGCGATTTTTCTTTTTAATTTTTGACTGAGCGGGGGTTCGAACCCGAAACCAAGAGTTTTTTTAGCAAAGGACAAAAATTAAAGACAACCAATTTGAGGGACAAAAATTAAAGACCACCCCCAGCGAATGACAATCCTGCAAATAGCCAAATAAATTTTGGTCCAATCCTTTAAAATAATTCAGACTTGGGTCACCTCCTATTGGCCAGATGCAAGTTTGACTCATTGACATAAAAGAACATATGAATTTCTTACTTTGGTTTGAGTCGAGGTTTGAGAGTAATCCAACTACGGGTGGTAATATAAGCTCATGAAAACATGATCCGTCCAACTTATTTAAGTTTGACCCACCAACTGTAGGTTAACGGAATTAGTTCGTGAAAACATGACCCACCTAACTCATTTAAATTTAGCCAATTCTGACTCGACCAAAGTAAAATTGGACTGATATGTAATCTAAATCGACTCCTGAGAACCTTGTCAAAATATTTTCAAAAAACTTTTTGTTGTTTAATATGTTATATATAGGCATAATAAAGAAAATAATATTTTATTAGGAACTTTAAAAATAAAAGAAGAAACCAAGAAATGAAAATTTAGTAAGAATCGAGTGGTCGGGTTACAATATGCTTTTTAGTCTATGTCAACCCAAGTCATTTTAGCCCAAGTAGCTTTTGGAATGCTTAATGACCCGCCCATTTATTAATCAACCCATTTCGACCATTCCAAATTCAGCACAACCCACCCATTTGACACCCCTAAATCTAACTATGTTAGTGATTATCAGATTTGTTATTAGCCAAATTATTAATGTAATAAATATTAGGTGCGGGATTAACTCAGACATGCATGTTGATATATTCAAATGTATACCTTGGTATATTTGAGTATAATATGGAATAATTTGGGCATTAGCGGATTTGGGCCGAGATCGAATTTGGGACAAGCCCAAGGATAATAAGGGGAGAATATCCCATATATACCGCCCACGCATCTAGTTTGCAGTCGATACAGCCCACCGTATCATCAAGTTATACATAATGTATCTGTCCTGTATAGCTACATATAAGTTGCTCAACTTCTTTTTAACTTTTGCATCTGCTTGATGCTTTTTTAATGAAATTTTCATTGAACATAAACAACAAAGTCAAGAAGAAAAAAAAAAAAAAACAAAGAAGGGAAAAAATGGCCACTTATTCTAGTGTAAATTTTAATGAGCCAACAAAATTTACTAGGCTCGATTTATGGAACAGCAAGAATAAAGAAGATGAGGGGAAGAGATTTGATATTGGACTATGCGCAGTTGTTGCCGCGTAGGGCTAGATGAGTAATAAATTAATAATTAGGTTAGAATTGGTTAGTTAGATGGTCGAGCAATATCTCCACTTAATTATCTCTATACCTCCACTTAATTATCTCTAATAAGTGACCCTCTAGATGAGTTAGTCCAATCAACATTAATCAAACCATTAGGCAAATAATTTGGACGGGTTGGCAATATCAGGCCGATGGATGTATGTTTAGGCCGACAGACAATGAATAATATACGTCTTATATTCGCAAAGGACCATGAATATAGGCAAACAATAACAAGTACTCCTTCTATCCCAATTTATATGGTACAAGTTGAAATTTCTAAATTTTAGCCGTGATTTCTGGCATAGAAGCTTTAAGTTTTTTTAAAATAAAATTTATATATTTGAAAACTATGTAAAGTACTATAAATCATAGTAATAATTAACAACTTAAAATATTTAAAAAACATAAAAAAAAAAAAAAAAAAAAACTTTATTGACTCTCAAAATTTGAATTGTGCGTAAATTGGAATGGAGGGAGTAAGCAACAACTAGTAATTACTACTTAATATAAGTGAGAGGATCCAAGTTTTTTGTCGTCCTCACAAAAAATTTCATCCTCTAATGTTGTGACTTGTGGCTTTCCTTTTGACTTTTCTTAGCCTATTCTCATTTTCCACTCATTTTTTCTTATCCATCCATTTCTATGTGGGTCCCTAAAATTGTGGTATATTGATATTTATGGTACTTTTTGTAAATCTTTTTTTCCATGGTAATTTTAGCTTTCACATTTGGTCCAAATAATTTTTTTTATATATAATTAAGAAGATATTAATAGTCTTATATACCAAATTTATCATTATTTAGATAAGTGAATATTTACACAACCAAAAAATCATATTAAGAGCCCGTTTGGATTGGCTTATAAGTTGGCTTATAATTTGTTTTTTAGCTTTTTTTGAGTGTTTGGTCAATTGTTTTAAAAGTCATTTTGTGCTTAAAATAAGCTCAAAAAAATAATTGGACCAATTTAACTTAGTTTATCTAAAGCGACTTATAAAGTGAAACTTATAAAAAAAAATAAGTTGGACTACCCCAACTTATTTTTTTTAATTTTATATAGCAAACAACTTTAAGCTATAAGCCAATCCAAACGGGCTCTAAATGGGCACTCTTTAATTAAGGTGATTTAAGTGAGGATTCATGAGTGTTGTAGTCCTCACAACCTCAAAACTTTCATTTTTACCCCTATTTTAGCCTTTATTTACATAGTTACCTATATGTAATTTGGTAAATTTTGAAAAGTTTGATTACAATTATACCCCAAAAAGCAACAAAGGTGGAGGACACTTAACAACTATCAAGAATTTTTTTTCAAAAGTTAAGGGCCCCATGTATCCTCATTTAGATAAGTTAATTTTTATATACTGTTAAGAAACCATATAAAATTGATAATATTTAATTAAGGATAATTTAGTGAAAAGACTTCTTAATTTCTAGGTATGAGTGATTTGTTAGAGCCAAATTTTATGTACCAACTAAAGCATTTATTAGGTCTTACTTTATAGTTAAACATGCCTTACGCCGTATGTTCCTCTCCATATGCTTCTCTCTATTAAACATCCAACATTTTACTTCTTTAGTAATATCATATGTCCTTACAAATACAGAAAGTAAAAAATCATTGAATGTTGAAAATGAAGGTAGAGTTATCAGTCAAGATTAGATTATCTTTAGGATCTCTTGTTTGATTAACCAAAAATTAATTTTTTTAAGCATAAACCATATATGAAAAACCAAATTGATTCTCGAGGTTCATTTTATGAATTTAGTTACGAAAAAGGCTCAAATATGCCATCCAACTATCGAAAATGGCTCATTTATGCCACTCGTCAATAGTTTGGCTCATTTATGCCATCGAACTATAGGAAATGACTCATTTATGCCACTCATCAATAGTTTGATTCATTTATGCCATCGCCTGTTACCAAAATGACTCATCCATGTCATTTTTCATTAACGCCGGTTTTATAATACCAAATACGGAAAAGGCTCAAATATGCCATCCAACTATCGGAAATGGCTCATTTATGCCACTCATCAATAGTTTGGCTCATTTATGCAATTGAACTATAGGAAATGGCTCATTTATGCCATCGAACTATAGGAGATGACTCATTTATGCCACTCATCAATAGTTTGATTCATTTATGCCATCACCTGTTACCAAAATGACTCATCCATGCCATTTTTCATTAACGCTCGTTTTATAATACCAAATATGACACGTAGCCTCCAACTAGATTATGGTTGTGGGTGGGTAAGGTGTATGAGTCGGATTTTTTATTAATTTGGTATTTAAAATTGAGCTGGTTTAATTAAACGACGTAAACCTCTCATTGGAGGTCACGTGTCATATCTGGTATTATAAAGCCGGCGTTAATGAAAAATGGCATGGATGAGTCATTTTGGTAACGGACGATGACATAAAATGAGTCAAACTATTGATGAGTGGCATAAATGAGTCATTTCCTATAGTTCGATAGCATAAATAAGCCATTTCCTATAGTTCGATGGCATAAATGAGCCAAACTATTGACGAGTGGCATAAATGAGCCATTTTCGATAGTTGGATGGCATATTTGAGCCTTTTCCGTACCAAATATGACACGTAGCCTTCAACTAGATTATGTTTATGGGTGGGTAAGGTGTATGGGTCGGATTTTTTATTAATTTGGTATTTAAAATTGGGCTGATTTAATTAAACGACGTAGACCTCTAATTGGAGGTCACGTGTCATATCTGGTATTATAAAACCGGCGTTAATGAAAAATTGCATGGATGAGTCATTTTGGTAACGGGCGATGGCATAAATGAGTCAAACTATTGATGAGTGGCATAAATGAGTCATTTCCTATAGTTCGATGGCATAAATAAGCCATTTCCTATAGTTTGATGGCATAAATGAGCCAAACTATTGACGAGTGGCATAAATGAGCCATTTCCGATAGTTGGATGGCATATTTGAGCCTTTTCCGATTTAGTTATTTATTGAATTTCGTCTAAACTAAGGTTAAAAAACACATTTGACTAGCATAAAGCCTTGACACGTAGAATAATGAGTGAAAAATTAACAAATATCAAAAGAAATCTATTTCTATCTATAAATAACAATCGCATGCTCACAAATTCATAAAAATACAAAAATAATTTCCAATTTATGATCTTCGACGAGTTGTAATTATCATACTTTATCATGTTAGTTTATAGAATCGAATTACTTGCGCCTTTTTGGTATTTGCTAATTTTCCTACCAAACTTATTTTCTCATAAATATTTTTCTTAAAAAAAACTATCTAGTTATATGACAACAAACTTTAATAATTATGAAAATTTATAAACAAAATATGATTAACCAGCAATTACATTAAATTAATTATGTATTAAAAAAGTGACACAATTTATACTTATTTGATAAAACTTATGCATTATATTTATATTTTGAGGTTGGGCCCGAGCTTAGCACGAACCTCTGACAACAGGTGATAATGATAGGCGGACTATAAGCAGGTAAATTTGCATTGAGGATTGGAGTCACTTCAAAAGAAAGAATACCATTTTGTTACATTTTTTTTTTTTTTTTTGTGTGGATTGCCCTTCCTTTGGGGCGGTCTTTAATTTTTGCCCTTTGCCTAATACCACAAGGTTCTGGGTTCGAACCCCAGCTCAGTAAAAAAAGAAGGAATTTCCTAAGGCAAAGGTTTGAATTCGCAAGACAGAATTTTGCCTTCAAACTCTGCCTTAAGGCAGAATTTGCCTGAAGGTAAAATTCTGCCTTAAGACAGAATTTTGAAGGAAAAATTAAGGCATAAGTGTATAACTATCTTATACCCATATTGGTTCGTATAACTATCTAATTGAGGGCTTTGTTAAGCTGCTGTTTAAGTATAGTGTAAAGATCCCAAAATTAAAAGTACCCATGTTGGTTCGTATGCACATTAGTATAATATAGCCTAACTACCATGCAGATCAAGATAGTTATCTTCAATGCAGAGGACTACTATGTGATTATGGCAGATGATAGCAAACTAACACTTGTACTAATGGGGCAGAGTTTACATGCCTGATGGGGCAAAGTTTCTTGCAAACTATGCCTGATCAAGTAGAGCTTGCTAAGGCATAGTTTGCCTGCAAAACTCTACCTCTGCCTAGCTATTTTTTTTCAATTTTCGTCTGAGCAGGGGTTCGAACCCGGAACTCTGAAGTTTTAAGCGAAGGGCAAAAATTAAATGCTATCATTTTGATGGACAAAAATTAAAGACCACCCCAAAATAAGGACATTACTGCGAATTGCCCCTTTATGTATATCACAATGTTCGAAATGTTGGAAATTAGAATTATTTATCATGAATGTAACATTAACTTATTAATTAAATTTTACCAAGCGACCTAGATGTTAATAGTTGGTGAACAATATTGGTATTATTTAAGTACCATAATTTTTTTTTTTTTTTAAAAAAAAGTATCAAATTGTAATGGTTTCTGTAGGGGTGGGCGTTCGGTTTTTCGGTTCGATTTTTCAAACTTTGGTTTTTTCGGTTTCGATTTTTTGAAAGTGGACACCGAACACCGAACCGAATTAGTTCGGTTCGGTTCGGTTTTTTGAAGTTCGGTTTCAATTTTTTAATTCGGTTTTTTTTTGCATGAGCCTGAAATGGGATATTTTCTATGGATGTTACTTTTCAACTTCAATAATAACATCTATAGATGTTACTTTTATTATTATTATTATTTTTTCGGACTGTCGTACTTTGCCTTTCTTTGAGCCGATGGTGTATCGGAAACATCCTCTCTATCTCCACAGTAGGAGTAAGGTCTGCATACACTCTACCTCTCCAAACCCCACTTTGTGGCATTACATTGGGTATGTTGTTGTAGTGCTTAAATAATATAGTAAAAATTGGCTACCAGGTAAAATTAGCACTCCTTTAGGTGATCATTGATCCAATCTCCCATACATAATTCAAGCCTTGTATTGTAAAAATTTCCAATGGACTTTATTTATTGCTAAACAATAAAAGATTATCGCTAATTTTATTTAACGATGAAAATCAATAATGAATTATCGAAAAGTCATGTTAGCTAAAGATATTTAGCAACATATTAGCATCAAAATTCATAGTTATCTTTTTTTATTTTTGTTATTATGGGAATATTCTCCTAGAGCTCCGGATCCGTGGCATTCTTTTTCCAACTCATCCATAATAGTATTTGATGCGTTAGCTAATCAAAGCAAATTGCTATAGTTTATTCTTTAGCAAATTAGTGAAGAAAATTTAGCAACCAAGACAAGCCACTGACCAGAAAATGCTTTATAACAGTAGCACTGTAGCAACAGTAGTTACACTGTTCGGTTAAATCGAAAAACCGAAGAACCGGTGAACTGGAACCGAACACCCAACCGAACACCGAATTTGTTATATAAAAAAACCCGAAACCGTACCGAAAAACCGAAACCGAAAAACCGAATTAATTCGGTTCGGTTCGATTTTTCGATTTTTGGTGTTTATGCCCACCCCTAGGTTTCTGTATGATCCTCATTTAATTAACTGCCATATTTGAAAAAATGGAGAAATAGCATAACATAGCCGACCTACGTAAGCCTCTTTGGCCAAGCTTATATAATCAGTTTATTTTGAAAAGTGTTTTTTTTCAAACGTACTTTTGGCAAAAAACAGTTTGTGTTTGGCCAATTAATTTTAAAAGCACTTTTGAGATGCAATTAGTATTTGGCCAAGCTTTTAAAAAGTGTTTCTAAGTGTATTTTTCTCAAAAGTGCTTTTGGGCAAAAGCTATTTTTTTAGCTTTTAAAAAACTGCTTCTGCTACTTCACAGAAGCACTTATTTTCTCCCAAAAACTTGGTTAAACACCTCATAAATTTTTAAAATAAGCACTTGTTAAAAAAAAATAAGTACTTTAGGGAAAAAATAAGCTTGACCAAACAGGCTAGGGTAAGGAAGTGACGTGATGAAAAGAGTTTAGGGTTCTATTAGAGTAAGGGTATTTTAGGAATTATGAAATAATATTAGGGATATAATTAGGGGTGGGCATGGTACAGTATTTGAAACTTCAGTATGTTAATTTTGGTTTTCGGTTTTTAAAAATACTATACCATTACCATACTAAATTAATTCGGTATGGTTCGGTATTTTGAAGTTCGGTTTCAGTATTTTATGGTACGGTAAATCGGTAACCAAAGTTTGTTCAACTTTGACGAACATATAATCATATCGTAGAGAATTACTTCGCCTATTCAAGAAGTGTCTTAATTATATCATACTAATACCTCACATATGAAAAATTCAAAAGAAATTACAAGCAATCTCCTTCGTAAATCAATTATACAACAAAAACATTTCAATCAAGAAAGAGTAGTCAAAGTTCAAACGTCTAAACAGTTAGTTTTGTACTAATACTAATATAAATATTTGTTAGTATTATAATATATACTAATATAATTGTATATGTAATTATATACTTCGGTATGGTATTCGATATTTTCTTTATAAATACCGAATACCAATTTTTTTTAAAATGCATACCAAATACCATAATACCGAAATCGCGGTATAAAAAATTTCGATTTCGGTATGGTAATCGGTATATACCATACCATGCCCACCCCTAGATATAATAGTAAAAATCTTGATCAAACTAAAAGTGTTTATAAGCTCAAAAACAATAAGTTGGGGGAGACCAACTTATGACTTATGGCTTATGATTTATTTTTGGCTTATAAGCACTTGACTTTTTATCAAACGCGGAGATAAGCCGAAAAGTACTTATAAGCTGGTTTGACTAGCTTATAAGTTTAGCCAAACACCCTCTAAATAGCATTGTTACTCTAAAAAATAAGAATCCAAACACTCCTGAACAGGGACAGAGCCAGTAAGGGGCGTTCATCCCAAACCCCTTCGGCAAAAAATTACACTGTGTATATAAGGTTAAAAATATTTTTTATGTATGTTTAGTATATGTTGAACCCCTTAGGCTTCTTTGTGTGTTTGTGTCTTCATATTTTTGAACCTCTTTAGTAAAAATCTTGGCTCCGCTACTGCTCCTAGAGAGATGTCTAATCACTTGTCAAGACATTTCTTGCTATTGATAGAAATATGCGTGTCTATTTGAGGCGGGCTGATACCACTCTTCCTTGTTACACAGTTCACTTAACTGCTGTTGTTTGCTAAAATTGAAAGTAAACATCAACCATAAAGTAATTTCTGAATACTCCCTCCGTCTTATTTTATACGAAGGTATTTGACATGATTCGAAATTCAAGAAATATATGAAGACTTTTTAAATTTATGGTCTGAAACAAACCATAGAAATTTATATGACTAGAAATTATTTCATTAAAAATAATAATGCAAATTTAAAGTCATTCTTTTTGAGACTGACTAAAAAAAAAAGAGTGTCATATAAATTGAGACAGAGGGACAACCATATAACGAATGCGAAAATTGACAGCTGTCCGCATTGCTCTCTCCTCATCGACAGGCCCATCGAAGTATCTCTGAATTAAAGAAAAAGAGATAGAAAGTGTTAATAGTTGGCTTGTCCAAGCCAATTAGAAATATTAGAAATTTTCTTTTTGGAGAATTGCTTTTGGAGTTCCAGCCTTATTAAAGAATAGTAATTCATTTACCTGACCCATTTTGATGATGGATCGGATTTCTTGAATATGGGGTGCAAGCAGTGGCGGAGCCAGGATTTTCGCTGAGGGGTTCAAAATATAAAAAAGTAAACATACAAAGAAGCCTGAGGGGGTTCAACATCTACTATATATACATAAAAAATAATTTTAACCTTGTAAAAACTGTGTTTTTTTCCGCCGAGGGGGTTCGGATGAACACCCTCGGCATAGTGTGGCTCCGCCACTGGGTGCAAGGCGTCGCTTTTTCTCAAGCTAGAAGCTAAAGGCTTTGCTATAGCATCAATCACACCATCAATAATCTGAAGGCTTACTGAAATGATGACAAAAAGAAGAATTGTTGTGAAGCTGGAATGTGCAAGAAAACTAATTAACAGTACAAAACAGATAGGATATTAAGCTGTCAATTTGATGCATGCTAGGATTGCCCATAGCATTGGGGTGTAAATTTTTGTCAAAGCCCTTCTTTACTAGGAGAAAGAACTATCATTAACACCAGTAAAACCCTAGGCCTATGACTCAATAATTTCAGAAGATAAAGAAGTTTGCAACCTTTGCTTAACCTTATTAATCCTGCCTGATTTTCTATGGATCACAATAGGACTCCGAATTCATATACACATTGGCGCTTCGACTATACACGTAAAGTATTTAGTTGTTTTATTCTATAATTGGTTGATGCATAGAGCAATTATAATGCTACTGTGCTAATGTCAAAATATTAACTTTACACAAAATTGCAAGTTAGAATGCTAATTAGAGATAGGGGAATGTTGGCCTTTAGCAGCTGGACCAGTGATTTGTTATATGGCCACAACAATTTTTTTTTTCACTATTTTACCAGGTACTTCAACCCAGGGGAGAATTTATGTATATAATTTGGGTCACGTGAACACATGCTCACTCGACTAAACTCGATATATTATGTGTATAATTCTGAAAATATATCTAATATTAATTGAAGGAACACATGGTCAAACCAGATTGAGTGGAGCACTGGTTAGGGGCTATGTTTATATCCTTAAGGTCTTTGGGATCAAACCCCAGCTCTTGCACACTTTTGTTTTTTGCTTTTATTTTCTAAAGCAACCTTTTAACCTTCCTTTTTATATTATATTCTAAATCCAAGTTAAAAACGTGTTTCTTTATTATATTACATCAGATGATTTTTTCCCCTTTATTTCTAATTTATCAAGTCCCAAAAGGCAAAGGAAATAAAAAAAACTCCATGGTGCTAAGCTGAAATGATGAAAAACTACTTACTTAATAAAAAAAAATATAATGAATTATCTTTTGCTCGCCAAGTTGATGTCACTATGGAATTTTATATCTTATCTTAAAAGCAATGGTGAACCCATGCTCTTGAAATCCTAAATTCGCCTCTGCTTCTACCTCCATCCACTACATGTTCTGGGTAACTCTACCCACCATACAAACATAAAGTGCATAACAAACGATAAATCACATGACATCAAATGACAACTCAAAAAGGACTTACATGGTTTTCCCAAGATGTTGATTTGTTCCAGATTTTTTTTTTTTATAAGGAATCAACCAAATATTATAGGCATTCAACTCCCGCAAATACTGTTCAATAATAACTAAAACTTATCATATACTTCAGTCAAGAAGAAGATGTGAGATCACTTCTTACAGTTAAAGCACTTGTAACTACAGAGACTGAAATGTTCTCAAACACTAATGAATTTAGATAAATATAATCCATGTATCTGTTATCATAAACAGATGACATATCAAAGCAAAACACTTAAACAATAAATGCTGAATAACTATAGATCAAGTGCCTTTTTCTTTCCTCGTGGGAGGACACTCCTTTGCATTAATTTTCAGCTTGCCAAATATACTAAAATCCGACTCCGCTCCTTTTGGCCCGCATGAAAGGACTTGTTCAATACCAGTACCGAATTGTTTAGCAACTTGGATGTGAAAAGTTTCGATAGGAATACCAAGGGTGAGATTCAAGGGGAATTTAAATTATAGGTGACTTTTAAGTTTCAAAATTGAGTGGAGGTAACTCAAGTTTTTTTTTGTTGAGTAGAGGTGATAATTTTTTGATCAGTGATTAAGGAGTTTTGGACTTGTCCAATAGTTTTGTTTTTAACACTTTGACCCTAAGCTTTATTTTTAACACTTTGACCCAACTTAATAAAATCCTAATTACCTAAAATTGGTGGGAAAAAAAAATCCCAAAAAACACACTAGAACCCCCCAACCCCCACGCCCCCCCCCCCCCGCAAAAAAAAAAAAAAAATCTTTTTTTTTTTTTAAATTTTGATATTTTTTTTGGTTTTTATGCCAGCCCCCCTCCTCCTCCCACCCCTCCCCCGCCTCCCCCCCCCCCCCAAAAAAAATTAAAAAAAGTTTTGAAATTCTTTTTTTTTTCTCCCCTCCCTCCTCCTCCCACCCCTCACCCCCCATGACCCAACACCACCCACCTCCACCCTCCCAAAAATAAAATTAATTTTGGTTTTAAAAAAAAAAAGTTTTGAAAAGTTTTTGTTTTTGATTTTTTGCACCCCAAAATTAATAAAATTAATAATTTTTTTTGTTTTTTCACTAGGCACCGCCCACCAAAAAAAAAATCTTGAAAAGATGTTTTGAATTTTTTTTCGTTTCTTACTCGACCCACCCACCCCCGCCACCCCTCCCCTCCCCCGCTCCTCCTCTTTCTTGCTTTCGCTTTCTTCTTTTATTTAGAAAAAAGTTGCTCAAGAAAAAAAAAAAAAAAACTCACCCGATTTACGTAATCGTTTGGATTTCATTCGTGTAGCACTGGGCATTATTTCATGGATTATTTCGTTCATCTGGTAAGTAAAACAATGTTGTTTTATTTCAATTATTCATCCGGGTATAGTTGCTGATTTTCCAACAATTTACGAAGCGATTCTGATTGTTGCAACAAGTGCTAAAGATGTTGTATAAGAGCTTCGAATTTATTTTTAACAAATTTTGTAGGTTTTGCAACACTTGCAACAATTTATGCAGTTGTTGTAACTTTTTTACTAATCTGTTGCAACAACTGCTAAAATGTGTATAAATAATTTAGCCTACTTGTTGCAACAACTATGAAAGCTGTTGGACAACTTCTACTCTTTCCAACAACTCACTGACTTGTCACAACAACTAGACTTCTTGTTGCAACAACTACATTAGTTTTTGGACATACAGCTGTTGATACGATTTGAATTGGGGAAAAACACCAATTCAACACCAAAACGCGGAATTAAAGGATAACAAGAAATTGGGATGAGAATTGAAGAAAAGGGGATGAGAAATAGAGGATAAAAGCAAGACCCAATGAATAATGAACCTATGAGCAAACCTGAGTATATGAAACCTAGACCCTCTCAATTTGATTCAATTCAATGAACCTATACTATTTGAAATCAAGACAAGGGAAATTCAATTGAATCCACAAATAAACAACCCTTCATGAAATCAATGGAAATCGGTTCAAAACCAATAATGGAATCCATAATTAACTATTACTAATCTAAAGCTAATCCTAGCTAAACAATCTATCTCTCCAAAGAAGTATTCTCAATTCATCATAATCTAACTAATGAAATGAAAGACAAGCTATATATACAAGCTAAGTAAAGAAGACTAATAAGCAATTACAATGCTACCCTTAATGAAGTAAGGGCCTTATTTGGCTAGTCTTCTTAGTATAGTCTTCAATTCAAGGATTGACCTTCAATGGCCAAACACGTCCTTCCTTGCATAGATGACCCTCTAATCAACCTTGCATGCATGGCCTTCTTGCACTAATAACCCTCCTTGCGCAAAGTAGCCACTTGCACAAAAAGCCCTTTGCGCAAATAGCCCTCCAACCTATCTTTCAAGTCTTTGCGGGCAAGGACCTCGAGCTCTAGATCTCTCAACCAAGCAATCTCCCAAACCTTGTAGGATTCCACCTCTATGAAGCTTGTAGAGACTTGGCTCTCAGCATTGATCATCATCAAGTGTGTAGTGTGGAAATACACATGTGAGGCCTTTTGAAACGCTCCAAATGTGGTGAATAAGCTCTAATGAAAATCATAGACTCTAAGTTGAGCTCCACCACGAATCATAGGCTCTATAAATGCACTCGAGCCAATGAGAATCATATCAGTTGTTGGATGAAACAGAGACGACTGAAGCTGTCACCAACAACTAAGTGATCAGTTGTAACAACTCACCTAAGTAATATGCTGATCTTGTTCAAATCACAAATATATGTTTCTGTTGTTAATAAATTGCTGAAAAATTTCCAACAAGTATTAAATATGTTGCAACAGCTCTGTAACATGTTGGGGTTTTCCAACAAGTAACAGGACTTATTGCAACAACTAGTTAGTTGTTAAACATATCACAACAAATAGGAGGACTTGTTGAAACAACTATTTATCTGTTGGACTTTATCCAATAAGTGACAGGACTGGGTGCAATTAACAAATCTGTTGCAGTAACTAAGTTACTTGTTGGGGTTTGTCCAACAAGTGACACGAATTGTTACAACAACTAGGTTGGTTGTTTGAATCTTTCCAACAAGTGGAATGACTTATTGCAGAAACTAGGTAACTTGTTGTGTTTTATCCAACAAGTGATATGTCTTGTTCAATGACTATGTTACTTCTTTGCAGATCTTTAATCAATTGTTGCAACAACTATGATATGATTCACCTATATTTAGTGACCAACAAAGAGAATCAATGATATTTAGTGATAAACAAAGGAAATTAATTATATTTAGTGATCAATATATATATACTTAATCAATTTGATGATATTTTGAGTCATGACAGATGATCAACTAAGTCACTATGCACTAAATCTAGTGATCAATAGAGTGATATGATGTGAACTACTTAATTCACCCATATTTAGTGATGAACAAAGGAAATCAATGATATTTAGTGATCAATATATATATTTAATCAATTTGATGGTATTTAGAGGACAAATGATAAACTAAGTCATTATGCACTAAATCGAGTAATCATTAGAGCGATTTAATGTGAACTATTTGATTCACCCATATTTAGTCATAAATAAAGGAAATCAATGATATTTAGTGATCAATATATATACTTAATCAATTTGATGGTATTTTGAGTAAAAACAGATGATCAACTAAGTCACTATGCATTAAATCGAGTGATCATTAGAGTGATTTGATGTGAACTACTTGATTCACCCATATTTAGTGATAAACAAAGAAAATTAATGATATTTAGTGATCAATATATATACTTAATCAATTTGATGGTATTTAGAGTCGGGACAAATAATCAACTAAGTCATTATGCACTAAATCGGGTGATCATTAAAGTGATTTGATGTGAACTACTAGATTCACCCATATTTAGTGATAAACGAAGGAAATCAATAATATGTACTTATCAATATATATACTTAATCAATTTGATAGTATTTTAAGTCAGGACAAATGATCAACTAAGTCACTATGCATTAAATCAAGTGATCATTAAAGTGATTTGATGTGAACTACTTGATTCACCCATATTTAGTGATAACAAAGGAAATCACTGATATTTAGTGATCAATAGAGTGAATATTTTACAAAAACTAAGTACATTGTTGCAACAGATGAGCCATCTGTTGTAACAGATGAGTAACTTGTTGCAACATTTGAGTCATTTGTTGCAACATATTAGTAACTATTTGCAAAAGCTTCAAGAATGTTTGATTTGTTGCAGCAATTGACCATTTGTTGCAACAGATTACTCAGTTGTTGCAACAACTTACTCAGTTGTTTGATTTTTACCGACAAGGTCAGGAATATGTTGCAACAGATTACTCAGCTGTTGTAACCATTTACTCACAGCAACTCTTTGATTATCTTCAACAGTTGTTTAATCTGTTGCAACAGATGGGAAATCTGTTGCAATATCTGCAGTAATTGTTTGATTATTAACAACAGATTCACAGATTTGAAATCTGTTGCAACAGATTTGTAACTTGTTTGAAACTACTGAATATAAGGAAGCTGTTGTAATAGGTGCGGAATTTGTTGCAACAACCTCAACAACTTTTTGATTTTTTCCAACATGTGAGGAATCTGTTGCAACAACTTCCTTGATTATTGCAATGACTTGTTTTATCAACAAAATTTGAACAATTTGAAATACATACTAAACATATAGCATATTGATCTTTGAACACACAACATATATATATATATATATATATATATATATATATATATATATATATATATATATATATAAAAAATATAATGTTCATCATCCACTATAATCCACCAAGAACATAAAATACAAACTTATAAATAATTATTTGTCAGCCCCCCTTTGGGCTCCAAAAGTACAAATTAACAGTTGTGGTATGTTCAACAACTAACTAGTTGTTGCAACAAGTCCGGTTACTTGTTGGAAAAACCCCAACATGTTACAGAGCTGTTGCAACATATTTATTACTTGTTGGAAAATTTTCAGCAATTTATTAGCAACAGAGCATACATTTGTGATTTGAACAAGATCAATATATCACTTAGGTGAGTTGTTGCAACTGATCACTTAGTTGTTAGTGACAGCTTTGGTTGTCTCTATTTCATCCAACAACTGTATGTCCAAAAACTAATGTAGTTGTTGCAACAAGAAGTCTACTTCTTGTGACAAGTCATTGAGTTGTTGGAAAGAGTAGAAACTGTCCAACAACTTTCACAGTTATTGCAATAAGTAGGCTAAATTATTTATATACATTTTAGCAATTGTTGCAACAGATTAGTACAAAAGTTACAACAAATTAGTACAGAACTTGCAACAATTGCATAAGTTGTTGCAAGTGTTGCAAAAACTAAAATAGTTGTTGCAATAAATTCAGAAGCTCTTATACAACATCTTTAGCACTTGTTGCAACAATTGTAACTGCTACTGTAAATTGTTGAAAATCGTTGACTATACCCAGATGAATAATTGAAATAAAACAACATTGTTTTACTTACCAAATGAACAGAAATAACCTATGAAGTAATGCCCAGTTCTACACGAATGAAATTCGGTCTGAAAATTACGTAAATCGGGCGATTTTTTTTTCTTGAGAAACTTCTTTGTAAATAAAAGAAGAGAGGAGGAGGGGGTGGCGGGGTGGGTGGGTGGAGTAAGAAATAAAAAAAAAATACAAAACTTCTTTTAAAGATTTTTTTTTTTTGGGTGGGTGGTGCAAAAAATAAAAAACAAAAACTTTTTTTTAAAACAAAATTAATTTTTTTTGGGTGGGTGGGTGGAGTAAGAAAAAAAATTCAAAACTTCTTTTCAAAAAAATTATTTTGGGGGGGGGGGAGTGCAAAAATCCAAAACAAAAACTTTTCAATTTTTTTTTTTTTTTAAAACCAATTTCTTTTTTTGAAGGGTGGAGATGGTTGGGTGTTGGGGGAGGGGTGGGAGGAGGAGGGGGGTGGTGAAAAAATATTTTTTGGGGTGGGGGGGAAGGGGAGGAGAGGGGCTAGTGAAAAAACATTTTTTGGGGGGGGGGGGGGGGGGGGGTGGGGGGGCGGGTGAAAAAAAAAGGGGGGGGGGTGGGGTGGTGTGAGGAGGAGGTGGGGGATGGTGAAAAAACAAAAAAAAATTCACCGGGGGGGGGGGGAGGGAGGGGGAGAGAGGGGTGTGTGGGAGGAGGAGGGGGGACTGGTGAAAAACTAAAATTAAAATATCAATTTTTTTTTAGGGTGGGTGGTGGGGATGGCGGGGCGGGGGGGAGGGGTGGGAGGAGGAGGACGGGGGCTGATGGATTTTTTAAGATTAAGTCAGGGTGTTTTCGTATTTTGAACAAGATTAACAAGTTTTAAAAATTACATTTCAGGCCCTTATTAACTTAAATCATATTTTTAATTGGGCTTGACTTGGTTTTGGTCAAAGGTGTCACCATTAGTAATTATGAGACTTTTTAGTCACCTTGAGTTAAATTTCCCGAGATTCAAGACTTTAATAGTCATGAAATACTGGTCGTATCCCGAAATTGTATAATTCACTTTCTTAATCTTCAAAATCTTGTACTTGAAAATATT
Source organism: Lycium ferocissimum (assembly GCF_029784015.1). Classification (NCBI taxonomy): domain Eukaryota; kingdom Viridiplantae; phylum Streptophyta; class Magnoliopsida; order Solanales; family Solanaceae; genus Lycium; species Lycium ferocissimum. The sequence goes on from NC_081343.1 coordinate 37,783,125, forward strand.
GTACTCGTTCTCATTATATTCGTCGATAGCACGGCTAGCCAGTTTCATCATTAACCCAAAGTCAGGGAGCTCCTTGAAATTCAAAAGTGGTACTATTGGAACACTGTGACCGGGAAAGTCATAAAATTCAAAACCATGGGTTAGACGAGTCTGACTGGCATATGTAGCCGAAATTAGATCAGAATCAGGACGAAGCTCCTTTGGAGTGCCACCAGGATGGTCAGCGATATAGTCATCCATACCGTCATCGTCATCGTCATCGTCGCTGGTGGGTTTGCATATCTTGCATCCTTCTTATGGTCGCTCATCCTCGTCCTCATAATAATAGCACCAGCATCTTATTTCTTTTTCAGCATCCACCATCAACAAACCCTAGTCTACTCCTGAAAATTTTGGTTTGCTTTGGTTTGGGTTTTTGTTACGTTACAAAGATTGAATAGCCTACAACACTTGTTAATAAAAAGGCTAGAGCTTTCAATCTCAAGTCAGGAAATTCTTGTAGGTAAATATGATAATGTAGGTTTATTCATATACATAAAGAAAACGTAAAGAACTTAGCCAAACCATAACAGGTTTAGGGCTTTCTCTAGATCTCTTCCCGTTCTTCTTCACATTCCTTTTTAAAATTTTTAATACAGTAATAAAATAAAAGAATTGTAAGGGAAATTTAAAGTTTTTTTTTTGGTTATATCGCGGTCGGCAGCTAATTAATGAAACGGCTTTATTCTAACTTGGGAGGGTATTTTTTTAAATGGGTTTTGGGTTAATTGGTTCGGTTGTGAATGAGTTAGGTCTAATTATATGTGGACTAATAAATTAATGCCATATATTTAATTAATCTTTTTTTTTTTTTTTTTTATATATTTCACCTCAGCTTTTGTTAAAAGAGGGGCTATTTTAGACTAAAATTTAACTTTAACGGAAAAAATGATTTAATGGGTAGCAGGAGAGCAACTTTAAATCATTTTCAATATGTTAAGGATATTTTTGACCCTTTATTTGCAATATAAACTATCTACACTTAATATTATGTAAATTTTTCAAAATAAAAAATCTTTTGTTTGAGTTGAACTTTCGATACCGTAATTATTTTTTGGGAATGAAGTAACAAAAATATGTATAATTAATTATGTAAAATTTTCACAAACAGCTACCTTTTAACTCTTTCTAACAACCTATAACTACATATTCTATATTTACAATTCGTAACTAGAGGAGCCTATATTTATCTAGTAGTCGGGTATACCAAAATATAGCATAAATATAGCGGAAATACGGCGAGTTTTCATTAAGTGCTATATTTATGGAAACAAAATCGTTTCAATTTTAATTAGAATCGGTTATATTGTTCCCCGATTCACGCAAATATCCTCCCATTCCATATACGATTCCATATCTCATTCAAACAGCTAACAAATTCAAAAAAAATTGAATTCAAACAAGTACAATCATATTTTTAACCAAAAATAAAAAGGTTGAAATACCTTTGAAAAATAACAATATCAAAAGCAAAGTGAACATAGCTTGATTATCACGACGAATATATATTTGATTTCATCAAGTTGAGTTCATAATTGAGGTAACGATTTTTTCGGCCGCAAACTTTTTTTTTTTGTTCGTCTTTTCCGAAATTGTTTTAGCTAAATTGAATTTAACACATTCTCGTATTCGAAAACAACGGGATAATGACAAGCGTAACTGCGTTGATCCGTCATTCTGGTTTTTGGAACGATCAGAACTGTTTTGTGAATTACAAAATTGATGCTGTTGTGTTCATTGATAATTGCAATTACGATGAGTTAGTTTGTACGATTATAAATCAATTAGGCGTGGATATCGTTAGGAAAACTATTTCAATAAAATATCCGTTGAAGGCGATTTTCAACCAATTGAAATACACAACGATATGGGAGTTCGTGTGTACGTTGAGCTTAAGAGAGAAAACAGAGTTTTGGGGATGTATCCAATGTGCGTTAGTATTCATGATTTGGATGTTGAGGATTGTGCAACCGGTAATCGTATTATTGGAGATGATGTCTTCGCAAATTGGATATAGCGAGAATCGGGATGATATGAAAGTTTGTGATTCTATCGTAAACACCGTTGTTTTGTTTGGGAATGATAACAATTTGATAATTTTAGGAAGCGAAAGGAGTTTTTGTCGATCAAATTTACCAGATAAGGAAACTTTGAAAATTGCGATGACGAAATACGCAATTCGTGAAAGATTCAATTTCAAAACGAGAGAGATCGAATGCTATAAGGTATGATGTATTACGGTATCGTAAAGTGCGGATGTATTTTTGTTATATTTGTACCGTATTTATATGATCTGTTAACTTATTTAGCACACCGTTAATTTTAAAAATGTTTGATGCAATATATTCGATATATTTTTTTATATATTTATCTCGTATTTAATTGATTCAATATGTACTATTTGAATTGTATTATGTAGCTACACTCGGCAGTATCTTTGGTCGCGAATGTAAATGGAAATTCGGAGCGTCGAGAATTGGGGATTCGAAATGTTCGGGGGTTAGAGCTTTCGATGACGAACATACATGTCCGTTGAAGGACAAGGTGTATTCACAAAGGCGGTGCAACAAGTTGGTTTATTGGAGAAGCGGTTGTGAAGGCGAAAATAACTAACCATAAAAGGAAGGTCACACCTGGGGATATAATAGATGATGTTAAGAATGAATTCGGCGTAGATGTTTCTTATATGATGGCATGGAGAGCTAGAGAGAAGGCTATAAAAGATTTCAGAGGTGATCCGGCTGATTCATACAAGAAGTTGCCGGCATATATATACATACTTGATAAAACGTATCCTGGATCGCTCGTTAAAATGCATAAATCACCAGAAAATGAGTTTATGTATTTGTTTGTAGCACTCAAAGCATTCATAAAGGGATTCGAGTGTTGTAGACCAATAGTTGTAGTGGATGGTGCACACCTTAAATCAACGTATAATGGTACATTTGTGTCGGCAAGTACTTTGGATGGAGCAGGTATGTGTAATTCTATTCTACGAATGTTTTTTTTTATAAATACAACATTATGCATATTGATTTGCAAATAAAAATTTGCTAAAAACATACTCTGGATGTATTTCTTTGGTGTAAATTTGTGAATATTATATGATGAAATACAACGTAAATATGAGGTAAATATATTGTAAATATATCTACGTTGTTTTATAAATGATGGTGCTAAAAATACAGTGTGAGATCAAATTCGGTTGAAATATGTTTTGAATATAATATAAATATAAATCGATTTTTGTAGGTAATATCCTACCACTAGCGTATGGTGTGATAGATACGAGAATAATAAGCCGTGGACGTGGTTCTTTGAACTGTTCAAGCGAGGCTTATGGTGTTAGGCAAAATATGTGTGTCGTGTCGATAGACATGAAAGCATAATACACGTGCTTTCTAAGGTGTATCCTACGTTTCCTCATTTGGCTTGTGTATGGCATTTGTGGAAAAATGTGACAAAGCAATACACAACAAACGGGAGGTGTTGAGTCCTATATTTTATTCACTAGCGAAAGCATACGGCCGGATGAGTTCGATAAATTGATGGAGAAGATTGGGAATGTTGATATTCGGGTAAAACGATACCTAGAAGATCTTGGAAGAGATAAATGGTCTAGGCTTTATTCACTGTTAATAGAGGATGGACAATGACTTCGAATATAGCCGAATGTATTAATGGAAAATCGGTTCTTTGCAAGAGAGTTACATATTTTTTTTGATTTCCTTGAAGAAGTGAGGAAGATGTTTGGTAGATGGAATTGCACAAATAGAAAAAATGGTACCTATACATTCACAACAACGATGAGGCGGTATCAAGAGATGTTGTCGATCAACGAGTACAAATCAATACGAATGAGGGTAACTTTGTTTGCAACACAAAAATTTAATCTACATTTTTACTATATGTAATGTATATTTATATATATTCCTAATATGGTAAAAGCTCGAGTAATGCTTGTTTATTTGTTAAATGGTTCTCGGAGTTGAAGCGTCAATCGAATATGTGTACACGATGAATGATGGACCGAGGCGTTTCATAATAGATTTGAAGAAGAAAACTTGCGTTAGGATGTTCCAACTAGACGAGATACCGTGTTCTCATGCAATGGGCGGTATTGAAGAATAAAAATTTATTTGCAACGATGTATATTGTTCGATTTATTCAAGCGAAATGTTGTGAACACATATAATGTGCCAGTTGATCCTCTTCCCGATGAGACCGAGTGGAATGTTCCTAAAAGTATATTAGATGAAGTTGTTATGCCACCGATCTATAGAGAGACCCCCGGGAGGCCAAAAAAGAAGAGGGACAAGCCATTACGGGAGTTGATGATTGGTAAACGCAGAAATTCGTGCGGTAAATGTGGACGTCTTGGTCATAATAGGCGTTCGTGTGATAATCCGCCGCTCAATAAGAAGAATAAATAAGTCCATTTTGATTTTATTTGTTAAGACAATTCTACTTTAAATTTCAGTTAAAAATAAAAAATGAATTCATCTTGAATTCATATCGTTCTAGTATGATTGTATTTCACATCGTTGAACATCCGATGTTTTTCAATGTAATGCTATATTGGTGGTTAAATGGTATTTGGAAAGTCTACTCTATGTTAACTTATTAGACCTTTTGTTTTGGATTTATGATTTAATAGTTGTATTTCGTATATATTTTGGCTATATTTTAGTTGTATTTTGTATGATCTGGTAGATTATACTTATTCTGGTTTACTGTTAACTATATTTGATATATATTTTACATATATTTGAAGTGTATTTAGTTGAAATTTTAAATTTTGTAACAAACTCCGTAATCTTAAAAATGATCTTATGGAATATATACGAGTTATATTTTACGTATATATATTCGTATTTAAATGGTTATATATACTACTTTGTTAAATAATACATTTCACGAGATAATGAAAAATGGAATTTATGCATTGAAAAGATAACATACTTGAAAGAAACAACAATATAAAAACCATAAGGTGGTGTTCAATATTAATCATCCTAAAAAAGATTGCTGCACATGAAACAATATGTCCAAAATGAAAAAACAGCAACAAAAGTCGCAACCAACTATGCTATTGTTCAACATGAAAATGAAAAAACACAAATGAATTGGTGGCCTAATCAAGATCCTCTTTATCAACTGCATCATAATCAACTGCCGGTCTAATTGGTCTTGGAGGCTGCTCGTTATCACTTGACGCATTGTTGTTTGACTTATCCCATGCATAGTCGCATAAAAGGGCGCCGTATCTCATACGGAGTAACTTTGCATCGAATTCGGTTGGGATGACTGCACTTGAGCTCAAGTATTCAGCGAAGGCGGCCACATACACACCACAATCCCTGGAACAAAAATGATCAAAAAATTTACTTATCAAAAAACCACGAAAAAAAGATGTATTTATTGTGTTTTTTATTGGAAGAGATTCTTACATGCTAGATGGAGCTTGTTGCGGGAGATTGTCTACATTCACAATGTCAAAGTTGTCGGTTTGTTCTCTATTTCTGTAAGAAGGATGTGTGGCAAAATCTATATCCGCCTTCTTCTCATAGAAATCAGTCATTTGTAGACTGTGTGTCACTAGAGTAGCCAACATTTTCACTCCGACTCTAACGACAGCATCATGCCCTGCAGCTCGGTATGAGTTGTATACGTAGATGGACCTGTTTGTAAAAAGAAAAAATAAGAAAAAAACAAACATATAAAATTTGTAGAAAAATGAATGATCTTTTCATTGGATGAGAGCAGACCTGTCAGTGAATGATATCACAACCAAAATCCAGTGATTTTCCTCTTTTATGTTGACAGGAATTAGTACGTTGTCAACAGTATACCATGGTACATTAGCCAACAGCCTGTGCCCGTTAATGTACTCACACAGTTCATCTTCCTTACTGGCGACACATGTGGATGAATCAGGGTTTTCCCAAGATTTGTAAATTTCAGCAACTAAAGTGTGAAAAATACAACTGGCAGTGGTGAATCTATAGTTGCTGTTATTGTGATACTTCCCCTTCTTGCGTAGGTAGTAGAAAATAACATCAATATCTGTGTAAAAACATCAATTCAAGACTATAATCAACACTATGTTCAAAACAAATATTGCTGTATATATAGTAAATATAGTGCAATATACTCTTATATATAGTAAAAATACAATTTCGTATACCGGACAAAGATCATATTTGAACTAGTAAATTAATGTACGTATATTAAATATAGTGCAAGTATAATGATGACAATATTCTATAAATACAAGTTGTGACAATAAGTACCTCAACCTACTCCCTCAACTTAAAACTATAAAAACATGGTTCAAATGAATTTAAAGGCATCAGCAAAACAGATACACATATACACATATATAGTACTGCTTAAAAGTTAAAAGTTTCAGTTAAATATAGAGAAAATATATGGTAAATATGCCTGAAATATATTTTTTACAATATATGTCAAATATTGTAAAAAATATACTCTAGATACATCACATTGTAATTCTATTATAAAACATAAAAAAATTAGATAACAAGCAGAAAGATATCAAAACCTCATCAGTCCAAAGTTGCCCATCCATAGATAACAAGTAGAACCAGTTTTTGTCGGCTACGGTTGTAACGCCTAAATGAAACCGAAGTTCGGCATCCGCAAGATCGAGTCCTTCCTTGTTCTTTCGTAATGATTTTCATTTGGCTTCGTATATCAACAATGGAAAGAACATACGTTAAGTTTATTGATAATTGAATTACGGCAAAATAAAAAAACAAGTTGTGACAATAAGTACCTTTTGTCATGCGATTTCAATAGATCGTTCTCAAGCCACTTTTGATATTCTTGAAGAAACGAAGTATCTAACGGGGCATTTATAGGGTGGTCAACAAATGGGTGTTTTTTCTGATAAATGCAAGGACTGATATTTTTGGCAGAAGAACCCGCTGAGCTAAAATTGGGACAATAAGGGAAAAAGTTATATTTGCTTGGTTTCCTTTCTCGGGCAAAGACCGGATGGACAATGATCTGTTTTTCGAGTTTGAAAGCGTGCGATCTCACCACTTGAGCTTTGGCCCGCATTTGGTTGTACGGGAACTTGTTGTCCCGGTTCATCACTTGAAGCGTGGCCAACTATCGGTTGTACTCCAACTTGTTGTTCAGTTTCATTAGTTGAACTTTGTCCGGTTGTTGGTTGTACTCCAAGTTGGATTGGTATCTGAGAATCAGGAATCATCCACTGAGACATGGTTACCGGGTTATTGTCCACATTCCGAGGAGTCCTTAAACTTGACAAATCGGTTTGATCATCGCGTGGTACGGAGGAGGACCGAGAGGAATAACACATGCTAAAGGGCAGTTGATTAGCAAGTCCGCTACCATTTCCTCCGATGCGGTAAATTCAAAGATTAGCATTCTCCATATCGCCGATTTACGAGATTCTGAAATAAAAAACAAAAAAAAACGATCGGTGTTTGTCAATTATTGCTTATCAAAACGACATTTCGGTACTTAAAAGCCACATTTCATTTACTTACATCAAAATTTAAATGGATTGGTGTTATGGGCACTCCATCCGTTTGTGCATCACGTTTAACTCCGGTTTCTTTATCCACATCAACAACGTAAACCGGATCATTAATTGGCAACCCAACTCCCTCAACCTAAAACAATAAAAACATGGTTCAAATGAATTTAAAGGCATCAAAGAAAAATGTATACATATATACACATATATAGTCTTGCTTTAAAAGTTAAAAGTTTCGATTAAATATAGAGAAAATATATGGTAAATATGTCTCGAAATATAGTAAACGAAAAGAATAAGTAACGATGAACATAATAATCAAAATACAATTAAAATACAACACAACATATATGAAAAACTAATATTAAAATATCAATCCAAAACAAATATAGCATGCTAGTATATATAAACACAATCATAACAAAAATAGCACAAATAGATACATCAAAAAGGACACTACTAACAAATCACCATGTGAAAACTATATATGTAAATACACTATAGGTAATACAAAACACGCTAAAAATTCAATATTTTCACTTTGAATAATATCGCAAATATAGAAAAGTGAAAGAAAAATGAGTACCTTTGGATGACTCCTCCGCGCGGAAGTGGCACCACCACCTTGATTCTCTTTGGTTGAAAGCTTTCTTTCGTACCGCCACTTTGATTGCCTTGATAAATCCCACCATCACTATGTAAGTCACTTTTAACATTGTGTCGCCGACCTTTAAAATTTTCCAAAAGAAAATATAAAGTCTTCCAATAAATATATCAAAATAACTTAAAAAGTAAATAATTTCCATTTTTAGTGTTGATTTTTACCTTATCCGGTGTTTGATTGCCCTTTATTGCATCTAACAACTTTTTGAAGTAGTTATCCATGTAGTCAAACACCTACGGTTTTGAAAGATAAAAAATAGAATTAGAATCGTTAATTACTTGACACAAGCAATATGAAGTAAAAAAAACATATTGAAAACAAAACGCCTACTTCTTTCTTGAAAATCCGAATCTCTTCCCTTATCAAAGTTAAACTCATCCGTTCGGGTGCCGTAGGTGCATCTTGTTTCCTTGTCCCTTTTATCCCTGCATTCCTTCCGTGATGGTTGTTTTCTGGAAGGAGGAACAGTAAACCCGGAAAGCCGCGTCCGTTTCTTGCCTCGCGGGGAATCGAATTAGCACTCCTTTGTTCTTTGTTTGCCCTTTGGACGATGCGGTGGTGTGGTACTAAAATCATCGTAATCATCGTCTACCAAATCGGTATCATGTACACCATCAACTCCATGTTTGACGTCCGGTATGTCATGTGCAACAGAGGCAATTTAAGAGTTTCCAACTCATGGGGTGTTGGAACAACTTCCTCAAATCTACGGATCTGTGAACAACAAAATATAGAAACTATATTACCGTATATATCTACATTGGTAACATACTAAAAAAATGAGGAAAATATAGTCAAAATATATTGATCACAAATGACTTATTTCATAAATATAGACAAAATATAATCAAAATATAGCATGTAAAACAAACATATTAAAACAGTTAAATGGTAAAAGACACAAAATTGTTAAAAGACTCGTTTTTCCGGATTTTTATCGTCTTCCGAACATGCCATCCATCAATTTCTTGAATCTGGTTTTCCTTCCGTAGTTCGTCAGTTCAAAATTCTAGGAATTAAATTCCCCGTCTTAACTGCAATGGTGGACGGGACTTTTGAGCAACATTCATACAACCATACTTGCATAGCAAGCGGCAAACCATGAATCCTATAATATTTCTTAAAACCAAAGATATTTTCGCCCGATGCTTACAACCAACTCTCTAAACGAATCTTTACCCCAAGGATACTCATTATATCTCCCGTCCTCTACAACATCAAAATGGATCCTTGGTATGTTTGTTGAGTTCGGCTCACCACAATGTACCCACGTATTTATGAAATACAATATTGCCATCTTGATCGCGTCATCCCCTTTATCATCCCGACGATCTTGTTGAAACACTCAATAAGCTCGTGTCTTTTAACTGGCAATTGATTCTCCTGATTTCTACCAAAATAGTCCACCATAAGCCTATTCGGTTTTGAGTTATCATAAACAAAATCATTTTCATCAGATACACAATCTAGCCCAGAGGTGATCAGTGCAAATTCTCTAAGGCCAAAACGCAGAACTTTACCATTTATTTCAAATGTAAAGCACCTATATGTACTGCCCCTAAGTTCTTTGACCATAAAGCACCGAAAAATCTGTGCTTGTACATCCAATTGCTGCATTCTGAGATATTTACCAAAACAAGAATTCCTAAACATATCCATCGTGGATCGTTAGTTTGCCTCTAATATCTTGCATTACATTAACATTCGTGTATCTACACATAGTTGGTGCCACAAATAGGTGCTTGGTAACAAAAAATTTAGATACCTGAAACAACATGCCAAAAAACAAGTATGATTAACATATATTGACTAAATGTACTTAAAAATATACACAAAATAGGTCAACAAAATAATAACCGAATGTACTTAAAAATCTTAAAAATCACCGTAATAATCACAACAAAATATACACAAAAATAATCGAATGTACTTAAAAATCTTAAAAATCACGCTTATGGTGAAGAAAAATACGCACGAAATAATCGAAGAAACAAGTGTAAAAAAAACACGAAAAAATATACTTAAAATGCACACAAAATATAAATCGTTTAATTCATAGATACGTAATAACCGAACAAAAAAAAAAAAGAACTAAATATACGAAAAATACAACAAAAATATACCTCTTCATCATCATCCTCATCCACATTACGTTTGGCTTTAGCAATTTTCTTGCCCTTAACATTAACAACATTGTCACCAGCCTTTCTCTTCTTTTGTTTCTCCATTTGAGAAACATTTTTCAATTTTCTTGTTGTTTACTCTTCGAATCAACATATTCCTTATAACGCCTAGGATCGTTAATTCTTTTTGAACGATTCTCGGCATAAGAGCCCTCGCAATGGAAGTTTCATGTTGAGAAATTCCCAAAGAAAAATTAGGAATCGCACATTCGGGTTCTATACCTGTATTTCTCATCGGAGTAGCAGCTTTTTTAGTCATTCCAATTGAATCTAAGAAAAAACAACCAAGAACAAACACTGATAGTTACTTACTTAGACTTGCATTCCCGATTCAAACGAAAAAAAAAAACACCCAAAATATAGGTTAAATACAAGGTAAAAAATAAAAATCTGTATAGAATCTTACTTTATTTTGGGAATTAGATTTGAAACGTGAGAGAAATCAATGAGTCGTTAATTAGAGATAAAAAAGGAAGTTGAATAATTGAAAAACTGATTTGAAATTGGATGAAAGTAATGGATATGGTGAATAATGGCGTCTATTTAGGATGAAGGAGAGAGACACGTTTTTTTTTTTTTTAAATTTAAATTTAATGGTAGCTATGTGAAGTAAATATGATATATAGCTACTAAATATAATTATTGAAAAGTTTAGTTATGTTCAATAAAAAATAATGGAACCTATAGCTATGTGAAACACTCAATAAGTAAATATGATATATTTACCAAAATAGTCCACTAAATATAATTCATTGAAAAGTTTAGTTATGTTACCATTTATTTCAAATGTAAAGCACCTATATGTAATAAATGCCGCATTCCGAGATATTTACCAAAACAAGAATTCCTAAAATAATGGAAGTTTGCCCTAATATCTTGCATTACATTAAATTCGTGTATCTACACATAGATGGTGCCACAACAGGGTGCTTGGTAACCAAAAATTTATACACAAACAACATGCCAAAAAACAAGTATGATTAACATATATTGACTAAATGTACTTAAAAATATACACAAAATAATCAACAACAAAATAATAGCTCGAATGTACTTAAAAATCTTAAAAATCACGTAATAATGTCAACAAAATATACACAAAAATAATTAAAAATCTTAAAAATCACAGTTATGGTGAAGAAAAATACGCACGAAATAACTGAAGAAACAAGTGTAAAAAAAACACAGAAAAAATATACTTAAAATGCACACAAAATATAAATCTGTTTAATTCATAGATCTGTAATAACTGAACAAAAAAAAAAGAACTAAATATACAGAAAATACAACAAAAATATACCTCTTCATCATCATCCTCATCCACATTACGTTTGGCTTTAGCAATTTTCTTGCCCTTAACATTAACAACATTGTCACCACTTAAATTTCTTTCTCTTCTTTTGTTTCTCCATTTGAGAAACATTTTTCAATTTTTCTTGTTGTTTACTCTTCGAATCAACATATTCCTTATAACGCCTAGGATCGTTAATTCTTTTTGAACGATTCTCGCATAAGAGCCCGCAATGGAAGTTTCATGTTGAGAAATTCCCAAAGAAAAATTAGGAATCGCACATTCGGGTTCTATACCGTATTTTCATCGGAACTTTTTTAGTCATTCCAATTGAATCTAAGAAAAAACAACCAAGAACAAACACTGATAGTTACTTACTTAGACTTGCATTCCCGATTCAAACGAAAAAAAAAACACCCAAAATATAGGTTAAATACAAGGTAAAAAATAAAAAATCGTATAGAATCTTACTTTATTTTGGGAATTAGATTTGAAACGTGAGAGAAATCAATGAGTCGTTAATTAGAGATAAAAAAGGAAGTTGAATAATTCTCGATTTGAAATTGGATGAAAGTAATGGATATGGTGAATAATGGCGTCTATTTAGGATGAAGGAGAGAGACACGTTTTTTTTTTTTGCTTAAATTTAGGGGAGTGGGAAGTTATCAGATGAGTGGTAAAAACATGGTAGCTATGTGAAGTAAATATGATATATTTTAGCTACTAAATATAATTATTGAAAAGTTTAGTTATGTTCAATAAATAGGTAATAATGGAACCTATGCCAAGTAAATTCCCCTTTATCATCCTGCATACCTTGTTGAAACACTCAATAAGCTCGTGTCTTTAACCGGCAATTGATTCTCCCGATTTCTACCAAAATAGTCCACCATAAGCCTATTCGGTTTTGAGTTATCATAAACAAAATCATTTTCATCGATACACAATCTAGCCCATGATCGGTGCAAATTCTCTGTAACTTTACCATTTATTTCAAATGTAAAGCACCTATATATCTGCCCCTAAGTTCTTTGACCATAAAGCACCGAAAAATCCGTGCTTGTACATCCAATTCCGTATTCCGAGATATTTACCAAAACAAGAATTCCTAAACATATCCATCCGTGGATGTTAGTTTGCCTCTAATATCTTGCATTACATTAACATTCGTGTATCTACACATAGATGGTGCCACAAACAGGTGCTTGGTAACCAAAAATTTAGATACCCGAAACAACATGCCAAAAAACAAGTATGATTAACATATATTGACTAAATGTACTTAAAAATATACACAAAATAATCGTCAACAAAATAATAACCGAATGTACTTAAAAATCTTAAAAATCATCGTAATAATCGTCAACAAAATATACACAAAAATAATCGAATGTACTTAAAAATCTTAAAAATCACAATTATGGTGAAGAAAAATACGCACGAAATAATCGAAGAAACAAGTGTAAAAAAAACACGTAAAAAAATATACTTAAAATGCACACAAAATATAAATCTGTTTAATTCATAGATCTGTAATAACTGAACAAAAAAAAAAGAACTAAATATACAGAAAATACAACAAAAATATACCTCTTCATCATCATCCTCATCCACATTACGTTTGGCTTTAGCAATTTTCTTGCCCTTAACATTAACAACATTGTCACCAATTTTTTCTTCTTTTGTTTCTCCATTTGAGAAACATTTTTCAATTTTTCTTGTTGTTTACTCTTCGAATCAACATATTCCTTATAACGCCTAGGATCGTTAATTCTTTTTGAACGATTCTCGCATAAGAGCTCGCAATGGAAGTTTCATGTTGAGAAATTCCCAAAGAAAAATTAGGAATCGCACATTCGGGTTCTATACCGTATTTCTCATCGGAGTAGCTTGACTTTTTTTAGTCATTCCAATTGAATCTAAGAAAAAAACAACCAAGAACAAACACGATAGTTACTTACTTAGACTTGCATTCCCGATTCAAACGAAAAAAAAAAACACCCAAAATATAGGTTAAATACAAGGTAAAAAATAAAAATCAGATAGAATCTTACTTTATTTTGGGAATTAGATTTGAAACGTGAGAGAAATCAATGAGTCGTTAATTAGAGATAAAAAAGGAAGTTGAATAATTGAAAAAGCGATTTGAAATTGGATGAAAGTAATGGATATGGTGAATAATGGCGTCTATTTAGGATGAAGGAGAGAGACACGTTTTTTTTTTTTTTGCTTAAATTTAGGGAGTGGGAAGTTATCAGATGAGTGGTAAAAACATGGTAGCTATGTGAAGTAAATATGATATATTTTAGCTACTAAATATAATTATTGAAAAGTTTAGTTATGTTCAATAAATAGGTAATAATGGAACCTATGCCAAGTAAATTCCCCTTTATCATCCCAGACAGTCTTGTTGAAACACTCAATAAGCTCGTGTCTTTTAACTGGCAATTGATTCTCCTGATTTCTACCAAAATAGTCCACCATAAGCCTATTCGGTTTTGAGTTATCATAAACAAAATCATTTTCATCGATACACAATCTAGCCCAAAGTGATCGGTGCAAATTCTCTAAGGCCAAAACGCAGAACTTTACCATTTATTTCAAATGTAAAGCACCTATATGTAATCGCCCCTAAGTTCTTTGACCATAAAGCACCGAAAAATCGTGCTTGTACATCCAATTGCCGCATTCCGAGATATTTACCAAAACAAGAATTCCTAAACATATCCATCCGTGGATCCGTTAGTTTGCCTCTAATATCTTGCATTACATTAACATTCGTGTATCTACACATAGATGGTGCCACAAGACAGGTGCTTGGTAACCAAAAATTTAGATACTCGAAACAACATGCCAAAAAACAAGTATGATTAACATATATTGACTAAATGTACTTAAAAATATACACAAAATAATCGTCAACAAAATAATAACCGAATGTACTTAAAAATCTTAAAAATCATCGTAATAATGTCAACAAAATATACACAAAAATAACTGAATGTACTTAAAAATCTTAAAAATCACAGTTATGGTGAAGAAAAATACGCACGAAATAACTGAAGAAACAAGTGTAAAAAAAACACAGAAAAAATATACTTAAAATGCACACAAAATATAAATCTGTTTAATTCATAGATCTGTAATAACCGAAAAAAAAAAAGAACTAAATATACAGAAAATACAACAAAAATATACCTCTTCATCATCATCCTCATCCACATTACGTTTGGCTTTAGCAATTTTCTTGCCCTTAACATTAACAACATTGTCACCCGGCCCTTTCTCTTCTTTTGTTTCTCCATTTGAGAAACATTTTTCAATTTTTCTTGTTGTTTACTCTTCGAATCAACATATTCCTTATAACGCCTAGGATCGTTAATTCTTTTTGAACGATTCTCAAGATAAAGAGCTTGCAATGGAAGTTTCATGTTGAGAAATTCCCAAAGAAAAATTAGGAATCGCACATTCGGGTTCTATACCTGTATTTCTCATCGGAGTAGCAGCTTTTTTAGTCATTCCAATTGAATCTAAGAAAAAACAACCAAGAACAAACACTGATAGTTACTTACTTAGACTTGCATTCCCGATTCAAACGAAAAAAAAAAACACCCAAAATATAGGTTAAATACAAGGTAAAAAATAAAAATCGTATAGAATCTTACTTTATTTTGGGAATTAGATTTGAAACGTGAGAGAAATCAATGAGTAGTTAATTAGAGATAAAAAAGGAAGTTGAATAATTGAAAAACCGATTTGAAATTGGATGAAAGTAATGGATATGGTGAATAATGGCGTCTATTTAGGATGAAGGAGCTTAGACACGTTTTTTTTTTGCTTAAATTTAGGGGAGTGGGAAGTTATCAGATGAGTGGTAAAAACATGGTAGCTATGTGAAGTAAATATGATATATTTTAGCTACTAAATATAATTATTGAAAAGTTTAGTTATGTTCAATAAATAGGTAATAATGGAACCTATGCCAAGTAAATTTTACATTAATTATCTTTAGTTATAGTTGTCATGATATTCCAATTTCTTACCTAGTTTTCAATAAATAACTGTATCTAAATTAGGAATTTAATCTCATAAGCCCTTTCCATCAACCTAGCTAGTTAGCTACTATCGAGGTGGTGCAAGCAGCTAAGGGAGCACAACATAGTTTTTCTTCTGAGGGAGCACATAATTGACAAATCTTACTCCAGCTAGCTGTTACTATTCTCTCCAGAACTAGAATAATCCATCTTTTAACTACCGATCTATAACTTTAATATTGTCAGTTTTGAGTTGAGAGGGAGAATTTTAAAATATATATCTACCTTATCTATGTTGATTTTTTTTTACACATATAGTTTCAATTTCAAAATATTAAATTTTGTCGAACCCACAAATTGATTGTTGGATCACTATAAGAAATGAAACATTTGGAGAGGATTATTCAGTTTCTATTTCTCTTACAATTTTAGAATAAAAGCATTAGCGACGGGTGGTCGCAGCTAAAGGCCTTTGGTGGTGAACTACTTAAAAGTCACAACTAAAGCTCCAACTCTTAGTGGCAACCATGTTACAAAGAACCTTTAGATTACTTCCCATGGTGATTTTAGGGGGAACAACTCTAAAATTCATTTCTTAATCACCATGAGAGGGTCGTCGCAGAAAGGTTATACAAAAGCCTAAAGTCTTTATTTCGAAGATCCTCCATATTAATAAAAAGGATTTCCACATACACTCAAACCGATCAATAATATCAGAAAATGATAAATCGGACAAAACCTGTTTTCGTCTAGAGCATCCGCTACTGTCCCGTGAAGCATTGTCGTATACGAATAATAGCTTTGTTAAGCAATCCAATAAATCATACATGTACAAGCATGGGGGAATTGCTTTATTTGCGTGATGAAGAAGATCTCTTTCAGTTGCGCTAACTAGCTAGCTAACTACTGCCAATGTGGTGTTTAACCGCTCCCATGGAATTTTTCTAAACGGAACACGTGAAATTGCCATGGTGCAGAACATCTCTAGCATGTCCTTGCCAACGCACATAAGTACATCTTCATGCAGCTGGCTGCTGCTACTCTCTCTAGAATAATCCATCGATGGAGCATCCATACTCGTATTTGCGTATACAAGTAAATAAAATTAGACTACCAAAGCGCTCAACTGTCCTCTATCGAGGAAGCAAAATGGAGAACTGGCAAGGATAAAATAAATTCTCAATTCTATAGATCAATTTACTCCAAAGCTTGTTTTCTCAGTACTCCGGTTAAATTACAACAAATAACTAATGAAAAAACACTACAATGTAGAGGCATTTACTCGTCCGGTTCTATATTCCTGATCCACTTGGTGGCTACCCATTTTTCTCCTCTGATTACTGGACAGCTACCGTGAAGTGAGGTCTGCATTAGAATTCAAACAAACATGAAAATCGCAAAGCCAGCAAGGCCATGTATGAAATTATGCATTACATTATGTTGGTCATCCCCTTCTCTGGAAATTTATGCACTATGATTTACATTTACTGGAACCTGGAAGAAGTAAAAGAAAAGAGGGAAAGCATATTCTAATTGCAAGTACACTAACATAGCAGCATTAGAAAATGAAAACCATCTTGACACAACATACTATAATCTCTCCATCCAGTTTCCACGCGATTGATCTGAATGTACACTTATTCCCTTCTTTTTTTGTGGGGAAGGGTCTCCATGTACAAATTTGTTCTGATATTTTTACAAAAGGGCCTCTTGCAGTGAGTGATCACTTTATACAAATAGTTCAAGCAACATTAGATTAACCTTTTTCAACAAACATCTTCATAAAATCACGATATATGATTAGTTAACCATGTTTAAGCTACATCATCTATTAGAGCTCAATTAAACATGTTTTTGGGCAACTCAAGGGTTTATCACCTTAGCTTTTCTTAACACTTTAAACCACTCTGCAGGAATCACCGCTTTTAATCTGGGATTATATATTGTGGCAGATCTCTAATCTAGCAGCTACAGATTACACGAAGTTTGCCTTGTATTCGAGCTAACCTATTGCAGAAAAGCTCCTTGAAACAAATTTGTTAAGTTGATTACTCCTGTCTCTATATATTATTGATTCTCATACCCAAAAAAAATTACAATGAACAGACAGAAAATACATGATAATAATGAATGCACTAGAATAACTCACCAGATCAATTGTACCGTTTGGAAACAATGAGTAGAATAGAAGTCCATCCCCTCTGCGTGGCTTCACTTTCAAGCCAATACACTTGCTGAAATCATATTTACCATCCATGTTCTGTCCGTTCTGTAGATAAACCACAAAGGACCACTTTACAAGAGAGGCAGACAAAAAGGTAGCGATGGGTTGAAAGAAAGCGCAGAAGAGAGCAGAGAGGAACTTGCTCTTACCTCAAAGGGGAAAACAGTTTCCCCACCTTCTTCAACATCGGATAAATATAATAAGAAGGATGCGACCTAGACGAGATTAATGAAGGTTTAGTCCAGACAAGTGAAAGTAATAATTCCTTAATATTAGCTGCCAGTGAACAAATTCTCGACCAATGATTATGTCAAGTTAAAAGTGTAGTACAATCCCTGTAAACTTGCTCGGTGGTTCCAAGGATTGACGTTAACATCAGAATTTTTCCACAAAGAAAAGAATAAAAATGGATATAGAGGATGTCACATCCATGGCAAGATAGAAAGCGAACAAAACAATTATCGTCATCTTGGTTCTTGCAAAAACTACAGTAAGATTGAAGAGAAATTAATTAGATTTCTTTAGTCAAAGATGTGTTTTCTCAAAAAAAAAAAAAAAAAAAAAAAAAAATCTTTAGTCAAAAAAATAAAAGTATAAAACTATACTTCAACTTAAAAAAACCAGAAGACAGCTTGTCAACATGCTTGGAGGACTTCTCACTAGGAGTGATATTTAAACTGTACAAATAAAGGTGGTTTACACTTAAAAAGCATGCAAATAATTTCTTTTAATATCTTCTCTTGCAGAATACATTAAAAAGATGCTCAATGACGATGAAAATCTGACAAGGCCTTCATAGATGCTCAATAATTATTTGCGATTTTCTTATCTGACAACAATGACATAGAACCCAATACTTGAATCAAACACATCAAACTTCTCTTTTCTAATTATATGTTATCATTGTGGGGGTGGGGGCAGAGGATGTTTATGAGTAACATGGATAAGCACAACATTCTCGTGCCCAGATAACCAAACACACTACAGCATTCCACCATCCATGATGCCCTTTTGTGTAAGATTTCAATTGAGCTACTAGAAAAATAGTGAGCCAAATAGAAACATAGAACCATAGCCAATACATTCAGGGAACTCTGGCCACCCATTTTAAAAGTTCTGGACAGAGGCATACCCTTTGGCTCTTCTGAGGGCCATATTGAGCAGGATCAAAAGCATCATAATGTGACTGATATCTCTGGCCAATTTCATACCGCAAAACATTAAACGCCTGAAACACGTACACCCTTTATTCACCGAAAAGCAAAGGTCAAATTATTCAGCGTAATTAAAATTAATGAACAGAGGAATATAATACTGAGCATTGCCCTGAAGCAGAGAATCAGCGATAAGGAGAAAATTGAGATACAAAACACACCAATGTTTATTAACCTACAATGATCAAGCTGCTTGACTAGCTGTCAATTGTCACATGTATTAGGAACAAACATGTGTTATATGTAACACAGAAAGAGATATTGACCAAAGTATTCTGGAAAACCAGCTCAAAAACTCCACACCAGGCAGTTTCAGATGCTAATCAAAATGCAGATTTGCGACACCAAAAGTTAAGGCATTCAACAAAGAGAGATGCTCAATTGTCTCTCAGAACTGGACACTTGACCCATTGCCACATGGTTTTTTCCTTTGAAAAAGGGTCTCTTGTTAGAAGTGGTGTATCCACACCATTATGGGATCTATGATCTTGCTTGACTACTTCATTTAATACTAAAGACATGCCTAACAATACTGAGGGAGGAAAAAATGCTCTGTCAATTTGAGCAACCATGAGTTGTCATTTCCATAAATTAAATGAGCTGACCCACATATGTAACCACCAAGTAACAAAAATTCCAGTAGAGATATACATTAGCATTATGCACTTACACCGACAACAAAATTTGAGTAAAAGTTTCTTCAGAGATTTACATGTCACTATGAGGTGAATATTGATAACCAAGATGGCATCATCTCCTCTTCATTATGATAAATGCTTAAAATCTATGTTTTCATCATTAACACATGCTCACTTATTCAGGAAGAAGTGCCTACAAGAACCATTGTCCCAGTACACAAGACCGAGAGAAAATGAGAAATGAAGAAAGCAGAATCCAAGTAGTTACAGATAAAGGGGAAAAAGGAAACACAGATCATAAAATGCGACCAAACATCACAAATCTATACCATAGTGTCTTGTATCCTAGCTACTTTTGAATAAACGGCCTCAAAAGCACCTGCCAAATACTGTCATCTGAGTTTCATTGCATTACCATTCTGAACTATTTATTACTTCACCCTAATCTGTAACTTAATAGGCATTATCTGAAATTCAAACTTCAAATATGACTTCTCAGATTAACAAGACGAATCAGTGTTTCAGTGAGAAGTACTGGCCTTAGTAATAAAAAGGCTAATAATACTTCTTAGCAAATGAAAAATGAGGTCCACTTCTTCTTTTAAGTTCTTCAGTATTTAATCACTTGATAAAGTTAGATTATATTACTTCAAAAGCTACATTGGACCCATTTCTTTTAAATTCTTAAGCTATCAGAAATTAACATTTTAATCTATTTCTTGGTATATTCTCTTTAAAATATTAAATATTTAAACTCCACATGATCTATTCCATGCCAATCAAACTAGATATAAATAGAAGTTTATACTATAATTGTATTAAGATATCTAAGTAGTTTCAAATCATGATCATCTTTTTTTCCAAATACTAACACTATAAACATTATGCCAACTAAACTAGGGTAGGCGGAGTAACGACATTTTTGCCAGTGCACTAGGCAAAACTTGGATTTGTTCATGCACAATCAGCTTCATTGTAAAGGAAATAAAAGACAGGCGGGATAGGGATTTGGTTGGGGCCTTGAAGCAAAGCCCACATATGGTGAGAAGAGCTTTTTGCATTTTATTTAAGATATACATGTCAAAGAACTTTACCTCACCATGTGTCTTGGGGATCATTGTCGCTTTTGCAATTTTCTCCTCAATACGATCCAAAATTCCAGTTTTGTCTTCTGATGCACTAATAAACGTGCCAGAACTGAAGAAATTGACAAGATATGTAAATCTCATGCACGATTTGTAGTTTCTTGTCAAAGATACTAATACAAGAAGCGCAAAGTTCTATCGTATTCTTATATTTAGAAGGAAATCACAAGAAATTAGAGAAAAGTCATTCAAATGTGGTTTGAAAATCATGAATTCGCTTTGTCTTCCAAAACAAGATGATATATGCACACACCATATATGCAGTGACCTAGTTTAGCAGAAATGGGAAGGAAAAATCATGTTTGCATTGATTATTGTATAAATCTTGTGACATTTTCAAATAACTTTTGGAAAAAATTATCCAATTATTAAGAAACAGAACACGCCGAAATTAAGACAATGTACTGACTTAAATAAAATTCTTGGAGCTTTAAGCTTCAGTTTCTTGATCAAAAAAATAAAATTATTGGTGCGTTCATGTTCAACATTGATCGAAAGGTCCCTGATAGAAACTAATTGACAAAAATGAGGTCATAGGGTAGTACATACCTTGTTCTAATTCCTTTGGTGGTATCTTCTGTTTCTCCTTTGCGTAGAGCCAAGGATGATGGTTCCAAATTTGCCTTTGCTATCTTAATTATGCTTTGGCATTGTTCTATAGATGCAAAATTGGGAAAGTATAATGCACGTGGGTACCAGCTTAAAACCTACCCAAAGAATGTAAATATATTTACAGGGAAACTCAATATAAATTAACCTAATAATAGTTAGACATAAAGAATCTCATAGAGTTGATAAGTATACAACGACTTAAATACTTACAAGTTTAACAACACACATTTAAGTTATAAAGCAAGTTAACATGGTAATTTTCTAGCTATTTCAGAGATGTGAACTAAGTACATACTTGATGCTACTGCTTCATTAGGGCGGCGGAAAATGGGAAGAGTCCCCCACCCAAAAAAGGGTGCATGGAAATATGATCTTGGGCGCGCGCTCTTAATTAGTACTCCCTCCGTCCCAATTTATGTGGCACCATTTGACTAGGCACGAAGTTTAATAAAGAAAGGAAGACTTTTGAAATTTGTGGTCCAAAACAAGCCTTAGATATTTGTGTGGTTGTTGTAAATTATCTCATAAAGTTAAATGCTCTCTAAATATAGAAAGTACATTCTTTTTGGGACAGACTAAATAGGAAAGTGTGCCACATGAATTGGGACAAAGGGAGTACAATTTATTATACTTCAGCTATGATAGAGAGTGCATCTTTGAGTCAGAGGCAACTATCTCAAACCTTGTTAAGGGTGACTTATCAAACTGTATTAGATTGGACAAGGAAAAGCCTTGATCAAATCCAATGAAAAGTGGGAATCTAGGAGGATATATATCAAAGCAGGACTTCTCTGCACGCTTCTCTGCACGTCTGTTAAACATTTCCTAGATGCTTCAAAATTCACATTCACTAGCAAATGAGTTTGTAATACATAAAGAGAAAAACTTGGGTTTTCACTCGACGAGAAAACTTCCAAGCTCTAGGAGGGTATTTATCTCATTGCCTATCTTTACATCAGCATAAGAGTGCGACTAGATTTTTAACAAACTCTGCCCCTGAATGATGGAACAAATACAGTTTAAAACTTGATAAATACTATAATGCAAGTTTGAGCATTTGTCATCACTCTGTACACCGTACTTACTTCAAGCATCTTTCTACGAATTTGAGCTCAAAAGTTAGTGGACAATATTAAAAGTCCATCTTTATACCAAAAAAGAAAAAGAAACCAGCGAGACAATATTTCTTATAGGAGTTCTTCAAATAAAAAGGGATTTTAAGAATTTGGCGATCAATTGAAAAATGAATACACAGCAGAATAACCGGTCGCTTATGTTCGCCTGGCTCAGAAATGAGAACTGAAATCGAAAACAACTGAAACAAGAGAAACACACCTGAAAGGGGATGGAAGTGAGGGAATGCTCTCCAGTCTCACCAATTGGCAAGGGATCAAAGTCTTTCTCCAAATCAACAGATTCTAGCGCCCTAGGCCTTGGACGTACAACAGGTACATCCTACCATACCCAAAAGTTCAATCAGCACCGGTGTTATCAAAAGTGAAAAGCGCAAAAAAGCTCTAAGATTCGTTGAGGCTTTAATGAAAAAAGGTGCAAATGGAGAAAAAACACAAATATATACGTTTAGTCCAAAACTAATAATAATAAGCATGAATAACAAATATATGGATAAAGAAATTGATTTTTTTCAACGATAAAGTGAAATATCAATTGTTTTGTGTCGCCTCAGAAACGCTCATTCGTAAGGAAAAGTTTGTCTTAGAGCCTTGATGACGACACTGAAGCGCAAATTAAGCGAGGCGAAGCGCTCAGTATGTTTTGAGCGTCGCTTCAGGGCTTAAGCGTGCCTTTGATAACACTGATCAGCACATACATACAAAATAAGTGAGCATCACCGCAACCGCTAGCTTATTACTACTCCCTCCGTTTCAATTTGCTTGTCTTACTTTCCTTTTTAGCCCGTTTAACAAAGAATGCCTCTTATCTGTTTTGGCAATTCTTTAATTCCAACTTTTCACATGTCTCAATTCTTTAATTCCAACTTTTCACATGACATGTTTAAGACCACAAGATTAAAGGGTATTTTGGTACATTCTACATATCTTTAATTTAAGACCACAAGGTTCAAACGTCTTCTTTGCTTTCTTAGTAGGCGTTTGACCATAGAAAC
This sequence comes from Lycium ferocissimum, assembly GCF_029784015.1. Classification (NCBI taxonomy): domain Eukaryota; kingdom Viridiplantae; phylum Streptophyta; class Magnoliopsida; order Solanales; family Solanaceae; genus Lycium; species Lycium ferocissimum. Next base: position 37,806,828 of record NC_081343.1, read on the forward strand.
CAAACATTTTTCACTTTAATTGGAGTTTTTGAAGTTGGAGCTAAAGATAGAATTGTGTTTCGTTATAGTTTTTGCAAAAAAAAAAAAAAAATGATTATTGTTTGAATGTATTAAAAGTGAAAATAGTAAAACTAGGATTTTAGGTGTTCTTCAAATTTCAAATGCAACATCAAGTATTTGGAATTTTCATGGCCAAAAGCTGATTTTCAAATTAAGTGAAAAAAAAATTCCGGAAAAGGAATAATTCTCATGGCCAAATGGGTCGTTAAATTCCGTGTTTAGTCAAACTAAGATAAACAAATTGAAACAGAGAGAGTAATAGTTTGAGACAGCAGTTGTGGAGTTTGTACAAATTTACTTTTTTCCAAAAACAAAATTGTTCAACTAGATATATACAGTTCAATTACACCTACCGTCCAAATAATGTATCTGTTCATTATAAGTAACGATGATACACAGTAGCGCAGGGATTAGAAAATACTCCATGTGTCCCAATTTATGTGATTGTAGTTTCACTGGTCACAGAGGTTAAAAGAGATTGTGAAATTTGTAATATAAAACAGATATAGATATTTATGTGATTGTAAATTATTTTATTAAAAGTGAAGGTTTAATTTAAATTATTTTTAAATATAAAAATGTATTATATTTTTTCTTTCTAGACAAATTAAAAAGAAACATGTAGACTAACAAAGTGTATCACATAAATTTAAGACAGAGACAGTACTAGAAAGGACACCTGTTGAGAGAAGAGAGAAGAAGTGAGGAATCCAAGGAGGAAGAAGAAGAGACATAACAGAAATACGAAAGGCAACCCGATGACTGATGATTTGCCTCTGCTCCTCATTCTTAGCACACGGTGATCATTGACTTGCGTTATTACGAAAATGGGTCAATTCTGATTCAATAGGAGATCTGCCTACTCCACTTGGACTTTCGGTTTCATTTTCATATCCCAAAGGGAAGCGCCTTGCACGTACCATTCGAATATTAAGAATGGTGAAAAGTCAGATTTGCCCCATTGTTGATTCTTCACATCATACTCTGACTTCATATTTAACCCGGCACCTAGAGCCTGTTTTGGATGAAACATGCGCTTTATAAAATTTGTTTGCGAACATAAATTTAAAAAATAAGTTGGGGTAGCCTAACTTTTTTTTGCTTATAATTTGTTTTCGAACTTTATTTCTTTTAGATAAATTTAAGTCGAATGGGCCTAATTATTTTTTTGAGCTTATTTTAAGACAAAATGACTTTGGAAATTTGGCCACCCAAACACTCAAAAAAAGTAAAACAACTTATAAGCAACTTATAAGCCAATCCAAACGGGCTCCTAGGAGTGTCCATGTTTTGGTTTAAAACCGATCCAAATCGAAAATTAAAATCAAACCGATTAAATAAATTGATATTTACTTGGGTTAGATTTGGTTTAGTTTTGAATTTTTAAAAACCGATGATATTTGATTTGATTTTGGTTTTACTAAAAGCAAACCGACGAAAAAATTGAACCGAACTGACAAATTTTATGCATAATTTTTAAAATTAGATGTTACAATATATTAATTTTTATAAATACTTTTAACTAATTTATACACTTTTTAAAAAAAATTATTTATCTCTAATAGGCTAATGAACTTTATACCTTAAGCCGATTTTAAAGAAATCCATGAATTCAAAGAAACAATTATTTGAGATTTACCTAGGTTTATTTTTTGTATTTCTTATAAACTTTATTCTCTTAATTAAAATCATAAATCCTAAGACATTTTCTCCATAATGCAAGAAATTACACAATAAAAGTGTAATAACGGATTATAAGTTGGAAAAGGATAGAAAATTCTCTCCTAATTGTAGGAAAAAAACATGAAAGATAGAAATACGTTAATTTTCTTAAAAACCAAAAAACCGAAGCAAACCGATGGATATGTATTATATTTGGTTTGGTTTGGTTATAATAATTTTAAAAATCGACTAGATTGGTTTAGTTTTTGTTTTAACCCAAAACTGACCCAAACCGACCCATGAACACCCCTACCGGCACCGTTGGTTCCCTCGTCTCCCCTGTTTTATCCTATATTTATTTCTTACAAATTAAATTCGGTCAAAATAAAACATGGCCCATCATATTAAACAGACCCGTCTAGCAAAAACCCACCCAAGTTGCAAACTTAAAAAGAGACAATTAAGTTAAAAGAAAAACTTGGCAAACTTACTCAAATGACTACCTTATTGTAGCTTCCTACCGTTTGTAGCTTGATTTACCTTATTGTAGCTTCCTATCATTTGTAGCTACCTTTTTAAACATTATCATTTGTAGCTACATTTTGGCAAAATAGTGTATGTTTTTGCGTGTATTTGTTGTCAACAAATACATGAGAACACGGTAAAAAAAAAAAAAACAGGATCCTTGATTTGAGCCTTTAATGGTGGAGCTATTAAATTAGATATTAATATTTTTTTTGATGTAATTTAGTGATTTTTTTTTTTTTGCTTTGATGTATATCAGTGAATTTTTTTTTTTTGATGTATTTTATTGATTTTTTTTTTGATGTATTTTAGTGGCTTTTTTTGATATATTTCAAATACATTGTGTACATTCCAACTACATATGAAGCCAAATATATTCAAATTTTCGTGTATTTTAATGGATTTCAACAAATACATTCAGATACACGACAAAAAAATTCAAATACATGACAAATACATTAAAAAACAGTGTGTTTGGCTATTAACAACATACACTAAAAAATACACTCAAAAAATACAAAGACAAATACATTCTAAAACAGTGTATTTGTGAGATGTAGATTTTTGAATGCATTTATATTTGGCTTTTAACAAATACACACGGCCAGATCTGAGACACAACCACTACCAAAAACCCTAATCTCTCCACCACCACCACCAAAATCCTAATCTGAGACAGCACCACCACCAAAAACCCAAATCTGAGACACCACCACTACAAAAAACCCTAATCTTTCCACCACCAATAAAACCCTAATCTCTCCACCTCCATGTCAGCTTCTCCGCCGCCATCTCAAAATCAGTGCCATCGCCGCCACCACCAACTATACACACGGCCAGATCTGCGTCATCGCCTCACCGGATAGAGTGAAGAGAGAGAGAGAGAGCGGTGACCACAGAGGGAGAGAGAGAAGAGAGAGAGGGGCGGCGCGGCCATGGTGGTGGTGGTTCAGAGAAGGGGAGAGAGATTTTTAGGGTTTTGAGAAATGAAAAATCTGAAATGGGTAGTGATTGGAAAAAAAGAAAGATATATGTATTGGATATGTATTTTTGATATGGCTACCATTTGTAATTTAGAAAAGTTAATTAGTTACTAAATATAATTAAATAAAAAGGTAGTTAATATTAATAATTAGGTCTTAAAAGAAGCTACAATGAGTAAAAATTCCAAAAAACTTACCTTTTGATGAGTAAAAATTCCAAAAAACTTACCTTTTGGGCTCGAAGCCCACGATCATCAGGTGAAATAGTGAAGAAGACTATCTCATCCGTTGTTTTTCTGAAGTGAGATATGAGAATTGTGGGTTTGCGTTTGGGAATCGAATGGAATCTTTGTGGTGGGTTAGGTTTGCAAGTTGTGTCGGTTTTTGCTAAAAGAAGATGATTTAAGTTTAAAAAAAAAAACATTTTGGGCAGATTTGAAGCCCTCGATTAGCAGGTGAAATCATGAAGAACACTAGCTCATGCATTGTTTTTTCTGAATTGAGAGATAAGAGAATCATTGGTTTAGGTTTGGGAGTCGATAGGAATTTTTTGCTAGGTTAAGTTTGCAAGTTGGGCCGGTTTTTGCTAAAAAGAGATGATTTAATTTTTAAAAAATTCACCTTTTGGGCAGATTCGGAGCCCTCGATTATCAGGTGAAATGTGAGGAAACCTAGCTCATGCGTTATTTTTCCTGAAGTGAGATATGAGAGAGTCGTGGGTTTGGGTTTGAGAATGGAACGAAATCTTTGTGGTGGTTTAAGTTTGCAAATTGGGTCGGTTTTTGCTAAAAGAGATGATTTAAAGCTAAAAAAAAAAAAAAATTTACCTCTGGGGCAAATTTGATGCCCTCAGATCAGTAGGTGAAATCATGAAGAAGCCTAGCTCATGCGTTATTTTTCTTAAGTGAGAGATGAGAGAATCGTGGGTTTGGGTTTGGGAATCGAACAAATTTTTTGTGGTGGGTTAAGTTTGCATGTTGGGTCGATTTTTGCATAAAAAAAAAGATGATATCAGTAAAAAAAAATATGTATATACTTTTTCGGCAGATTCGAAGCCCTCGATTAGCAGGTGAAATCGTGAAGAACCCTAGCTCATGTGTTGTTTTTCTGAAGCGAGAGATGAGAGAATTGTTGGTTTTGGTTTGGAATTAAAAGGAATTTTTTTTGCTTGGGTAAGTTTGTAAGTTGGGTGGGTTTTTGCTAAAAAAAAAATGATTTAAGTTAAAAAAAAATACTTTTTGGGCAGATTCGAAGCCCTCGATTATCAGGTGAAATCGTAATGAAGCCTAGATTATGTGTTTTTTTAAAGTAAGCTATGAGAGAGTAGTGGGATTGGGTTTGAGAATCCAACGAAATCTTTGTGGTGGGTTAAGTTTGCAAGTTGGGTCGGTTTTTGCTAAAAGAGATGATTTAAGTTTTTTTTTTTAAAAGCTTAACTTTTGGGCAAATTCAAACCCCTCGATCAGCAGGTGAAATCGTGAGGAACCTTAGATCATGTGTTGTTTTTCTTAAGTGAAAGATGAGAGAATCGTGAGTTTGGAAATCAAACGGAATCTTTGTGGTAGGTCAAGTTTGCAAGTTAGGTCAGATTTTTGCTAAAAAGAGATGATTTTAAGTTAAAAACTTACATTTTGGGCAGATTCGAAGCCCTTGATCATGCGTTGTTTTTTCTAAAGGGAGATATGAGAGAATCGTGGGTTTGGGCTTGAGAATCGAATGAAATCTTCTTGGTGGGTTAACTATGTAAGTTGGGTCGATTTTTTCTAAAATAAGAGTTAAAAAAAAAACTTACCTTTTGGGCAGATTCGATGCCTTTGATTAGCAGGTAAAATCGTGAAGAACCCTAGCTCATGCATTGTTTTTTTTTTTTAAGTGAGAGATGAGAGAATCGTGGGTTTAGGTTTGGGAATCGAACGGAATCTTTGTGATAGGTCATTTGCAAGTTGGGTCGGTTTTTTTTTTTTTTTAAGAGATGATTTAAGTTACAAAAATTTACCTTTTGGGAAGATTCGAAGCCCTCGATCATCATGTGAAATCATGAAGAAGCCTAGTTCATGTGTTGTTTTTTTGCGAAGTGAGATTTGAGAGAAACATGGGTTTGGGAATCCAGCATAATCTTTGTGGTGGGTTAAGTTTTCAAGTTGGGTGGGTTTTTGCTAAAACGAGATGATTACCATTTGGGCCGATCCGAAGCCCTCGATCAGTAGGTGAAATCGTGAAGAACTCTAGCTCGTGCGTTATTTTTTCTGAAGTGAGAGCTGAGAGAATCGCGGGTTTGGATAACATAATCTTTGTGGTGGGTTAAGTTTGTAAGTTGGGTCCGTTTTGGATAAAAAGCGATGATTTAAGTTAAAAAAAACTTACCTTTTGGGTAGATTCAAAGCCCTTGATCAGCATATGAAATTGTGAAGAACTGTAGCTCATGCGTTGCTTTTTCTGAAGTGAGAGATGAATCAAACGTGGATTTGACTTTTGAAATCAAACTGAATCTTTATGGTGGGTTAAGTTTGCAAGTCGGGTTAAGTTTGCAAGTCGGGTCGGTTTCTACTAAAAAGAAATGATTTAAATTAAGAAAATTATCTTTTGGGCAGATTCGAAGACCTCGATGGTGCAATTGTGAGTAACCTAGCTCATGCGTTGTTTTTTTTGATGTGAGAGATGAGAGAATAATAGGTTTGGATTTGGGAATCGAACTGAATCTTTGTGGTGGGTTAAGTTTTAAAGTTGGGTTGGTTTTTGCTAAAAAAGAGATGATTTAAGTTTAAAAAAACTTACCTTTTGGACAGATTTAAAGCCTTCGATCTGCAGGTGAAATCATGAAGAACTCTAGCTCATGCGCTGTTTTTTCTTGAGTGAGAGATGAGAGAATCGTGAGTTTAGGAATTGAATGGAATCTCCGTGGTGGGTTAAGTTTGCAAGTTGGGTTGGTTTTTGCTAAAAAGAGATGATTTAAGTTTAAAAAAATGTACCTTTTGGGCAGATTCAAAGTCCTCGATCAACAACTGAAATTGTGAAGAAACCTAGCTCATGCGTTGTTTTTCCTAAAGTGAGAGATGAGAGAACTGTGGTTTCGAGTTTGGAAATCGAATGAAATCTTTGAGGTGGGTTAAGTTTGCAAGTTGCGTCGGTTTTTGATAAAAAGAGATTATTGGGCAGATTCAAAGCCCTCGATCAGCAGGTGAAATCATGAAGAGGCCTAGCTCATGCATTGTTTTTTCTAAAGTGAGAGATGAGAGAATTGTGGATTTGGGTTTGGGAATCGATTGAAATCTTTGTGGTGGGTTCAGTTTGCAAGGTGGTTGGTGATACGTTTAAACATTACGAAATTATATTGATCATAGTGCAACTACATAAAAGAGTTGTTTGATCTGACGCCGGTTGATGCAATATTACAAATGGGAGACCTACTTAAATAAAAATGATAAGAGAACCATTGTTAAAAGGTATCCCACTACTTACCAGATTTGTGTGATTGAACTTAAATTACTAACCACCAATTGTTTTAACTTTCATTGAGAACTATTTCATATTCTATATATATTAGAGAATGTGTATTTCAAGAACAAAAGTACAAGAATCATAATAAGTAAATTAGTTACAGCAAGTATCAATCATATGATAAAAAACCTCCCTGCAACGCAAGCCATCACTCGAGAGTTGCATTAGCTTCCATCTGTATTAACATCATGCTTCTCCCCAAAATGTCTGTACTTCACTCACTTGGCTTGAGGAGTTACTAGGTTTCTACATAAGGCATCAAATGCCTTTTCGGGGCCATAATGTTATGATCCAAATATGACTTTCAAGATATAAGGACCGACGTACTTTAGCATTATGTAGCGTCACTATAGGCTACGCTAAAGGCAGTACAGTTGCAATTCTTCATCATTCTTGATGGTGCTTCAATTCAATCTACTCCATCCATAACAAAATTAGATTGCAATGGAATCTTGTCTGGAGTCCCTTACATACTATCACATTTGGTCGTGGCACCAAAAATAAGAGACCAAGAAGTACAGCAGGAAAGCAATCTCGTCAGCAGTTAAACGAGAACTTTAAGATACTTCACAGAGATTGGTGAATTTAATGGTAGCATATATGAAAACTCTATTGTGTTCAAGGCTCATGGTGTTTGAATCATTAATTCACAAACCATCCGCTACAACGCTAACTTCTTACTACTAGTTTGTGACAGCAGGTGGAGTTGGCACAAATTTACTTTCGAAAAAGTAAATTGTTCAACTTGATATATAGTTCAACTGCACCTACTGTCCAAATAATATATCTGTTCATTAAACCAAAAAACCTGTAATAAATATAAGTAAAGATGATACAGTAGTAGGGATTAGAAAATAAAAATGGCATGCCGAGAGAAGGGAGCAGAAGCGAACAATCCAAGGAGGAAGAAGAAGAGACATAAGAGAAACACGGAAGGCAACACTATTATGTGACGACGTCAATTATAGAAATGATAATGAAAAAGAAGAACACACAATTTTTACGTGTAAACCCTTAAGGAGAAGAAAACCGCGATCGTCACCAACTCTTATTTCTTGATGAAAGATGTTTTTATAAGGATACATAATTATGAAGGAAAAACATGTATATATAAGCTGCGAAAGACCCTAAACCCAGTAGTAATCGGAGCATTTTTTCACGTAAGAAACAAACCAATTTTCAGAACAAACCATCAAAGGGGGCGACCCCTGCCGTCAATCATAGGAACTGGTCATGTTAACCAAAAACAGGATCTCGAAGAATTGAGTTCGAATAATTGGAAGATCAGGTCAGGAACTAGCGAAATAGCTCGAGAATCCCAGTCAAGAATGGAAGGCAAGAGATGGAAGAAGAAGATATTGAGACCAATTGTTATTTGTTATTTCTGAATGAATGAATTGATCCTATTACAAGAGTATATATGGAATGAATCAACTAATCTGTAACTGCTTCTAATTAACTTTCCCTCCCTTTCTCCTTTAACTTACCCTAATTGAAATAACCAACTAAATGAGCTGATGTGGCTTTAATAGCTAATTTCATGTATCAGTACTTCCCTTTTAAAAGACACCCTTGTCCTCAAGGGTGTGAAAATGGTGAATGTATCTCCTTCCGGGTCAAATGGAAATTGTGATAATTCAGATGGAAACTTGTGGTGAACAAGATGATCACACCTAAACTTTGTTAAATAATCACCCATATCCTCATAATTTGTTCCCATAATTCTATAAATGCTCCCAAAAGTGACTGTCATATCGGTTCTATAACCTAGCATACAATTTCTCGCAATGTCAAAGTGCACCATTGGCTTGGAAGAATTGATGTTAGTCTTACAGTTAGCAGTCAAGATGCCTTCAATGTTAATATCATTTTGCTTCTTGGCCATAATACAAAAGGCATTAAGTTTCCCTTACATTGGCATGATCACTATTTACCACACAAGAGCGACCTAAGAAAGTCTTTATAATCTCACTGTCATGTTGTTTATCAAGTTTCATTTTCTTGCATTTATCTACTACCACTTATTTTCCTTCAGGAGATTCAACTGTAAATGCCTCATACTTGCCTAACTCCACTTTCTCTAGCATACCTTCCCATTAAGATCATCCTTGTTATCAATCCATACTTTTACTCTTTCCCTTGCAATTAGTATTGGTATTTCCTCTGTTATTAGAAGGACGATTTCTCAATCTCTTCACATGGGAAGGTGTTCTTATCATTCTCCAAGTTCAACTATAAATCGTAGGAAGTTATGATCTTGGGAAGAATTGTATCAGAACGAGCTTCCCATGAGAGCACTTATTTCCAAGCAGCTCTTGAATAAACAACACAAATTCTGATGTTAAATGCATTTTTCACCCTGGAAACCTAATTCAATCATATTTGAGTTCAAAGGATTGTTGTTGGTCTTTACTAACAACAAACTTATTCAACTCCCATTGCTTTGTACCAACTCCAATATTGTCATGTCCCAAACAGACATGAGTGGCACCCACACTAGTCCTATAGTGGGCGAACAAATCCCTTAACCCATTATCAAGCCAATTCCAATTACCTAAGTCAATTATAAAACATTACTCACGAATAAATGATAAAATAATCTAACAATAATATAAATAAATAACAAGTGTGGAAATTTAGCTATTACATCTCCAAAATCTGAAATTCATCGCACAAGGACTCTAACCAACAATGTCTAAAGAGAAGAAATAATTGTCTAAAATAAACATAATGTCTGGGATGAAAATAGACATCTGAAATAAGAAAAGATCTTCAGGCAGCATGACACGAATAGTAGCTCACCCTCTGATCTTGATAACAGATAAGCTCAACTAGATGCGAGGTCTGAGGACGTCTCTGGCTCAAAATCTGCACTCACAAAAAAGTGCAGCAAGTGTAGGTCAGTACAAACAACACACACTGGTAAGTATCATAGGCCGACTAAGATTAGGTCTATATTAATTATAGTTTGATGTGATTAAGTGTTCTATGTGTAGTTATAATGTAGTTTAGTACTGGTGGTATGCCTATTTGATGTATGAACAATAATTTCTGTGTTTGAATTAGAATTAAAAGTTTATTAAATAAAGTGCTTGGTTGGATTCTGTTTGTTCCATTTGGTGATGTGTTTGGTTTAAAGGCTGTTTAAAGCTTTACAGGTCTAATAAGTAGTATGTTTGGTTCAATTCTTGTTTATCCTATTTAGTAGTATGCTTATCTTAAAGGTTAGTTTAAAGATTAAAAGTTTATTAACTAATGTGCTTTGTTGGATTCTGTTTATTCCATTGGGTAATGTGTTTGGTTTAAAGATTGTTTAAAGGTTTACAGATCTAATAAGTAGTATGTTTGTTTTAGTTCTTGATCATTCTATTTAGTAGTATGCTTGGCTTAAAGGTTGGGTCAAAGGTTAAAGGTTTATGAAGTGATGTGTTTAGTATGATTTTGTTTATTCTATTTGGTAATGTGCTTGGATTAAAGGTTGTTTAAAGGTTTACAGGTTTATTAAGTAAGGTTCTTGGTTTGATTCTGTTTATTCTATCCAGTAGTGTGCTTGGCCTAAAGGTTGGTAGAGGCTTAAAGATTGATACTTTATTCTATATTAATAATGTGCTTAGTTGGATGTTTTAAGCAATAGTTTTGGGGGTTTGAATTCTGATAAAGATGTTCATTAATCCTACACTTGTTTGATTGCTCTTGATTGTAACAATTTGGTTTGGATAATGACTATTAGGACCTGTTTGAACTGACCTTTGAGTGGAGTTTGTTTGAATAAGAACGTACTTCGGTGGTTTGAAGGGTCTTTGACACTGTTAAATAAATTGAACTCAGGGCAGTCCTGAGATGGTCCTTATCTTGTCCAAAATGGTCAACCAATTAGTAAAATAGGTTTTGTTAAGTGGTGATGATAGTTATACTTGCTTCAACTTAGTAATGAGATGCCAAATCCTGAAAAATGGTATTAAGAAAGAACTTTAAGGATTGGTAGCTTGACATAAAACATGTGTGTATGTGAGTCTGTTTTGTTTTAACATGGGTGGAAGTATCTATGTGTTTGCTATGTGCAGAAAAATCATCTTTTTTTTCCAAGGCTGATCACCTAATACTTGAGAATTAAGAGGATAAAAAGAAAAGGGGAATCTTTGGGAAGGTCTTGGTGCAAGTCTGTCTAGGCCCTTTTATGAGTTTGTTTGGTACTGCTTTTGGATGTAGTGGATTAAAATGTAAGAAATGAATAATGTAGTTATGGCTAAGAAGGAGACTAATTGTGATATGTAAGATTCCGTGAAGTCAAAGGGACTTGTATTTGGTCCTATATTGCTTTATCATGTGTGAGTTGGTCCTAAAAGAAGACATATATGCCTTTTGAGATGCTGTGTGGTATTAAAGAGCAAAAAAATCATTTCATAATTAGAACCTTGGTTTGAAGTTGCCTTTGAACATTTATCTGTGCTATTACTCTAAACACTTATGTTGGGTCTGTCTTAGTGATCATGCTTGTAACTTGGCTACAAAATCTTTAAAGTTTGAATGGAGTTCAATAAGTCAACTTTGGTAGTCTTGTGATAGTGTTAGGTTGTTCTAAACCTTCTTATGGTCCTTAATGTTGTCACTGGGGTATGAAGATGAGTCCACGGGATGGGGGGAAACGTCTTGGGAGAGTAAAAGGTGAGCCTGGGCATGAACTGAAGGTAATGACCAGTGGAACCTAAGGTCCCTTTTTACTGAAAGAAGACTCAGGAAAATTAGATGGGGAGGTGATGACCCTACCCTGTCCTGTTTCCCTTTCAGGACCCTAAGACTTTTTTCTCATTCTTTAACCTCCTACTCATGGTTCTGGGACACACAAGGATCTCAGATGGATTAGGAGGACTTAACTATATCAGGGGTAAGGGGCGAACACCTAGAGTTAAATGATCTGCTGTTAGTACTTGTAAAATCTAAGTCCTGTTTGTTCTTACTATGTCTCCTAAAAGGTTTTTTTTTTTAACTATGAGGAATTCGTTTGTCTGTGTTTTGTTGTCTGAATTAAGTGTTTGTAAGGAAGTAGGACTGGTAAGTGTGTCGGGGGGGGGGGGGGAGGGGGTCTAAGCCGATATCACAGGAAACTGAGTACCAACCTTCTTACTTGCCATTTGCTTCTATTTGTGATCATGCACCCTCTAATTTTCCTCAACTTGTGCACCTGTGATTTGCACCTGGGAACTTGTTCCCTTTGTTGTTTGTTGTTGTTGTTGTTGTTGTAACTTGTCTCCTTTGTAGTGATGATTGATTTTTTTTTTATTACCAGAACCTGATCATGCTATAAACCTATCTCCCTTTCTTTCTTCTTGTTTTCTTTGAAAAGATTCCGATTAGATTAAGTAGTTGAAGGGCCATTATTAAGAATTAAAATTGTTTCAAGACTGTTTTGACTAATTGTTCACATAATATGCCTCCCGAAATCCCTTTTCCTTTACTCAAGGCCTTAAGAGTATAGCTATGTGTGAATTGACATTGATCCTAATTAGCTAATATGTTTGTTATATGCCTGGACTTGTAAAAAGGGAGGTGAGTTTAAAACCACTAAGTATAAATATGTGCTCTAAGTCATAGGCTCTTCTAAAGTTTTTTTCTTTGTCTGAAATAAGTTAATATAGTGTCCAAGGTCTCAACCAACCTGTTGTGCCCTCCCTAGGCCCTTTTATACCTCTGATTTGGGATTTTAATGGTTTGCTTACATGGTTAGTGTCATTCCTTGCTTATTTGGGCATCAGACCTCTATAAGGATGCCTTGTCTACATGCTGAACTATCATTTGCTTGCTATTTTGATTGTTTTGTCCTCGGGTTGGTTTGAATGGGGCTTATGGAATGGCTTGACCTGTAGGGAGTATAGACCCACCTGTGGTAAGATTGTGAAGGCCAAGGGAACTTGAATTACTTGTAGTCGTTGGACCTGATCCATGCTATGACTTAAATTAGTTTAGTTATGCTTTAGTGGGGGGGGGGGGGGGGGTGGGGGGGTTTAGGAAATGGTCATGACCCTGGTCTAAGATGATTGTGTCTGCTTAGTTGAATATGCACACTTGAAACCCTTTTGGATTGAATTCCGGGCTGCTAACAACTTTAAAAATGCAAGCCTCCATGTGATCATAAGGGGGATGAAAATGAACTAAGGCCACATGGCCTAGGATGAGTCTTTTAAAGGTACCCTGGAGAAAGGAGAAAAGGAAACCAGGCTCAGCCTGGTTTATAACACTTTTTCCCTCAGATAAAGGGCCCATGACACTTCTATGGCCTATGGGGTTGTGCGTTCATTGCAAAGTACCTTGGAATCACATGGACCCAGCTCGTAGACTAAATGAGGCTCCCAGATTTAGAGTTAAGTGTACTAACAGGAGTAATTAGTGGCTTGACCAAATGGGGGAGTAAGTGTGCACCTGTGATTGAAGTTAGGCAAAAGGGAAAGAGACTAGTGGAATTGTGGTCACATTTCCTTGACCATTATCTTTCTAGAGTGTACAAGCTGCCTTTAGATGACACCAGGTTGTGTAGATGAAAATTCAGATATAGGAGGGCCTGTCTTGTCTCTCTCCCTGCCATATCCAAATACCTTGATTTGTTCTGTCTGCTTTTTCATTGGCAAGATGTAAACTGCTTTAGTTCATTTCATTCTGGTGGGTTTTAGTATTGGCTTGCCTCCCAGGTGTGTCACAGTTTGTGTGTGTCTTACCATGGTTATGTGTTTTGATTTCCTATCCTTAGCCATCTCATATCTGTATATTGCAGCCTATGTTGTCTCTCCATGATCATGTTGCTTTGTTCCTTGTTCCATTTATGTTACACTGGTGGGCTGCAGTTGTGTTATCCCCATGACTGTATATTTTGGTCCTTGCCTCTTTGTTCATATCAGCTTGCCTTGAGTTCCTTTTATAAGTATATGTTTGGTCCTAGTTTTGCTACTTCAAGCCTATGTCTAGAAGTTTTACTTGATTGTCTTTGTTCCTTGGTTTGCATTATGTTCATGAACATGGCCAGTTATATTATGGTTTGTTCCTGGGATCTGCCTATATGTGGGTTACATTGGTATGGGATAAGGTAATTTGGGGGGTAGGGGGTCTAGTCTTAGCCTTGCCCGTGACCAGCCATGCCTGGGGTTCATGAAACCCCTTGGAACTTATGCGGCATCGGGAATACGAGGGCGATGACTCTCCCTTCCTCTTTGTTACCAAATACCTGCCAGTGGGCCTTGTGGTATACATACGTATACACCTGCATATTTGCCTTGCTTCATTGACTTATAAATTTGCTTGATACATAATACACATTTGATACGGGTTTTTTTTTCTTTCTTTGTTTGTAAATATAATCGTGATGAGTTCAGAAAATTATAAACTAACCGGGTTTCTTTTTCCTTTTCTCCTTCACCACATGACCACTCGAGTCGGGGTCAGCCTGCCTATTGTGCCTCAGGCCCAATAAGGAATATTCTTGCTCCGAAGATACCGAGTCTGCTAAGATAAAATTAAATAGCTTCGCGCGCAGAAGGCCCTGCCATAGGTGAAAATGGCTAGTAGGGGCTTGGTACGCCCCTAGTCTTTCCATTTCCTTTATTTGTTTCTTGTTTTTCCTCCATCTTTGAGCTTTGTGTGTATTTGTACAAAATCTTGTAAAAACGCATGTCATAGTGGAATCCGTATCGTATGAACTATTAGTCTTAGGATAACGGTACTTATGCCATTTAGATTGACTTTAAGTCCCCAAAACCATTTTCAAAAATCCGTATTTAGCGTAATGATTTTGACAAACTTAAATAGATAATTAGCTAAACTATTTTGACACGGTTTAATTTTAAACAAAAAGAATATTTCAAAATCACAAATGTTGCAACGTTGTTAAAGAAAAATGGATTGAGATTTTTTAAAACCAAAGCATATATTCTTTTCTAAAAAACCACGTTTTATTCAAAATAAAGCCAGGTATTTTTTACACGGTTTAAGTTTAAAAGGATATTTTCAAAATCATGAGTATTACAATTTTATGGACTGAGTTTTGGAATCAAAGCACATTCTTGATAAAAATCAAACCAGGTTTTGTTTTAAAAATAAATCCAAGGATAAATATGCTTTTTTTATCAAACGAATGTAGCAAAATATTTGGCCAAAAGCCCGCTGGTTTTAGAAAAATATGGCCAGAGCTGGCCAGGTTCAGCAAAGACAAAAGGGGAATTTTTGGCCAAAGTCCACTCGTGAATAAAAGAATGGATGACGTCGGGTATTTAAAACTCTGTGCACAAATTTATTTGGGCCAAGCCAAGAAGGAAAACGGATAGACCTCTTTAAAAATGGAAATTTATTTGGCTACACAATCCGAGACCAAATTTCATAAACTTATAACAAAAAGACGTATGTTTTAAAACAAAACACATTCGTATATACGAGTTCTTGGATAAACCGTTCCAAACGTATTAAAGGGATCGATCCAAATAAAGTACGAGTTAAAGCATGGACAAGATTATACACTCAAAACAAGTTCATATTTTTCAAAAAATGCGTGTAAAGATGACAAATTTATATTCATTTTCCAAAACACAAAATACATCATCCTTGTATATTAAGGGAGATTATTTTATCCGGATATAAATCCGAATCTATATACCCTATATATAAAGGGAACGTGTCCAAGTTCTTTTCTCAAAATGACAAGCAAAATGACAAGATTTTTTGCAAGAATAGACATTAAACAGACAGTTCATGCAAATACTCATACATTGGAATTCGAAGGTCAACTGTATAGTACGGATCCTTAATACTAGGGTTCCTAACACCTTCCCTAGGGGATTACCAGAACCCTTACCTAGAACTCTGGATTTCGAAGGATTTTTCACGGTATTTGAATAAACCCTTCATCTTCGGTTTTTCCTAATTTCCTAAAAATTAGGTGGCGACTTTTTTCAAAACAAAGTCTGAAAGAGTACCAACGAGTTCGTAGTAGCTTTTATGCCTTAACCCGCGTAAAAAGCGAACCGTTACAACAAGTATCCTCGAACATTACTCACTCAGAAATAAGTTGCCAATCATCAACAAAGAACACCGCTAGACAGGCCAAATGTAATGCAATAAATGATAAAAATCTCCCTTGTCTGTACACACATGCTAAATGGTAATGTTTTTCCCAAATAGCCATGACTTGCAGGGGACCCATGGTGTCCATGTACCACTCGTTCCGGAATGGACCTCGGACCACGAGCTCATAACTAGGCTACATCGTCACCCCTGTCAAATGTGCCTTAAGAGATGTATATGGCTCATAACAATCATCATTAATAATTGCCTCATAATCACATCACAAGAATAATTCAAGAATACGTATCAAGTCAACACCAATGAAGTATAATCAAATATCACAAGTCACAATAAGACTCACAAATAATATGCTCAATGATAATATAATATGTAACTATCTCAATTCGTATCCGAAGGGTATATATGAACACCTCTCTTTCAACGGTCCTAAGAATACAATTCAAGTTTATCAACCTCAACAATAGAGAATCACTTCACACAATTTAATCATATAACTAACAAAGATCACCCAAACTCCATGTCCGAAGACCAAGACATGATTTCTCCCACAAATTCTACGACATATACAATCAACTAATCAAAGTCTAACTCAAGTTAATCATAACCTACCTCAGAGCAGATTTGAGCAATGGAATCACTTCGCAACAGCCTTTCCCTTCCGCAATGCCTCAGAATGTTTAAAGTTTAGAAATCATAATGCTAAGTAAGTAAATGAGCATTCACTCAATAATAACAATTTGGGAAAGACAATCCCTCCACTTCTATCCTTAATCAATAGTTCACTTTCCTTTGGAACATATTCATCCTAATTCTAGTCTCAACAATCATATTAACTCTATTTATGGGTTCTATAATCAATTCAACCTTACAAATCTGATTTTAGCCAAAGTTCTCATTTTTATTGGAACTCTAGGTCTCAACAAGCAATTTCCATCATTGAATAATCAGTTCTCATCCTAGGAAGTGATAATATCTTCTCTTAGATGATCAAACAACATTAAACAACAATAAACAGTAACCCATTAGTATTCTAGGGTTTTCTTGGTGTTTGTGTTCTACCCTTCAATTCCCATTAAGTGTCTTTTGATTGGAACAAGAATCTAATATGAACATTAAGTGAAGAAAGTTAGTGATTAAGGCTGACCTTTGATGGAGAATAGTTCCCTAGCCTTAGAAATTCGCCTCTATGCTCTTGGGAACTGTTTTGGGGATTATGAGAAGTGTGGGCACGAAATAACTACTTAAACTCGTCATTAGACTTAAGTGATCTTCGTTGTAGCGACCCATGTCTCCGTTGCAGCGAACAGGTCCCTCGCTGCAATGAACCCCGGGATTTTCCCACCCTTCATTGCAGCGAACCAAGTCTTCGCTGCAACGAGGTTTCGTGAACCAGTGAGCACGGAAATTCCAATAATTTTTATACTTAGTCTCTCTAAATCATTCTAAGGCCCGATGAACACAAGCCAACAACCAAACCAAGTTAAAAACACATTACAGAGTCACTTACATATCATGAAACACAACATACATCACAACCAAATTATTTAGGTTCGCTCATTTCTAGCCTCGGAGAAGTACTAGCAAGGATAGAATGGTCAAAGCACGCATAACGACCAAGCGGGTCGTTACAATATGTTTCTCCTTTTCCTTATCCAAAATCATATTCTCATATTCCAACATGAAAGCATTACAAGAATTCACATTAAAATAACTGGACAAAATAGGGTACCATGAAGCTAAAGGTACATAATAATATATTATATTATTCCTCGACATCCCATTTCTCTCAGGCATTTGATCGAACATGTAAGGAGCGGCTACATCTCTTTCAAATTTTGAATATACATCAAGAAAAAAATCAGAATCTACCTCAGGGCCTTCTAGAACTCGAGAAGGACAGAATTGGGAATGCATGAAGAGTGAGAGAGTTCCAACTTGTATATCCTTCATGTCTCTTGTTCTCACTAACTCATTTGCATTGAAATTAATTTCTTCACTGTTGAAATAAGTTGTAAACACTTTGTTCTCATTTTCCATGGAAATAACATCGAGAACCAAGACTCCAAAATCTCCTATATCACTGTTATCTTCCACACGATTTGCAACAAGATACCAACCTACAGAAGAATCTACATCACCTTCATTTTCCATAAAAAGTGTGGCATGAAGCATGCCTTCAAGAAGTTCAGGTTTAGTGTTGAAGAATTTCTATCCAGAGAAGAGATTTCAGCAACAATAAATTGTGGCTGAGATTGTTCCCCCAATTGTTGCTTCAAGATCCATCTATCCAACAATTCCCGTGCACATTTCAAGCCTTCTTCCACATTTTTGAGTTTAATTTCAATGTTTACTCGATATATGATTTTGAAAAGTTGACATTCATCTACAGTTCAAGAAGCGTAAGGCTCTGATACCAATGTTAACCAAAAGCAAGAACTCAAAGAATTGAGTTCGAATAATTGAAAGATCGGATCAGGAACTAGCGGAATAGTTTGAGAATTCTAGTTAAGAAGGAAGGCAAGAGATGGAAGAAGAAGAAGAAGAAGAAGAAGAAGAAGAAGAAGAAGAAGAAGAAGAAGAAGAAGAAGATATTAAGACCAATTGTTATTATATTTCTGAATGAATGATTTGATCCAAGTAAAAGAGTATATATGGAATGAATCAACTAATCTGTAACTGTTTCTGACAAACTTTCCCTCCCTTTCTCATTTAACTAATCGTAACTAAAATAACCAACTGAATGGGTTGATGTTGGATCTAATAGCTAATTTCATATATCAGGTCGTTACATCAGTCCCACAAACATAACAAACCCTAGGTTCCACCATCCTCCTGTGAATGATTTCCCTTTGCTCTTCATTCTGATTGGATCGCTGGACAAATTTTTTTTCGTTAAAACTATTGCTTCATCGGAGAGAGGGAAACTAAGAGTTCCGGCAAGTCTTAGCACACGTGGATCATTTGCATGCCGATGACCTTTAACTTCAGTGGGAAGTCTTCTGAAATTGGGTCAATTCTAGCATGTTTAGACAAGCTTTTGGAAGGCCAAAAATGCTTAATTATTTTTTCAAAAAGTGCTTATTTTAAAGAAGGGAAGTATCTGGCCAAGCTTTTGGGAGAAAATAAGTGCTTATGGGAGTAGAAAAAGCTTACAAAAGCCTCATTGATGACCAAACCTTCAATGATGAATTCGTAATTAGCAACATAATTTATACTTTCAACAGAAGCTTTAATTCAGATTATACCTTTAGCAAGGAGATCATGGATGATCATTTGCACCTCTTGGACTTGGGTAATGACAGGCTTGCTATGTACCATCTTAAAGTCCAGAAATTTATCTGAAACAAACTTCTTCAATCCGGCATCCTCGGTTTTATATTTCTTTTCCAACGCATTCCATAGTTCTTTTGAAGTTTGCACATTACTATAGATGCTATAAAGGTCATCCTCCAGTCCACTAAAAACATAGTTCTTGCACAAAATGTCTGAGTGCTTTCAAGCCTCCAGTCACAATAAAATGTTCATTCTCGAGAGTTGATTCCAGCAAAACCGGAACATTCTCTTGAATGAACTTCTGTAGACTTAAAGTAGTCAAATAGAGGAACATTTTCTCTTTGCCAGCAACAAAAAATTAACAAACGGTGAAGCTTTTAAATCTTCGAATCGAATAAATTTTGACAGAACTAGATTTAATAAACCGTTGAAGTTTTTATTTCTTCAAATAGAATATTAAGCCGAAGCTGAGCCGAGCGACGACAACAAGATGGGAGATCTCTTCTCAACTCTTTAAGAGCTAGAAGATGTGTATCCATATATAAACACATGAGTCTTTTTTTCCACCACTAATGAGGGATAAAGTTCTCATCTAACTTTGCTCAAATTTTGTAACTTTCCCTTCATTTCTCATTCACACCAAGTTAACTCTAACATCTTATTCATACGTTTGAGTTTTGAAAATATTTGTTTTAGGGAAGTGTTAGCTTTGCACTTACCTACTTTTTGCCTATGGACAGAACACGTTACCTAACCTGTTCTATAAACGTGTTTGCGGAATAAAAACAAACAGGAAAGTAAAGGACATAGGATTTTTACGTTGAAACCACCCGGCTCAAAAGGTGATAAAAGCCACGACCTACATATATGTAGGATTTCCCCAACAACTTCATTACAACAATGGGCCAACTGCAAATTAAGTTACATACTCTGCAACCTAATCTCTACAACAGCCTTGCTACCCAACCTCTGACTAGCAAGCTATCTTCAAGTTAGACTCTAACTTGAAGTTGAAATGGTTTAGATCTACGTTTATGCTTCTTAATAAACGGATAAAGATACACTCAACAAACCAAAACTAATACAAGATATTTAGACTTGTGAACTGGAGAACATTATACAGTAAAATAGTTCCTTCAATTCTTCTTCTTGCACTAGGGACACAACCCCGGATTCTTGAATATTCTTCGATATATTTTCTTCACTCAATATTTGAATTCTCGCTTTGTGGGTGCGCAAACTTCTTCTTAAAAAGACCTGGATACGTATAGCCCTTGATGCTCCGTAGGTCGATGAGTACAAAACCTTGTCCTAGTCGGTCAATGACATGTAATGGGGTTTGTTTCGCATTTGGATTCTTGCCTTGTTGAGTCTGCTTCTAATATGTGTAGAAGGCTTACTAATCCCTACAAATATAGCAAGAAATCTTTCATACTTGACCGTCAAGTTCTTTTCATGATTCTGCAAATCTTAGTTGTTGTAGGACTTGCCCTGGAACATGTTCACGAAACTGTTTCATCCACCTGGTTCGTCTGCCCTGAATCTCTGTATTGTCTGAGATAGAACATGTTCATGTACCTGATCCACCAATCTCTTTCATTCTTCATCTGCCGTTGAATTTTTTATGAGATCTTGTCTGGAACATGTTGACAAACCTGTTTCATATAACTGTAAGCTCTGTGTCTGCAATTGGTCTTCTCCACTCCTTCACCACTGATCATTGCTAGGTCATTCATCCATTGCACCTGATGACCTGTGATCATCCCTCTTTTGCATATGATGGCTCTTTGGTATAGAACATGCTTGCACACTTGTTCTACTTTTCATTGAACTGATTCTTCACTGAGTCATCTATTGCCCTCTGTGTCTCTCCCTTTTGTTGCCTTGTTCAGTTGTTCTATTCATTGAGTCATTTATGCTGCATAATAAACATCTCTATAGGCTGGGTAACTTCTTTCTATGTGCTTGTCTGTATCTGATGGAACATGTCTGTGAACCTGATTCATGTGCATTACTTGCAACTGTATCTGTGATCAGGTCTTTGGACTTGTTCAATGTGCACTGCATTCTTGCTCATTCAAACACCTAATCTCTTGTGTTTGGAACTTCTGCTTCATGGTATCACTCATTGTTTGCCAGTTTGTCAATCATCAAAACTCATATATGCATTAGTCTAGCTAATGCCAACAAGAAGGTTTTCAGTAGAAAAAATTTCCAACAGTTAAACTTATATATTGTTGAAAGTGACTACATTAGAACGCTAAAATTCAACTTGGAACTTGGAAGAAAGGGAAGTAGGAATAAGGGAAAGTGGATAGCTATATCATATGACTGTCATATACTCTGCCTACGAAGACATAGAATAACGAGTTATGAATTTGCACTCTAATTTCATTGAGAGGATGGAACAAACTAATAAGAATTCAAACTTCGGACATGGAGCATCCATCGACAAGTTTGAGAGGAATTGACATCCACTAGGAGTTCCTCTAAAGTGTTGGGGCATGTAGAATACTATTAATTTTAGGACCTCGTTATTCGTAGAAATTAGGTGTATAAGCAATATTGTGATAATTGAAGTCATGAGTCTGAAGCCTCCAAGATTGACTTAAAAAAAAAAAAAAAAAAAAAAAAAAAAAAAAAAAAAAAAAATCGTGGAAAACCTTTTACATCATCACCGACAATGACCCAATGAGATCAAACGGTTACTATAAATATGAAATATTTGTTCTTAATGGCAATTGAAAGCCTGAAACTTAGCAATTCCTGTTTATTCCTATCTCTTAAGAAATGTGTGAATAAGACTGTTAAGGGAGGTGACTTCAATACATTTTTCAAAGAACTCGGCTTAGGGAAGCTCGTTTCTCATACTGCTTTTGTTGATCTTAAGCCCAATGTTATTGATGAAGTGAGAACAAGAGCATATAGCCAGCTATTTCAGCTTGATCAATTGATTGTTGCAAACAACTTTGCACAAGGCCGCAAGTATATATTTTGCACCTAATTCAATTGTACCTTACTTTGATCTAATTATATACGTAACTCTTAATTATTGAATTCTCTTTTTCCCCTTACCAGTTGGAAGGGAGATATTTGATCTTTGCTTGGATTGGATCAGAAAGGTTGCACTTGGTGTCTTCCCACTTATATAATAATATGATTTACTTATCTATGGGAGTTATTGTTCATTTTAATTGTTAACTGTAACTTAAGAAGACTACAAAATTCAGGGAGTATAATTACTTTAAAAGCATTTTTTTTAGAGAGCACGATATGTGTGTTGTAATAAATGTTATGTGAATTTCGTGTTACTGAGCATCGAATTGTCTATATGACTTAAAAGTGGAAATCTTAAAAATAACAGTGAAAGTGATAAAGATGATGTCAAAAAGGAAAATAATTACGTAAAAAAATTTCATAAAGCAAGGCAAGGTTAAAAAGTAACAATAAATGCAACTAATTAGAGGTGTAAAATCACATTATAAGGTTTTATGAGTTAGAGTTGTAGATTTGTTCTTTATAATTGCAGTGGGATAAATATAATAATAAAATTTTATTAAAAGGATTCATGATAATCCTGTAATAAATTCACATAATGTGAATACATTAATTACACATGACAATACGCTTGACAAACGAAGTCATGCACCAACTATAAATTACATGGGCGTTCCGCTCGACATTGCTCAGGCTTATTCAACCAAAACATCTGCTTAGTTTCTTCTTTAGGTATTTTCTTTTTGCAATGGAAAGGAAGGTGAGTAGGGGTAGGCAAAAGATTGAGATGAAGTTGGTTGAATGTAAAGAATCACGCTACGTTACCTTTTCAAAAAGGAAACAAAGCCTGTTCATGAAAGCGGATAAGCTTTCAACTTTGATGGGAGCAGATGTTGGTGTTCTCCTCTTTTCACCTAGTGGAAAGACATATTCCTATGGCTCCACTAGTATCGAAAATATAATTAATAGATTCCTGGAATGGAGGCTAGATAATCCCCATGTTGTCGATCAACCTGATGTGGGGAAGGCCTTTGATGATCTCTATGAAGAATTTCAGGTAGTGAACGAGAAGAAAGAAAGTCGAAAAAGAAGGTATGAGATCTTGTATCATGGTTCAGAAATACCGTCTGATAAACACAGGTTGGAGCAGTTGGTAGCACTCAAGTTGCGGCTAGACAAAATAAAAAAAGATGCAAAAAATAATATTCTGGCTGAGCGAGCCAAATTAGATTTGAATGTTGTCCCTGATCTATATGAGGGGGAGAGTTCTGGAACTCACTGATGAAGCAATGCTAATTGGAGTTCTTGAATTTGAAACTAGTCTTAGGAGGAGAATTTACCGATGCAACTATCGAGTCTTTTAATTAATCAATTATGTAGTTGTCTTTGTTGTCATGTTAGTTGTCGTAAGTCTTCAATCATTAGGAAAAATGTTACGTAGTTCTTATGTTTTTTTGTGCTTCATCCAAATCTAATATAATAAACTCTTCTGTGATAACAAAATGCCATAGGATTTAATTTGTTTCATCTTTAATCCTTAACGATGCTTTGTTGTTTTCTATATTGGTAGACCAAATAAAACATTTTATTGAATGAACAACGTGAATTGATAAAGGAAAGAAATTCATCTTTTACCAAATTTAGGAGTTGAATTTGTTAAATAGTGTGAAATTAGTCAAGACTTATCACTAAATGAATTTTAGGACCCATAACACAAAAGGTCCTTTTATGACGCCGCTGCTTAGCTGATGGAAGTTACTATTCTGACTAGTTTTATTGCCTGATTGGACATTCCTTAAACCAGTTGATCCATTATATTCTACAAATTTGTTTAGTGACTTTGTTGCATTATTTGAATTTTCTTTAAAAGGGATTGATTTTATCGAACCAACACTATACATACTACACTTCTAATATAATTGCATTTGTAGAACTCATAATTTGATTTCTAGTCATCACTTTCTAGAACTCATAATGTACACATTGTTGCACTAGTCATCAATTAAAATTGCTGGCATAGACACTAGTAGAGATATTGCTGGTTACACTTCTTTTCCATATAGTAAACGAGTAGAAGATTTCATCCAGAACAGTTCAGCAATCAAAGAAAATTTAATTATATTCACTCCAAAGAACAGTGCATGACTGTAATTACATCAAGTGTGGTATCCAAAAACTGAAATTGGAGATACATTTTAACATTCTGAAATTATATTGTTCATTGTGCAATTGCATAAAAGAGTTGTTTGATCTGACACCAGCTGATGTAGTATTGTAATGAGAGACCTACTAAAACAAAATGATAAGAAAATCACAGTAAAAGGTCTCCCGCTACTTACAAGATTTGTTGAATTCAAATATACCATCGCCAATTGTTTCATTTTTCATAGAATACTATTTGATGTTCTATATATCAAGAACATGTATACCAAGAACAAAAGTATCAGAATTATAATAAGTAAATTAGTTACAGCAAGTGCACATCAATCATCTGAATCAAAAGCCACCCTACAATGGCAGCCATCACCCGAGAACAGTAATAGCAGCCATCTACATTAACACTACGCTTCTCCTCGAAATATCCCTGATTCAGTCCTTTGGCTTGAGGCGTTACCGAAGTTTCTACATAAGGCATCAACTCTGTTTTCAAGGCCACAATGTTATGATCCCAATATGGCTTTCAAGATAACAATCAGCATAGTTTAGCATCATGTGGTGTCACCGAAGACTATGCCAAAAGGAAGTAAACATGCAATTCTTCAAATTAACACATCATCATTCTTGATGGTGCTTCAACAATTCAATCTACTTCATCCAGTAGCCAAACTAGATTTTAATGGAATAATAAGATCCAATTCCTTAGTAAGCGGACTGGAGTCACCTTGAATACTATCTCATTAGGTCGTGACACCAAAAATGAGAGACCAGGAAATGCAGCAGCACATCAATCTCATTGGAGGTTGAAAGAGCATTTTTAAGCTGCTTCACAGTGATTGGTGAATTCAATGGCATCATATAAGAAAATCTGTTGTGTTTGATATGAAGGAAAATGTTTTCTTAGAAAATAAGTGGATGCCTTGCTTATTTTTCTTGTGTTCGGTACATAAGCCAAAAATATTATCCTAAAAGCATTTGTATATAATCTAAATCTATGGGAGGTGGGGTGGGAAGTAGGGTGGGTTGGTGGGATGAGGGCTACGGTGGTGGGGATGAATATGAGGTATGTTAGAGGGTCTAGAGGACACAACCAATATGGAACGCCACTTGTTGAACTTGTTTTCCCAACTTCCACTATGAAAGTCATTTTCCTCATTTTACGAAAACTTGTTTTCCTTGAGAGAATATTCTCCAAAAAATTTTATCAACCAAACATGAGAAAACTGAAAAATGTTTTCCTCCATACCGTATGCACCCCAAGGCTCATGGTCTTTGTCTCATCAATCCACGAACCATCCAAATCAACGACCTAGCTTATATGAGGATTCTTGAACAACAGTGAATCATCTGTTTCATCAGCTCTTTTTGAAAATTGCAAATATGGCTTTTAGCACTGCCTTTGTGCTAATGGAATATAAATTTGTTACCTTTCTCAAAAAAGAAAAATAGAGTTTCCTAATAAATTCCTGAGCAAGGATATGATTCATAAAGCTGAACGTCACTATGCTTCAGCGTACTAGTCTCTTGCACCAGCTGAGAACTCTAGATACATTTGACTCCATAAGATCCTTCATTCTCTGTTTATTTCTCCTTGAATGTTCGATATCTAGAGTCCAGTAGGCAAGAGCAAGCAAGTATATTGCTGCATTTAGTCTCCTGCACATTGAAGAATATATCTGCACATCAAAGCCATGTTACTGCTTTCAAGTCTACGAGATAATCCAACAACATTTCATATGGAATTTGTTTATGCAACATCAGGAGAAGGGAGTTATTCATGGTTATTACAATTGCAGATATATTTTCCATATTCATGGCACATAATGAGAACGATAACAATATCCAGCCCAGTTGCTTTGGCTAGGCTTGTTAAAAGTACAGAATGATTTTCATATTGATCTTTTCAAACAGGGTGCAAACACATCCTGCATTGTAAAGTTAGATCAATTTATCGAAATGCAAAACATGTTATCAGCACAATTCATAAAATACCTAAACTTGTTTTTGCCAAAGTGCCACAATGCATAGGATTATCATAAATGGGTGGAGAATTTCAATTTCATATGTTTGAGGTTTCTACACCAGGTACTTAATTCTCAAAGTGATCATTTGCCTCTAAGCCATCCCAATACCTCTGAGATGGCACATTTCGGCCTTTCTTATCTCTGCTAAATGTCTCCACATACCAACCTCCAATGTCATGCATGCCACATCGAGGTTCAACTAGCCAAAATCTGTTGGTAGAGAAAAATCATTACTAACAACATCAATAAACAAAAAACCCAAGACACAATGAGAGACCTATATTTGTATTACAAACAAGAAAAAAGATGTTTTACTAAAAAACATTCTGATATGAATACCTTAAGCCCAATGCTCTATGGATTTCCTGCTTTATACTTAGCCACTGGTGTCTCTAGGAGCCGGAAATTCGTTAAACTACTAACGAATTCAATCTAAAGCAAATCTAACAAATTGATCCGCTAGCTATAAGGACACTGGAGTTGAAAGTTCCTACCCTTCCAACAAACAAGCACCAAATCTACCAACATAGGAAGAGCAGAGCCTTGTGATATCAAATGAAAAGGAGACTAACAACGACTTTTAGTGACATTGAGGATCACAACAAACAATTTTTAACACAAGAATAGCCATAAGGTCCCTAACCTTTTGTCTTTTAATAGTTAACCACAAGCTTTCATAGTTACACCTGAGAAAAGAGTAACTAAAATTGAAAAAGAGGGAGAGAATGAGAGAAAAGGAAAAACTACACTGATAGAAGTAGAAAGAGAAGACATTGATCAGGACCCACAATTTTTCAAGCTCATATTTAAACGTGGATGACTAGACTTCAATAAATTTGTAAGCCATAACTTCCATTAATTATGTCATTCCTTTTCAGTTTTTCTTTTCCATCCAACAAAAATGAGATAGACTAAATCCAGCTCAATAATCTGAACCACCTCTTCACCTTACATTGTAACTGGAGAATAGGCACAAACGTCATCGTAGATTGACAAAAATCTAGGAAGCGAATATCTAGTACACTTGATGAGTACTCAAGGACTTTACTTGCTTGGAGGTAGCTTAGCTCTGCTGCATCTGCACTCACAGATTGATACTTCATCTCCTAATTGATACCAGTGCATGTGGAAGAATTAAAGTGGAAGAATCACGAATATTACTCTTTAGGCCAAGAGACAGACATCCATTCCAAGGAAAAAGTTCTAGAGTTGCAAGTCAACTATATTGCAACACCAACCAACAAATTTAAACACCAAAAAGCATAGTGAAAGCAATCCTAGAACTGCTTATCTATAAGCAAACAAGCAACAACTATTATGCCTCAGTCTCAGACAAGTTGAAGACAACTATTTGAATCCTCATTAACCATATTCCTCATTTAAATTCATCTCAAGTCAACATTATACAAAATAACAATAAAAATGAAAGGTACTAGAAGTTCTCTACATTTCCGACCGGAATAAGAATCTCTAATAGGACTAAAAGACTCTTAGACAGAGTAGGACCTAAAGTAAACGTATTAACAGGACTAAGATATATTCATACTAACCATAAGCATTTCTATGCTTGCTTAGTAGAGGAAATATTAATTCTTTCAGTCAAGGAGCAACATGGTGAACTTGGAGTACGAACAGAAAGAAATCCGATTTCAGGATTCCTCATGATATTGGTAATGTTCCAAAGCTTTAGAGAGAGTGATGTTGGCCAGAAAAGACATTGTTTATAAATCTCAAAGTTACAGGAAAATGGCTCCTAAACTACCGATATTTCTTAATGCAGCAGACTTTAGCAAAATCAGAAATACCGAAACTTGTTTATAAATATTTAAATCAGAGTTATGAGTTTCTCCAAATTTTAGATATATTCATATGAAATTATTGAAAGTAGGGAGGGAGCTACCTTGCATGAAGGGGTTCAAACTTCAATTGAAACCCAGTTGCTCATGAAATTATGTTGGGCTATTTTCTAGCATTTTTCATTTTATTTATTTACTAGTTCTTCGACGCGTGCGTTCCACATATATCACCAATTATTTAGTAAATAACAACATAAAATTATTGAAACATGTAACAAAAGATCAATTAAATTGAAGAATATGTTTCAAATAACCATTTTATCCCGAGCATGATGTTAGTCATGTTAATTTAGCATTATACAATAATTAGGATTAGCAACATTAAACTACGTTGGAGATGTCCGTCATCGTGCATATAAGTAGAAACAATGTTCGTTCATTTATATTTCCTGAAATATAGAAACACTATCCGAATAAGGTTGCTCTTCAATTATCTACTTATATATATTAAGCAAAAGAAAAAGAAAGTAACCACTATTTAATTACTTATCACTTTTATTTGTTTTAAAGAAATTTCCCCATTTTATATTACAAAGAAAGAAAAGATATGTTCTCTCTTAATATTAAAATGAGACCTTCACAAAATATGGAAATCACGCTATAAGCCTATTACAAGATAAATCTCATAACTAAAACACAGGGGCAGCTCAATACTGTTAGGGCCTAAAGCCAAACTTTAATGAGGGGCCTAACTTTTTTTGTCACAAAAACGAGAATCGAAAAAAGAATCCATAATTGTTTTTCATTTGAAGTCTACTTTTTGAGGATCTATGTCAGATATCTTATTTACTTCCTCAAGAGCTCCTTTTTGAGATTGTACCAAAGATTCAATTCTTTCTTTTTGAGTTTTGAACAACCGGATTTATATTTTCTAGTTGACATATTTTATATTCTAATAAATAGTTAAAGAGACAATATACATTACATCGTAAAATAACATAAACAAGCAAGTTTTAGATGAAAAAAAATGAAAAATTTGAAATAATAGAACCTGATTTAAGAAGTTGATAACTTGATTTGAGAATACTTATTTGGTGCTTCAATATACCTCTTGCAATAGTTGGTGCCTGAGAAAAACAAAAATAGCAAATCCATACAATATAGCTCTTGTCTTTCATAGCAATATAGTTAAAGACTCTCTTGGAGAAACAAAGAAGAATGTGAAAGCATAGAAGTATACTAGAATTTAGAGAAAGATTAAAAGCAGATTGAGCATTGTAAAGAAACCAATCGAGGGCCTTCTTTTTTGTCAATATAGTAAATATAGATTGAGTATTTGTATAATACACATTAATTACTGATTTAGGGGCCATATTTTCTATAAATTAATTAACATTTTCTTTTAATGTAAAAAAGTACTTAAAATACTTTATAATTTTGCAAAAATAATCTATATTGATGAAAAATGCGCCCCCAAAATATGAGGGGCCTAAAGTCTAGGCTTTAGAGGCTTCACCCAAAAGCCACCCCCGCTAAAACACCAAAACCTATCAGGCTTCAGTCCAAGGCTGATCAAAATTCATATGTAAATTCTTAGATTATACAATAAATTCTCGATATTCGACGACGTCCCACGTATTATGTTCCGTAAAAACAAAATATTTCAACTAAGAATTATTGTTTATAAGCCTAGAAACTTACAAAAAAAGACAATAATCACAACTTCTTCACCTGAATACAAACATACAGCATAGTCCGTAACTCTTGAATTCAATTTCTACGAATACTACTTCCATACGTCTCATGAACGTGATTCTTGCTGGCATCTAGATGTGCACCTATGCGTCCTCACTTTCATGGTATCCCTAAAATTCTAGTTTAATTGTGTGTTTTCTAGTACCAAATTCATAAGAAAAGACTCTCTCTACTAATGTGATAGTGTTTGATTTTTTTTAAAAAAAATAACAAGGTTGAAAACACAAGAATAAGAAGATTAAACATCTAAGAATTGTAAAAGCTAGCACTCAAACAGTGAGATATGCATGGAAAGTTAGAAGAAATTAATTTATGATAAATGAAAATACGTTCAGTGAAAAGCTAATCATTAATCTTCAAATTAAATGACAAAATATCATCCAATTCAAAAAAGGAGGGGACGTGTAGATTATGAGGGTGTTTGGTTAAGCTTATAAGCTGGTCAAACTGGCTTATAAGTACTTTTTGGCTTATCTATGCGTTTGGTAAAATTTAAAATGCTTATATGCCAAGTGCTTATAAGCCAAAATAAGTGAAAAGCCCTAAGTTGGTCATTCCTAACTTATTATTTTTCAACTTATAAGCACTTTAGGTTTGACCAAGCTTTTTACTATTTTATTCCTAATATTATTTTGTATTACCCAAATATCCTCACCGAAATGAAAACCCTAACTCTCTCCGTGATTTCACTCCCTCTCCTTTTTCATTTCTCTTAACAACTCTGTTGCCTACCATCAAGAAACAATCAAGAAATTGTAACTCTTCGACATCAAAAGCAATCGAACCTGAATGAGAAAGTTTTATCTATTGTAAATCACTCTTCTTTCTTTTTCCTTACTTTATAAAATTTGTTTGCATATGTTAAGTAAGAAACAACTGTGGTTTGCATATACTTTTGTTTACATGAAAAAACGGTACAGTTGAATTTGTACGCAAGGTCAAGGACACGTGGATCAATGTAACCAAAATTATGAAATCTATATATAATATAAAGCTAGGAATAAAAAAGGTGATGTGGCACCTCTCTTAGGCCTCCATTGGTATTTATCTTTTATCTCATTTTTTTGGCATTTCTTATTTAATTAACTCAATTTACCAAATAAAATAATCAGTATTCCATCTGCAATCATAATAAAGACTCCATATTAAATAGCAATTAGGTTATATAATTCACATTCCATAACAGTTTTCCCTAATTAATCACTATATTTCTAACAGTTTTTTACGTTTATTAATCCCTTACAATTGCACTGATAATTAATCCTTAATTATGCCTCTTAATATTCTTTGCACTATATATATAGATTGGAAGTGATTCTTTGTACTTACTCTAATTTGCATGCTCTAACATGTTTTTTTTTTTTTTTTTTTTTTTGACAAGGTTATTGAAAATGAAGAGTTGAAGTTGATCTTCCTATCATATATAATGAGGTAATTTCCAAAGATACAATCTCAGGTATACCTATTAACTAGAACCTTTCTATTTACCGAACCTTCAAATTTGTCATTAGAACAAGCCTTCAAATTTGTCATTAGAACAAGTCTTTTCCTGTGTGTCAAGTGTTTTATGTTCTTTCACTGAACATTTTATGTTACTTTCTTTGTCCTAAAATATTTCTTATTGTTGCTTTTCGAGAGTCAAGTTATATGAACTTTAAATATTTTTTGAGATGTATTTTTTCATTATATTATATATGACAATACAACTTATAGTATTTTTCGACCTATTTTGTACCCTCTCTTTTCTTTTGTTGATTTTGTTAATTATTCTCTATCATACAACGATAGTAATTAGTTGATCAATGAAAAGAAGATAATGGAAGGAAGGCAAAAGGTGGGGTTATATAAAATTCAGGGCTGTAACATCAACTTATTTCATTCATCTTGATCCCTAGGTTTAGCTACGAGTTTATTGTAGTAGTTTAACACTAAGCGAAATCTGGAAGGGTCGACGTCATCTAAAAAGGCATCTATGCATGTATGCCTCTTTAGCAATTTCAATGGACACTGCTTTGCTTGAAGATTTAAAGAGTGATACTAATTTGATAATTGTATCTATATTCTCTTATAGTTATTCTATTTTTAACTTTTTCATCACTCAATAGTATAAATTGGAAATAACTCTACAAACTCACACACACACACACACAAAAAAAAAAAAAAAAAAAAAAAAAGAAGAAGAAGAGAGACAAAATTAAGTATGAAGACGAAAGAAAAAAAATAAAATCATTTTGATAAGCTCCTGCGCGTACAATAATTACGTATTTGCAGCTCCGATGATTTTTTCTTTTCTGAAGTGGAAATTTAAATGGTGGAAGAGGGGAGGCGCTAAAGAAATAGAGCGACACAGATATGAATTTAGTGTTTATTACCTCTGAAGTTCGAAACAAACTAACAAAGAATAAGTGCTTTAAAAATCCACATTCCATAATATGAATCTAATATTCTTATTGTTGCTTAGATGACTAAATTTGCTTTGTAGACTTATAAATTGGTTCTTGAATATGCAT
Source organism: Lycium ferocissimum (assembly GCF_029784015.1). Taxonomy (NCBI): domain Eukaryota; kingdom Viridiplantae; phylum Streptophyta; class Magnoliopsida; order Solanales; family Solanaceae; genus Lycium; species Lycium ferocissimum. Next base: position 37,839,131 of record NC_081343.1, read on the forward strand.
ACATCTTACTTTTGAGTATTTCAAAATAGTTGAAAAAAACAAGTCGAGATTGAATAGTTCAACTCATGGTACAAATATTATTCGGTCATGTAATTTTGTAAAATTATAAAAATCGATTGAAATATGTAGGTGGATTTCGCCGAAGAAGAGTGGTTCAACTCCTAAAATCACTTAGTGTTTTCCTGTGTAAGTGTTAGCTGAAGAAAAAGACGAAGACATATTGATTGTAAGTGGTAATAACCTCACTTACAAAATGTGGTGAAATTTCTTATATGTAAATATTCTCAAAAAGTGAACTAAATCCGACTCAAATGAAAGTTTAATTATATATATGAATTTGAAATATTTATAATTTCACGAACACATTATAATAAAGCAAGACAATTGTTTATAAGTTCAATCATCAATATAATTTTTCATGTCCGTGCTAATTTCACGAACACATTATACTAAAGAACACACATTATAATTATTTAGAAGTTCAATAATCAATACATTTTCTCCTACCGCGCGAAGCGCGGACAAATTTCCTAGTAGTAAGTAATAATTAACAAGACAATTGAAATAAAGCATAAGCTAGATGTATAGCCTGGGCCTTGGAGAAGCTTTGAGCTAGTCTCCGGGCGGTGAATCACTATAACCTCAACGAATTAAGCAAGAAAGAGCAAATACTAAAAATAATGTGAATACTTTGTATTGTTGTATAATGCTTCAGATGCCTCTTACAATGAAAGAAAAAGCTCTATTTATACTTGAACTATGGAGTACAAGTTCCATGAGTCATGCCCCCTTAATTACCAATATTTATGCTGCAATAAAAGGTAATTAAGAGATGATAAAGGCTAATAAAGGCTGGAAGAATCTTCGAGGGTCTTCTCTAACCGCTGTGCATTGAATGACGTTTGATGGGTGAGTTGGCACACTCCTCCGGACCTTTTGTAGTTTCTGTCTCCGGTAGCGATTACCAAATTACTTCTCCGGAACATCGTATATATGTTTTTTCGGAGCCTCTCGCTTGCTGACTCGAATCTGGCCTGTCACCATCGCCACATGTCATCTTTTGATATGTCCACTTGGTGTCTACGGATTTTGCCCTATACAAATTTGACGACTCCTTAATTTCTGATACTTTTATCTAACCCTTTTTCTTGTTAGAATAACCATAATTTCCCTATGGGTGTTTGCTTTTCTCTATTTTTAGTTGTTTTTATACAATTATTCTTCGTAGTACTCCCTCCGTTCACTTTTACTTGTCCGCTATGGACTTTGTACACCCTTTAAGAAATAATAAATGGAGTGCATAATTTACCATGATACCCCAATTAAGAGGTGTATGATTCTAATGGACTTGCTTGATTTGAAATGAGTAATTAAGTACTATGGGTAAAACGGTAAAAAAGAAATTATCTTTTCTTGGTATGCTAAGAGTGACAAGTAAAAGTAAAAATGTAATTTTAGAATACTGGACAATTAAAAGTGAACGGAGGGAGTATTTAAATATATTTTTTAATGACGAACCTTTTTCAAGTTATTAATAAAAGACATCATTTAACCCCTGAACTTGGCATGAAAACTCAGTTTGGAAACTAAACTTAACTTCTATTTATTTACCCCCCTTAACAACTTACGATTTAATTATCTTCCCCTGCAGTGGCCCGGACCGGTTGAGGGCCAGGCGTGTTAGACACGCGCGAGCTAATTGGTCCACGTCATTTATTAATTCCCCAACTTATTTTTACCCGTTCCCACATAAAACCCGACCCCGGCCCAGTTGACCCCGACCCCCCCCGATTAAATCGACCCATCCCAAACAAAATACCTAACCACCGTTCAATCGACACTTTTCCCCTTTCCACTACACAACCAAACCTCACAAACCGATCATTGCAAAGTTAAAATCCGAAAATATACGTAAATCTTGTCGTTTACGAGTGATATTGAAGATTAGTTAGCCACAAAGGTACACGATTCTTGTTGTTCTCGTTAGGGTTTGTGTAGATTTCGATTTACTTTGCAAAAAATTAATCTTTAACTTCGTTTTTTTCTTTTTTTTTTTTTTTTTTTGGTGTAAATAGTAAGCGAATCTTGTAATTTTTCATTTGTTTATAATTTTAGGTTTTGTGAAGAAAATGGACGATGTGTTTGTGACTGCGAGGTTTAACCGCGGAGGTAATTTAGAAAAAACCCCTCGTATTAAGTATGTTGGAGGTAGTGTGGCCAGTTATTTTGATGTTGATCTTGATAAATTCTCTTATTTTGAGCTTGTTTACTATGTTAAAGAAATCGGTTATAATGTTTCATCTTGTTGTGTATATATCAGACCACCAAATGTCGATTTGTAGTAGAAGTTAAAAGTGATAGGGACATTATTGGTATTGCACCTCAATTAAAAAACGGAGATATTGTTGTAATTTTTTTCGACTCATCTTGTTGAGGAACCTATTGTGGTCCCCCTGCTCTTCCACCTATTGCCCTGTAGGTGGGGAATCTTTTTGCTTTTGATAACCCCGCATGTGAAGATATAAATGAAAAGGTAGGGGCGGGTGAGGGTAGTCAAACATTTGGGGGTAGTGAAGGCTTAGGGTTTGAAAAGGCTGCTTGGTCTTGATGAACCCTTGGGTGGGCCTTCGGTTGCCCCGTTTACTACTTCCTCCGGTGATGATGATGATGATTCCGACTTAGAAAGTGAGAGTGAATGCGAGGAGTCTGACAATGTAGTGGTAGAGGAAGGTGAAGAAGAAGAATTTGATAGTGATGTTCATGAGGAGGATAGGAATCTAAGGAAAGATAGGGTGGCTCTAAAATCAAAAAAGAAGAAAGATAAGGCTAAGAGATCTGAAGGGATAGATTTAGGGCCAAAGGGTGTAGATATGGGACATGATGAATATTTATCTAGAAGTAAGAGTACTTTTGAAGGAAAATTGGGTGGGGATGAGCCATTTTATGACTCGGATGAACACGTTAGCTTTGAAATAGAGGCGATGATGAAGCCGATGACGAAGGTGTGGTTGAAAAGCCTACAAAAAAGTCAAGGAGACCAAAAAGAATTAGAAATAGGGTTATTTTTTATCCCGAGTGTAAAGAAATAGTTTGGGAGGCGGAGTCTTGCATTTGAAAGTGCTAAGCGGTTTAGGAAAGCACTTACTAGGTATGCGTTCAAGAACATGTAGAGTTGGATAAATATGTCAATGAACCAACTAGGGTGAGGGGTAAAGTGCTTCAACGGCTGGCTGTCCATGGTTATTGTTTGCCGGTTAAGATTCTAGAACAAATGATTTTGTTGTGAAGAATTATAATCCTGTTCACAAGTGCAATGGCACAACAAAGAACAAGTTGGTAAATTCTTTGTATATTTCAGAAAGGTACAAGGATAGAATTATTTCTGAACCTAGCATTAGAATTTTTGAGCTTCAAAATTTGGTAAGAAAGGAATTGGAGGTGTATATTGGTAGGATCGTGGCAAGGAAAGCGAAAGCATTGTTTTGCAACAAATCATGGGTGACAATGTAGAGGAGTTCAAAAGAATTTTGGATTATAGGGATGAGCTTTTAAGGACTAATCCGGGTAGCACATGTGTGGTTAGGTGAGTGAAGAAACTTTTGAAGGTGGAATCAAGGTTTAGTCCTTTTATATATGTTTTGATGCCATGAAGAAGGCATTCAAGGCTGGTTGTAGGAGAGCAATTGGGTTGGATGGGTGTTTTTTAAAGGTGTTAGTAAAGGGCAATTGCTTGTGGTACATTTGTAAGGATGGGAACAAGGATGCTACCATTTTGGCTTGGGCAGTTGTTGAAGTTGAGAATACTTTTACTTGGAGGACTAAAATGGAAAAGTAGTCCAGCTATGACACAACAAGGTCTTCAACAAATGAGTGGACAAAAAAGAATGAGAACAAGGGCCAAAGCCGCCGAGTTGAACTCTTTAAGTCAAACGAGTTCTTTGTAAATGAAATGGAAGGTTGGATGCAGATTTTATGTCTTTGGTGCGACTTGTTATGCGCAAAGGATGGCAGATTTTAATGTTGTTTTTGTGAAACAATTATGGTAGATGATGTACATTTGTCAAACAAATATGCACTTAGGCTTTATCAATTTTGAAGTTTGTGGATCGCAATTTTGCCCTGTAGTGACATTCTATTGTTGGAATATTAAGCGAGAAATTTTGCCCCGTATTGACATTCGTTTCTTGCAATTTTGCCCTGTATTGACATTCGTTTCTTGCAATATTAAGCAGCTGTGACTGCAATTTTGCTGTATATTTCCTGGTTTTCTGGCATTTCCTGGTTTCCTGGTGTTGTGCATGACATTAAATGCATAGAGAAGCTGCCCAGCTGTCACTGCAATTTTGTGTATAACACTAAATGCAGTAAACAGATTTGATCAGTGTTTACACATTTCAGCAGTGTGCGTTGAGCAGTGTACACATTTGAGCAGTCAAAATGCATTGAATGCTTAAAATTTGCATTCAATGCAAAGAGTAGGATTTGACCAATTTAACAGTGCTTGGCATAAGTATGCCGGGTCCGGCATAACTTTGATAATTCCTTCACAAAGTTATGCCGGGTCCGGCATAAAAGTTTATGGATAAAGTGGATCCATGCCTACTATGTCAAAGAGTAGGATTTGACCAATTTAACAGTGCTTGGCCAGACATATTGGATGGTTAGACAAATTATTAGGTAATCCTGAAAGAGTCAACTGAAAATTTATAGTGTTTCAACATGCCACTCGACCAAAATATATTTCACAATGTGATTGTGCTTACATGGAAGATCCGCACGACTGCTAATAGGATCATACAATGGGGCTTGAGTGTAGAACCAATTTGTGTTATGTGCAAGTGTTGTGATGAAGAAAGTTTGCCCATTAAAAGTATGCCCCCACCGGCATAACTTTGTGAAGAAATTATCAAAGTTATGCCGGACCCAAGATACTTATGCCTTATGGGCAGACTTAGCGTATAAGTATGCTTGGATCCGGCATAACTTTGATAATTCCTTCACAAAGTTATGCCGGTCCGGCATAAAAGTTTATGGATAAAGTGGATCCATGCCTACTATGTCAAAGAGTAGGATTTGACCAATTTAACAAAGGTTAAGCTTGGCCAGACATATTGGATGGTTAGACAAATTATTGGTTCTTGGAGAATCCTGGAGCAAGTGCATACTTCTTCTCAACCGGAAAAAGCTTGATTCGAACTAAATTCTTGCAATTATTAGGTAATCCTGAAAGAGTCAACCGAAAATTTATGGTGTTTCAACATGCCACTCGACCAAAATATATTTCACAATGTGATTGTGCTTACATGGAAGCACACTGCTAATAGGATCATACAATGGGGCTTGAGTGTAGAACCAATTTGTGTTATGTGCAAGTGTTGTGATGAAGAAAGTTTGCCCATTAAAAGTATGCCCCCACCGGCATAACTTTGTGAAGAAATTATCAAAGTTATGCCGGACCCGCATACTTATGCCAAGTCCGCCCATAAGGTATGAGTATGCTTAGGGTTCGGCATAAAATTTGTAATTCCTTAACAAAAGTATGCCGGGTCCGGCATACAGCGATTCAACCCTTGTCTTGCGATTTTTTTTTTTTTAATTTTTGCTTGAGCGAGGGTTCGAACGCGAACACCGCGCGAAGGGCAAAAATTAAAGACCAGCAATATGAGGGGCATAATTTAAAGACCACAAATATGAGGGGCAAAATTTAAAGACCACCCCAAAAGAAGGGCACTCCGCGCAAAAAATTGATGAATCCGAGACATCATTAAGTACTTGATCACACTAACACTATAACTCAACTCAACTATAAATAGGCCTTCTTTCCATTTCACTTTCACTCAACTCAAATAACTCTTAACACATATAGTGACATTAAAGAGGCGACCTTCATCTAAGATGGATGAAATGGAAATGGCCGCATGTTTTGACAAAGAATTGACGAAATCGTACGTCGAAAAAGACGATTTCGTAAGTCTTGTCGTATTATATATTTTCAATTGTTCTTTTACCTCTTTTGGTAATAACATTTTTTTTTTTTTTTTACGTATCCTTTCCAACCGACATCTTGGAATTTCTTCCCAACACCGACAAGGACGCCGTTGTTCATTACGACGATCATGAGTATAATATGAAATACAAGGTTGGCGTATACACGCGCCTCGCTCAAGGTTGGAAAGCCTTCATTGATCTTTGCCGGATTAGGGATAGGAGATGTGTTGTGTTTTAAGGCATGTTTAGATGAGAACCGCATAGTGTTTTTTGTTCATGTAAAGGAGGATCCGGAGATAGTAATGATAGATTAGGTTTCCAGATTCTCTATTTAAAGTAATTTATAAAATTTCTCGACTTATGCTATCATTTTCAAGGTAATATTTTCCATAACAACAAAATTCTTCAACAAGAGCATAAAGTTCTTCCATGACATTTACATTACAACAAGACCATAAAGTTCTTACATTACCTACTACGCGATTACAACATACAACAACATAAATTCGGTTGATTAACGAAGCCGCCAAAAAGCCAATAAATATTCCCCACGAAATCAAAAGCAACATCCTTGTATTTGCAAGTTTCTCCTCCAAGTTTAGAACTTTTTTCAAGTCAAATTGCTGTTTACTCTTCAAGCCAATTAATTCCTCCTTCATTTTGTTAACTTCATTTAGATGTCTAGCCTCAATGGCAATTAATTCTTCTTGCAATTTGTCCCTTTCGATCTTGACCGCATCTAACAACGACGTCAAACTTTGAACATTATTCCATCGCATCTCAGGAAACAATTCATCTTCCCATTCCCAAAATCCACAAGAATTGCCCTTAGGCCTCGGACATTTGTAGAATTTCCGTCCGGGATTACTAGGAGTCGATGAAGTGAGGTGTTTTGCAATGGTGCCACAATTACATTTTACGTGAGATGAACGGCTACCTTGAGACATTTATGAACCCACAAAATTTTCGAATTAGAACACGAGAGAGATTATGGACGAAATTTGGAGGAGAAATTTGATGGAGAAATTTCGTGGAGGAAGAATACATATATGAAGGAGCAATGGTGTGAGCAAGAGGAATTTCATGAATGGGGGAAAAAAAAATGGGGCTGATTGAAGGTGATGAAGATGAAGATGAAGTTGAACTTAGGGTTCTAAAGGGTGGTGGGTCGGGTTGGGATTAAAAAGGGGGGAACGAATTATAATCGTTCCCCAGTCGTTTTGTATTAAAAAAAAAAAAAAAAACGTTAACAAAAATTAATTAACGCGCGGGTGTGGCGCTGTCAAACACGCGCCTGTGTCCTGGGCCACTAGAGGGGGAAGATAATTAAATCGTAAGTTGTTAAGGGGGTAAATAAATAGAAGTTAAGTTTAGTTTCCAAACTGAGTTTTCATGCCAAGTTCAGGGGTTAAATGATGTCTTTTCTCATAATTATATTACAACTTCGGATTATATTATAGCTTTATCACAAAATATTTATAAAAAAATGTTACATAATCAATTTTGTATTAAAAATAAATTGAGACAAATTCTTTTGTATTTGAATGTATCTGGATTTTAAAACCATATAAACCATTAGTGTAAATATTTTTAAGGGCATTTAAGTCTTTTTTTTTTTTTTTAAAAAGGACTTATCAGCATTTTTTTACCAAGCACTTCAACTGCTTATTATCAGTTTTATCATTTTTCCAAACACGTAACTGCTTATTTATTAAATCAGTTTTAGCACTTAAAAATGTTTTTCAGCACTTCATACTTATCAGCTACTTTAAATCAGCGAAGCCAAATGGGCTCTATAATCATTATGTAAATACAAGAGTTATGTCTTCTCATTTACCTTGCCTTTATTGTGGTATTATATTATTTATTGGGAAGTTTCATAAAAGTAAATGTATGACTTATGTCTTCTCATTTTCTTTTTTCTTTTCTTGATATGTCTTTTTTATTTACCTAGCCATTTATTGTGGTACGTATCTATTGTTTGTTGGGATGTATCATTAAAAGCAAATACATAAATCATATCTTCTCATTTACTTGGTTGTTTAATGTGGTACAAATTTATTATTTTTGGGAAGTAAATATACTTTTTAGTCCAAAAATATTGTAGTCATAACATTTAAGGAAAGGGTAAAATAGTCGTTCAATGTTTTATGTACATTTTGGTAATTCAACTTTTGCTTAAAAGGCTTCCTCCTTTCACTTCCTACTTTCATGATAGTGTGATTCATTTATCTACAGGAGTGATTGTTCATTCTAATTGTTAACTGTAACTTAAGAACACTACAAAATTTAGTTAGTGTAATTACTTCAGAAGAATATATATTTAATTTATTTAGGGATCAAGTTATGAGTCGTGTGTTGTAACTTGTAATATATGCATTATGTGAATTTTGTGTTATTGAGCATTATGTGAAACCTTGAAAATAGCACAAGTGATAAAGATGATGTCAAAAAAAGAAAAAAAAGAAAAAAAAAAGAAAATTAATTCAACAACTTTCATAAAGTAAGTCAAGGTTAAAAAGTAACAATAAATCCAAGCAATTAGAGGTGTAAAATCACCTTATAAGGTTTTTATGAGTTAGAGTTGCAGATTTATTTTTATTTTTTAAATAACATTAGATATGTATGTAAATCAATTTTAATGTGTGGTTGTGTTTCCTTTGTCTTTTCATTCGTTCAAGCTTAATTACTTGTAATTGCAGTGGAAATAATTATACAATTTATTCGGAATCGTGATAATCTGGTAACGGATTCACATTAAATGAATACATTAATTACATGTGACAATAGGCGTGACAAACAAAGTCGTCAACCAACTATAAATTACATGGGCATTCTTCTCGACATTGCACAAGCTTATTCAACCAAAATATCTGCTTAATTTCTTCTTTAAGTATTTGCTTTGCAATGGAAAGGAAGGTGTGTAGGGGTAGGCAAAAGATTGAGATGAAGTTGGTTGAATCTAAAGAAGCACGCTACGTTACCTTTTCAAAAAGGAAACAAAGCCTGTTCAGGCAAGCAAATGAGCTTTCAACTTCGACGGGAAAAGATGTTGGTGTTCTCCTCGTTTCACCTAGTGGAAAGCCATATTCCTATGGCTCCACTAGTATAGAAAATATAATTGATAAATTCCTTGTTTGGGAACTAAATAATCCTCAGGTTGTCGATCAACCTGATGTGAGGAAATCATATGTCTTTCAGGCATTTAATGATCTTTGTAATGAATCACAAGTACTGAACAAGGAGGAAGAAAGTAAAAAAAGAAGGTATAGGGTCTTGTACCCTGGTTCAGAAATACCGCCTGATAAAAACAGGTTAGAGCAGTTGATAGCACTCAAGTTGCGATTGGACAAAATAAAAAAAGAAGCAAAAAATAATATTTTGGCCGAGCGCTCCAAGTTTGATTTGAATGTTGTTTCTGATCCCGATGAGGGAGAGAGTTCTGAAACTCACTAATGTGCAATGCTGATTGGAGTTCTTGAATTTGGGACTAGTGCAACTATCAAGTTTTTTAGTTTGGTCAATTATGTGGTTGTCTTGTTGTCAAGTCAGTTATTTTAAGTGTTCGGTCGTCAGCGTAAAAAAAAAAAAGTTTATGAAGTTCTTATGTTTTTCTTGTCCTTTGTGTAAATCCAATTAAATAAACTCTTCTATGTAGGGCTGTTCACGGGAAATCGATAAATCGAATCAAATTTGAGAAAAAATCGAAATTTTTTAGGTTTGATTTGATTTTTAATACTCCCTCTATTTCAATTTATGTGAACCCATTTCCTTATTAGTCATGATAAAAAGAATTACCTCTTTCTATATTTGGAAACAATTTACCTTTATACAATGATTTATAGACACACAAAATATATGTGACTCATCTTACACCTTTAAAAGTTTTCTCTACTTTTTTAAACTTGTGTCCAGTCAAATAGGTTCATATAAATTGAAACAGAGAGGGTATTAAAAACTGACAAAATATGATTTGATTTTGATTTTAAGTATAAAATAACCAAAAAAAACCCAAATCAAACCGATTATACTAATATTATTTAAAAATTAATTTTACATGCACGCGCGCGCACACACACACATATATATGTATGTATATATTTGAAACTAGCCATATATGCCCGTGCGATGCACGGGCCGAACATTTTTATTCACTTTAATTAGCCTGTCTTTAAGGTTTGTATTTTGTAAATAATTTTTAAAAATTTGTCATAGTCATGACAATGAAAGTTGTTCATCAATGTGAAAAAGAAAATTAGTAAGAAGGTGAGGGAACATTAATATTTTGATTTTAGAATTTTTCTTTTAAATTGTTTAATATCCTATATGTATACCGACAAGTTGATATCCATCTCAATCAATTAACTGTTCAAATCCAAACATAAGAACCATTGTTGTATATATTGGATTTTTTAAAAGCAAAACTAATAAAATATTTTTATTAAATTAATTAAAAAATATGAGGAAATAAATGTGTCGGATAATTAAAATTGAAGTGCATACGTCTATGGAATAAATATTAAGTATTATAACATATTAGAAATGTGATATGTTATATCGTAAATCACCAAATTTTAATTCCGAAATGAAAATATAAAGTAATACATTTTATAAATGTAAAGAAACAATAATCAGAAAATGCAAATGAGAGTAAGATAAGTAAAGTATTGACAAAGAAGGAAAACGGTTTTCCTTCTTTCTTAATTCTTTAAACGTGAAAAGAGGACGAACAATAGCAATGCAAATTTATACCAAAAGTTATATAAATTGCACACTTTAAACAACTACTTTTTTTATCCCACTTAGACATTTGTCATAGTCTCTCTCCAATAGTCTATTCGCTTATATATATTAGAAACATGGGAAGAAAATAAATATTCAGCAAAAACGTGAAAAGTCAAAAGTAAATAAGTAAAAGTGTACGGACGGAATAAATATGCGTCGGAGAATTAAAATAGAAGTGCGCACGTGTATACATGAGAAGAGAATAAATATTCAATACTATGACATTGACATATATCCACGTGGGATTTATTAATTCTTAAAGAATGTGAAAAGTCAAAAGTGAACATATTAAAGTGCACGGACGAAATAAATTTGTGTAGGAGAATTAAAATTTGAAGTGCATACGTCTATACATGAGAAGGAAGTAAATATTAAGTACTATGACATATGTCTACATGGGATATAAAAATAGTTAGATAAAATGTACAAGTTATATAGCTCATGGTACAAGCATTCATTGTGTGTACAATTTGTGAAGCTCATGGGAAGAAAATAAATATTCAGCAAAAACGTGAAAAGTCAAAGGTGAACAAGTAAAAGTGCACAGAGGAAATAAATATGTGTCGGAGAATTAAAATAGAAGTGCACACGTGTATACATGAGAAGAGATTAAATATTCAGTACTATGGCATATATCCACGTGGGATTTATTAATTCTTAAAGAGTGTGAAAAGTCAAAAGTGAACATATTAAAGTGCACGGACGAAATAAATTTATGTAGGAGAATAAAAATTGAACTGCATATGTCTATACATGAGAAGAGAATAAATATTCAGCTAGAATACGAAAAGTCAAAAGTGAACAAGTAAAAGTGCACGGAGGAAATAAATGTGTCGGAGAATCAAATTTGAAGTGCATACGTTTATACATGAGAAAGGAATAAATATTAAGTACTATGACATATGTCTACGTGGAATATAAAAATAGTTGGATAAAGTGTACAAGTTATATAGCTCATGATACAAGCATTCATTACGTGTACAATTTGTGAAGTTCATTATACAAGTGGGGGCGGCTGTGTTCGTACCCCCACCGCACTTATATATAATGAAAAAATTTACAGTGTAGTATATATTGTATTACCTTTTTCCTTTGGGCCTAAGCAGAGTCTCAGTTATTTTATTTGGTGATTCTTTCAAACCAAAGGTCTGTAAAAGCTATTATGAAAGAGACATTAAGTGCTCCCTGAACTTCATTTTGACTCTCTTACAAGTAAACCCTTATTTACCCACACAACCTTAGATTTTCCTACTCAAATCTCTTAACCTATATATGCTTTGCTTCGCCTTCAATGAAAATTCTTTAACTATTTGCCAAGTTATGGTCGGATCCCAGCTTTCTTTTAGTCATGTTCCAAATTCTTAACTACTTTCATTTCTTGTTGAATCCCGTAAGTGCTTCATTTTGTGTATATAAATAAGAAAAATAATAATCTTATTAAAAACTGATAAAGATTGAAAAAAAAAAAAATTAAAAAAAGGACATAAACCGACTCAATGAAAAAACGATTTAATTGGTTTGATTTAATTTTTGTATTTGAAAAACCGACTTAAATGACTTGGTCATCTTTTAAGTAATAACCGACCCAAACCGAATCATGAACACCCCTACTTCCATGATAACAAAATGCCATGAGATTTAATTTGTTTCATATTTAATATTCAATGAAGTTTTGTGTTGTTCTAGATCAGTAGACCTATTGAAACATTTTATTGAATAAACAATGTGAACTGATGAAGGAAAGAAATTCCTTGATCTTCCACAAATTTTAGAAAATGAATTTTCTAAATAGTGCGAAATTAGTCAACACTTATTTATGTATAAACTTTAGGACCCATAACGCACAAGGTCCTTTCACGATGCTATTGCTTAGTTGGTAGAAAATTACTCTTTTGAATAGCTTTATTGCTTTGTTGCACATTCTTTGAACTAATTGATCCACTCCCCCGTGCTAAATTGTCTGATGACTTTGGTGCATTACTTAAATTTTCTTTAAAAGGAATTGATTTTAGTGAACCAACACTAATACATAGTACTCTTCTCGTTTCTGGACTCACAATTTACACATCCTTGGGAGTTGGAACTGGTCATCAATTAAATTGCTGGGATGGGTACTGGTTGGAACTGAGATATTACTAGTTACACTTATTTTTCATATAGTAAACCAGTAGAAGATTTCATCGTGAACAGTTCCACAATCAAAGAAAATTCAACGGTCTTCACTTTAAAGAACAGCCCAAGAGTGTTGCATCAAGTTTAGTATCCAAAAATTGAAATTGGAGATACATTTAAACATTATGAAATTACATTGTTCACAGTGCAATTGCATAAAAGAGTTGTTCAATCTGGCGCCAGCTGATGCAGTATTGTAAATGGGAGACCCACTTAAACAAAATGAAAAGAACACCCCGATAAAAGGTCTCCGACTACTTACAAGCTTTGTGTAATTGAACTCAAATATACTAACCACCAACTGTTTTATTTTTCACAGAGAACTATTTGATGTTCTATATATCAGAGAACCTGTATGCCAAGAACAAAAGTACAAGAGTCATAATAAGTAAACTAGTTACCGCTAGTGCAACTCAATCATCTGATCATCACCCTCCCTGTAATGCAAACAGTAATATCTAAGATCTGTGCTAACACCATGCTTCTCCTCGAAATCTCCAGCTTCACTCCCTTGGCTTGAGGCATTACTCGGTTTCTACATAAGGTGCCTTTGCAGGGCCATAATGTTATGATCCAAATATGGCTTTCAAGATATAGGATCAGCATAGTTTAGCATTATGTAGTGTCACTGAAGACCATGCAACAGGCAGTAAACATGCAATTCTTCACATTAACACAGTATCATTCTTGATGGTGCTTCAGCAATTCAATCTACTCCATTCAGTAACCAAACTAGATTGTAATGGAACACCGAGGGCCAATTCCTTAGTGTGCTGGCTGGAGTAACCTTACATACTATCATATTAGGTCGTGGCACCAAAAATGAGAGACCGGGAAATGCAGCAGCACAGCAATCTGTTGAAAGAGAACTTTTATGCTACTTCACGATGGTTTGGTGAATTCAATGGCAGCATATGAGAAAAATCTGTTGTGTTCAAGGCTCATTGTGTTTGACTCATCAATCCACGAGCCATCCAAATCAACGACCCAGCTTATATGAGGATTATTTAACAAGTGCGAATCATCTGTTTCATCAGCTCTTTTTGGGAATTGTACATATAGCTTTTAGCACTGCCTTTGTGCTGATGGAGTATAAATTTGTAACCTTTCTAAAAAAAGATACAGTGGCCTAATAAATCCAGGGCTGAGCAAGGATATGATCATAAAGCTAAATGTCACTATGCTTCAGCGTACTAGTCTCTTGCACCAGCTGAGAACTCTAGATACGGTTGACTCCATAAGATCCTTCATTCTCTGTTTATTTCTCCTTGAATGTTCAATATCTAGAGTCCTGTAGGCAAGACCAAGCAAGTACATTGCTGGATGTAGTCTCCTGCACATTGAAGAATATATCTGCACATCAAACCCACGTTACTGCTTTCAAGCCTACGAGATAACCCAACAACATTTCATGTGGAATTTGTTTATGCAACATCAGGAGAAGGGATACATGGTTATTACAATTGAAGATATATTTTCCATATTCATGGGACATAATGAGAACGATAACCATTTGTAGCCGAGTGGCTTCGGCTACGCTAATTAGAAGTATAGAGAGATTTTCACAATGATCTTTTCAAGCAGGGTGCAAACACATCCTGCAGTGTAAAGTTAGATCAATTTATCAAGATGAAAAACATCAAAGCATAGTTATCAGCACAAATTATAAATACCTAAATTTGTTTCTGCCAAAGTGCCACAATGCATGGGTTTATCATCAAATGGGTGGAGAATTTCAATTTTATATGTTTGAGGCTTCTACACCAGATACTTACTTCTCAAAGTGATCATTTGCCTCTAAGCCATCCCAATACCTCTGAGACGGCACATTTCGGCCTTTCTTATCTCTGCCAAATGTCTCCACATACCAACCTCCAATGTCATGCATGCCACATCGAGGTTCAAATAGCCAAAATCTGTTGGTAGAGAAAAATCATTACTACTAACATCAATAAACAAAAACCCCAAGAGACAATGAGAGACCTATATCTTGTATTAGAAGGCATTTTATTTGAAAACATTCTGATATGAATACCTTCAGCCCAATGCTCTATGGATTTCCTGCTTTTAAGTTATGAATGAAACAAAAATTTCGCAATCCAATGGCATCATCTTCTACTCAACCGATACTTAGCCACTGGTGTCTCTAGGAGCCGGAAATTCGTTAAACTACTTACAAATCCAATAAACAAATTGCTCCACTAGTTTCATGGACGCTGGAGTCGAAATTTCCTATGCTTACAACAAACAAGCACCAAATCTACCAACATAGGAAGAGCAGAGCCCTGTGATATGAAATGAAAGGAGGGCAAACTATGACTTTTATCTCTAACCTTTTGTCTTTTTAATAGTTAACCTTAACCATAAGCTTTCATAGTTACACCTTCTGAGAAAGAGTAACTAAAATTGAAAGGAGAGGGAAATGAGAGAAAAGGAAAGACAACAGTGATAGAAGTAGAAAAACATGACATTGATCAGGACCCACAGTTTTTCATAGTTAAATGTGGATGACTAGACATCAATAAAATTATAAGCAGTAAGTCCGTTAACTATGTCATTCATTTTCAGTTTTTCTTTTCCATCCAAAAAAAATCAGATAGACTAAATCTAGATCAATAATCTGATTCTCTCTAAGAGCACTTTTACGCTGCTTCACGGTGATTGTGAATTCCATGACAGCATATGAGAAAAATCTGTTGTGTTGAAGGATCATCGTGTTTGACTTATCAATCCACGAGCCATCCAAATCAACGACCTAGCTTATATGAGGATTCTTTAAAAAGTGCGAATCATCTGTTTCATCAGCTCTTTTTGGGAATTGTAAATATAGCTTTTAGCACTGCCTTTGTGCTGATAGAGTATAAATTTGTTACCCTTCTCAAAAAAGATACAGTTGCCTAATAAATCCGGGGCTGAGCAAGTATATGATCATAAAGCTAAATGTCACTATGCTTCAGCATACTAGTCTCTTGCACCAGCTGAGAACTCTAGATAAGTTTGACTCCATAAGATCCTTCATTCTCTGTTTATTTCTCCTTGAATGTTCAATATCTAGAGTCCTGTAGGCAAGACCAAGCAAGTACATTGCTGGATGTAGTCTCCTGCACATTGAAGAATATATCTGCACATCAAACCCACGTTACTGCTTTCAAGCCTACGAGATAATCCAACAACATTTCATGTGGAATTTGTTTATGCAACATCAGGAGAAGGGAATTATTCATGGTTATTACAATTGAAGATAAATTTTCCATATTCATGGGACATAATGAGAACGATAACCAATTGTAGCCGAGTGGCTTCGGCTACGCTCATTAGAAGGATAGAAAGATTTTCACAATGATCTTTTCAAGCAGGGTGTCAACACATCCTGCATTGTAAAGTTAGATCTATTTATCAAGATGAAAAACATCAAAGCATAGTTATCAGCACAAATTATAAATACCTAAATTTGTTTCTGCCAAAGTGCCACAATGCATGGGTTTATCATCAAATGGGTGGAGAATTTCAATTTTATATGCTTGAGGCTTCTACACCAGATACTTACTTCTCAAAGTGATCATTTGCCTCTAAGCCATCCAAATACCTCTGAGACGGCACATTTCGGCCTTTCTTATCTCTGCCAAATGTCTCCACATACCAACCTCCAATGTCATGCATGCCACATCGAGGTTCAAATAGCCAAAATCTGTTGGTAGAGAAAAATCATTACTACTAACATCAATAAACAAAAACCCCAAGAGACAATGAGAGACCTATATCTTGTATTAGAAGGCGTTTTACTTGAAAACATTCTGATATGAATGCCTGAGATCTGACTCAATCTCAGGGCCGTAGAAAGCTAAATGTAATGCTGAGTAGAAATCTCTTTCCAGTGCATCAAAATAGCCTGATCCAGATACTACCCTTTTTCAGCCAATGTGTTGTTTACTGTTTGTCTATACCACTTTAAACATTCAACAACTTCCATCTCCTTGATTGACGTGCTATATGATTCATACGTGCACATTTTAGAACCTTGTCTAGAACACATATCAACAAGTGCTTTTTGAAATGAGAGATACTGGTCATAATGCGCTCTCTTCTTAGAATCAGATACCTGTAAGTAAATACCTGTACGTCTCTAGTACATAAAGATATCACTCTTCACCGTGTTATATGTGTGACATATCATTTTTGTAACACTTCAGAAATTCTAGAGGAATGCTAGGATATTGATTTAGTGAACTAAGCTATTAACTAAGAATGAAAAGCTTCTGTCATAGTGGTGTCCATGTCCATAAAGTAACATGATTTCACCTAATCTCATTCTCCCCCAGAAAAAGGCATGCTTGACTTTTATGATGGCCCTTTTGCTTTCAGAATTCGGGAGTACCTTTAGATGTGTTAAAATGAGTATAACATGACAAATGTGGAAGATTATAATACCCAACAGAACAGTTCATACATCTTTGAATTGTAATTCAAATCATATTCGAGCTTAGTTCATGTGGTTTTGAATTAAGAAAATAACTACTACAAAGCCTACGCTTATGTTTCTCTTAAGTACAATTAAGCTATCAATCAACATGAAAATCGAGGCTCTTAAACATCCCAATTACTTTGTACTCCTCAATCCTAAACTAGTTCAGGTCAGCTAAATGACTCGTCTGCATCCACTCCGCTCTGTTCACGAATTTAATTTTCAGATGATTCATCATAATTAGACTAATTTTTACTCAACCCCTCCACAACATTCCTCCTCTATCCAGACTTGGAACCAGCTACACTTTGCAAAGATAGGCCCAGTTAAATATTCCAAATTTTTTAGTATACAAAATTTTAAATCCTTTGTGCCGATAACAAATATTCCACATTGATGAATTGAACTAAGAACAATTCAACAACTATATTTATCCTGATAACAATGTAAATTGAGGCAGAAAACATTAAAAAATTACTCTCTCTGTCCCATATTAGTTGTCAACATTACTAAAAATGTCCATCCCAAACTACTTGTCAATTTAAAAAATTAAGATAGAATTAATTAACTTTTTTCCATTTTGCCTTTAAAATTAGTTATTTTTTAAAGTAAACAATATTGATTACATTGAAACAGCTCAAGCCATAGTATCAGCTCCTGTTTGAACTGGTAAACAAGGTGTTGTTGGCTCGTGCTGAGAGAAGATTTATAGCAGCCATCCCAGACTTGTATCTCATTGAAGCCTTGACCACCTTTATTCCAGT
Organism: Lycium ferocissimum; assembly: GCF_029784015.1. NCBI lineage: Eukaryota > Viridiplantae > Streptophyta > Magnoliopsida > Solanales > Solanaceae > Lycium > Lycium ferocissimum. The sequence goes on from NC_081343.1 coordinate 37,857,302, forward strand.
AAGCTTGCCTGCTCTGATGATAGTGCACATGAAAAAAGTGGTCACCGTTAAGGATGGCAGACATGGACTGGCATATGGCTTCTTTCTCTACAAGGTGTTTGAGCATTTTGAAATCAAGGTTGGAAAGGTGACAATGGGAACCAGGAAGCAAACGTTCACTCTGGGTACTCTTGAGGAGTGTGAATGTGTGTCAAAGAAGGGAGGGGTTGGCAGTGGCTCCACAATCTCGAGTCTGTTTGATGCCCAAGAGAGAGCAAATGAAGAGATCAGCCGGTTGAAAGCTGAAAATGCAATTCTGAAAACTGAGATTCAGAATTGTACAATGGGAGGAGAGGAACCAGGTGCCAGTGGGCCGTTGAAAAAAGAAAATGCTCAGCTAAAGGCTAAAGTTAAAAAACTGAAGCCGAAAGTGAAGGAACTGACAGGGCAAGTGGTCCATGACCAGCGAGCTGCGAATGAAAGGATCGACAAGCTCCTCAAAATGATCCCTTGACCTGGTCCATCCGCTTAGCCGTCCAATTGTCTCCATCCTATGTCCTCCTCCTACAACCCCCTGCTTCCCTATTGTCAAGACTGTTCCATACTTTTGTTTAATGATTGTGGTACTTATGTTTGTTTAATTATCATATTTTGTACTTTTGGAACTGTTAAGGTTTTTGCGGTGATAAAATTGGGCATTCTCTCTGTTTTAAGCAATGATATTTAACTTTGTTTGTTTTTGTTGTTGCTCATGTTAGTGTTGTCCCAGTGGCCATGCATTAATGTTACTGTCTCTGTTTTTGCTCATGCTGCTATTTTTACTCTTCTCAATGATGCCAAAAGGGGGAAGTAAATTGGGGGGTTAATTAAGGATGATACGATGCTGAAATGCTGAAAAGTTAGTTGCTGATATGTTGTTATATTGAAAGATAGGTCTGATTCTCAAGGGGAACAAGTGGAGAATCTCGTTCTCAGTGGGAATATAAATTGTGGGTTTGTCATCATTAAAAAGGGGAAATTGATAAGTTATGCTATCTCGTGGTGATGATTTGACAAACTTATTCAAGGAACCAGATATGTTTTTAGACGAACCATATGGGATCAGGTTCTAGGCAGTGCAAGTCAACACTATAGTTGTAAGGTCACGACATCGTACCGATCGGCATAGTAATAAAGAAAGACAACGAACATATTCGCTAGTGGCCAAAGCAATATGAAATGTCACTTTAACATCAACCCACTTGCTCCACCTATGTAAACAACATGTTACAAGTGAAAACCTAACACTTGCAAATCAGAAAAATCACTCTCATCTCAAGTGCTAGTGGCCGCATCTCAAAGTGCTCTCAAGAGCAAAGTCACGACAAACAAAAGGATCAGTTCCCAATCACTGAAGATGTATTAAGTCCTTAGGTTTGTTGAGTCTTTGTCTTTTGTTCTTTATCTTGTATTCCTACTCTACTTTCAAGAAGTGTCATGATAGGACAGATTTTCAACCTTTCTGAGTTATTCACTTGGCTAGAGTTAGTCAAGGTGTGTTCTTTGCAATAGAGTTATTGTAAAGGTCTTGCAATAGAGTTATTGCAAGGGGGAGAGATTAAGAGTTTAATTCCTAGTTTGTAATCTGAAGTTGCTCGTTTATAGTGAAGTTTTAGCAAATCCTACTGCAGTGGGTCGTGATTTTTAATCCTTTGAGCAATGAATTTTCCACGTAAATATCTTGTGTTATTTACTTTCTGTCTTACTTAAAGGAACAGATAAAGAACCTAATTCTCTATCTTTGTTTGGTGGACTCGTATATTCTATACAACAACAACAACAACCTAGTGAAATCCCACAACATGGGGTCTGGGGAAGGTAGAGTGTACACAGACCTTACTCCTACCAAGGTAGGACGGTTGTTTCCGAAAAACCCTCGGCTCAATAGAAAGCATAAAAAGCATAAAAAGAGGTCAGCTAAGACCAAGACATTCAAAGCGATATGAAAATGAAAATAACGAAAGCGACTAAGCCATGATGAAGCAGTTTGCAAAGGGGCAGTAGCTATCACAACAATCGGAATTTCGTACTTCTGTCGGATCCTCCCTATCTCCTGATCGAGCTTGTGTAGGTAGATGTTGCCTGGTAGGGCCGATAGTAATACACCGTGTGGGACGGAGTAAGTGGCCCTTCTCACCTCCTACGAGTCGTCCGGCGGAAAAGACTTTCTGAATGGGGTAAAAGAACTTGGGATCGTCGATCTCTTCCTTAAAGATTGGGATGAGTCGATGTCGGTCGATGATAAAATAAGATAGTCAAAGTACAGGAAATAACAGATAGTAGCAGAAATCAAAACACAAGAAATTATAACGCGATAATACGACTACTAATATGAAAGGATAAACGAGACTATCTATTAGCCTTCTATCCTAATCTGGGTCCTCCATACCCTCCTATCTAAGGTCATGTCCTCGGTAAGCTGTAACTGCGCCATGTCATGTCTAATCACCTCTTCCCAATATTTCTTCAGCCTACCCCTAACTCTTCTGAAACCATCCATGGCCAACCTCTCACACCTCCGCACTGGGGCATCTGTGTCTCTCCTCTTCACATGCCCAAACCATCTCAATCTCGCTTCCCGCATCTTGTGTTCCACCGAGGCCACTCCACCTTGTCCCGGATAGCCTCATTCCTAATCCTGTCACTGCTGACTCGTATATTCTATCAGTAGAGGAAATATTAATTCTTTCAGACAAGGAGCAACATGGTCCTTGGAGTAAGAACAGAAAGAAATCTGATTTCAGGATTCCTCATGATAGCGGTAATGTTCCAAAGTTTGAGAGAGAGTGATGTTGGCCAGAAAAGACAATGTTTATAAATCTCCAAGTTACAGGAAAATGGCTCCTAAAATATCGATATTTCTTAATGCAGCAGACATAGAATATCGAAACTTGTTTATAAATATTTAAATCGGAGTTATGAGTTTCAGCACAATTTAGAGATATTCATATGATATTTATTGAAAGTAGGGAGGGAGTTACCTTGCATGAAGGGGTCCAAACTTCAATTGAATCCTAATTGCTCACGAAATTATGTTGGGCTATCTTTTGGCGCTTTACATTTTAAACTTCAGAACACTACTAAATTCAGTTAGTTTAATTACTTCAGAAGAATATTTAATTTATTTAGGGATCAAGTTATGTGTGTTGTAACTTGTAATATATGCATTATGTGAATTTTGTGTTACTGAGCATCTTTATATTTTTTATGCGTAATTAGATACTAAACTTTATTTTAACAATATTAATATTATCAAAATCTCATATACTACATAATTCGGCTTGCACGTGTATTGCACTTGCCAAAACACTAGTATGACTTAAAAGTGAAAACCTTGAAAATAGCACAAGTGATAAAGATGATGTCAAAAAAGAAACTAATTAATTCAAGGACTTTCATAAAGCAAGGCAAGGTCAAAAAGTAACAATAAATGCAACTAATTGGAGGTGTAAAATCACCTTATAAGGTTTTTATGAGTTAGAGTTGTAGACTTTTTTTTAAGAAAATAACATTAGATATGTATGTAAATTAAGTTTAATGTGTGGTTATGTTTCCTTTGTCTTTTCATTCGTTTAAGCTTAATTACTTGCAATTGCAGTGGAATCTATAGTAATACAATTTTATTCGAATTCGTGATAATCTGATAATGGATTCACATTAAATGAATACATTAATTACACGTGGCAATAGGCGTGCCAAACGGAGTAGTGCACCAACTATAAATTACATGGGCATCCTTGTTGGCATTGCACAGGCTTATTCAACCAAAAAATCTGCTTAATTTCTTCTTTCAGTATTCGCTTTGCAATGGAAACGAAGGTCTGTAGGGGTAGGCAAAAGATTGAGATGAAGTTGGTTGAATCTAAAGAAGCACGCTTCGTTACCTTTTCAAAAAGGAAACGGAGCCTATTCAGGCAAGCGAATGAGCTTTCAACGACTGGAGAAGATATTGGTGTTCTCCTCGTTTCACCTAGTGGATTCTTATGGCTCCACTAGTATAGAAAATATAATTGATAAATTCCTTGATTGGAAACTAAATAACTCTTAGGTGGTTGATCAACCTGATGTGGGGAAATCATATGTCTTTCAGGCATTTAATGATTTTTGTAATGAATCACAAGTACTCAATGAGGAGGAAGAAAGTAGAAAAAGAAGGTATAGGGTCTTGTACCCTGGTTCAGAAATACCTCCTGATAAACACAGGTTGGAGCAGTTGGTAGCACTCATGTTGCGATTGGACAAAATAAAAAAAGAAGCAAAAAATAATATTTTGGCCGAGAGCTCCAAATTTGATTTGAATGTTGTCCCTGATCCCGATGAGGGAGAGAGTTCTGGAACTCACTAATGTGCAATGCTAATTGGAGTTCTTAAATTTGGGACTAGTGCAACTATCGAGTTTTTAATTTGGTCAATTATGTAGTTGTCTTGTTGTCAAGTCAGTTATCGTAGTTGTCTTGTTGTCAAGTCAGTTATCGTAAGTGTTCGGTCGTCAGAAAAGAAAAAAAAAAGGTTTATAAAATTGTTATGTTTTTCTTATCCTTTATGCAAATCCAATAAAATAAACTCTTCTGTGATAACAAAATGCCATGGGATTTAATTTGTTTCATCTTTAATATTCTATGAAGTTTTGTGTTGTTCTAGATCAGTAGACCCACTGAAATATTTTATTGAATAAACAATGTAAACTGATGAAGGAAGAAATTCGTCGATCTTCCACCGATTTTAGAAAATGAATTTTCTAAATAGTGCGAAACTAGTCAACACTTATTTATGTATAAACTTAGGACCCATAACGCCCAAGGTCCTTTCATGACGCTATTGCTTAGTTGGTAGAAAATTAATCTTTTGAATAGCTTTATTGCCTCGTCAGACATTCTTTGAACTGATTGATCCACTCCCCCATGCTAATTTGTCTGATGACTTTGGGGCATTACTTAAATTTTCTTTAAAAGGAATTGATTTTTGTGAACCAACAACTAATACATAGTATTCTCGTTTCTGGACTCACAATTTACACATCCTTGGGAGTAGGAACTAGTCATCAATTAAATTGCAGGGATGGGTACTGGTTGGAACTGAGATATTACTAGTGACACTTGTTTTTCATATAATAAACTAGTAGAAGATTTCATCCTGAACAGTTCAGCAATCAAAGAAAATTCATCGGTCTTCACTCTAAGGAACAGCCCAAGAGTGTTACATCAAGTTTAGTATCCAAAAATTGAAATTGGAGATACATTTAAACATTATGAAATTACATTGTTCACAGTGCAATTGCATAAAAGAGTTGTCTGATCTGGCGCCAGCTGATGCAGTATTGTAAATGGGAGACCCACTAAAACAAAACGAAAAGAACACCGTGATAATAGGTCTCCGACTACTTAGAGCCTGTTTGGATGGGCTTATGCCTATAATTCATTTAGCAATGACTTATAAAAAAAAAAATAAGTTAAGAACTGTTTTCAGCTTATGTTCTGCTTTAGATAAATTTAAGTCAAATGGGCCCAATTATTTTTTTGAGCTTATATTAAGTAAAATACTTTAAGCTGGCCAGCCAAACACTCAAAAAAGCTGAAAACAGCTTATAAGCAACTTATAAGCCAATCCAAACGGGCTCTTACAAGATTTGTGTAATTGAACTCAAATATACTAACCCCGAACTGTTTTATTTTTCACAGAGAACTATTTGATGTTCTATATATCAGAAAACCTGTATGCCAAGAACAAAAGTACAAGAATCATAATAAGTAAACTAGTTACAGCTAGTGCAACTCAATCATCTGATCATCACCCTCCCTTTAATGCAAGCCATCACCTGAGAACAGCAATAGCTAACATATGTGCTAACACCATGCTTCTCCATGAAATCTCCAGCTTCACTCCCTTGGCTTGAGGCATTACTCGGTTTCAACAATGTTATGACCCAAATATGGCTTTCAAGATATAAGGATCAGCATAGTTTAGTATTATGTAGTGTCACCGAAGACCATGCAAAAGGCAGTAAACATGCAATTCTTCATATTAACACAGATCATTCTTGATGGTGCTTCACCAATTCAATCTACTCCATTCAGTAACCAAACTAGATTGTAATGGAACACTGAGGTCCAATTCCTTAGTGTGCTAGCTGGAGTCACCTTGCATACTATCACATTAGGTCGTGGCACCAAAAATGAGAGACCAGGAAATGCAGCAGCACAGCAATCTCATTGGCAGTTGAAAGAGCACTTCTACGCCGCTTCACGATGATTGTGAATTCAATGGGAGCACATGAGAAAAATCTTTTGTGTGCACGGATCATGGTGTTTGACTCATCAATCCACGAGCCATCCAAATCAATGACCTAGCTTATATGAGGATTCTTTAGAAAGTGCAAATCATCTGTTTCATCAGCTCTTTCTGGGAATTGTAAATATAGCTTTCAGCACTGCCTTTGTGCTGATGAGTATAATTTTGTTACCTTTCTCAAAAATGATACAGTTGCCTAATAGATTCGGAGCTGAGCAGGGATATGATCATAAAGCTAAATGTCTTCAGCGTACTAGTCTCTTGCACCAGCTGAGAACTCTAGATACGTTTGACTCCATAAGATCCTTCATTCTCTGTTTATTTCTCCTTGAATGTTCAATATCTAGAGTCCTGTAGGCAAGAGCAAGCAAGTACATTGCTGGATGTAGTCTCCTGCACATTGAAGAATATATCTGCACATCAAACCCACGTTACTGCTTTCAAGCCTACGAGATAGTCCAACAACATTTCATATGGAATTTGTTTATGCAACATCAGGAGAAGGGGATTATTCATGGTTATTACAATTGAAGATATATTTTCCATATTCATGGGACATAATGAGAACGTTAACCATTTCCAGCCAAGTGGCTTCGGCTAGGCTCATTAGAAGTATAGAAAGATTTTCACAATGTCTTTTCAAGCAGGGTGCAAACACATCCGCATTGTAAAGTTCGATGAATTTATCAAGATGCGACACAGCAAAGCATAGTTATCAGCACAAATAATAAATACCTAAATTTGTTTCTGCCAAAGTGCCATAACGCCTAGGTTTATCATCAAAAGGGTGGAGAATTTCAATTTCATATATTTGAGGCTTCTACACCAGATACTTACTTCTCAAAGTGATCATTTGCCTCTAAGCCATCCCAATACCTCTGAGATGGCACATTTCGGCCTTTCTTATCTCTGCCAAATGTCTCCACATACCAACCTCCAATGTCATGCATGCCACATCGAGGTTCAAATAGCCAAAATCTGTTGGTAGAGAAAAATCAATACTAATAACATCAATAAACAAAAACCCCAAGAGACAATGAGAGACCTATATCTTGTATTAAAAGGCGTTTTACTAGAAAACATTCTGATATGAATACCTTAAGCCCAATGCTCTATGGATTTCCTGCTTTGAAGTTATAAATGAAACAAAAATTTCACAATCCAATGGCATTATCTTCTGCTAAAGTTTATACTTGGCCACTGGTGTCTCTAGGAGCCGGAAATTCGTTAAACTACTAACAAATCCATCTAAAACAAATCTAACAAATTGATCCACTAGATTCATGGACACTGGAGTCGGAAGTTCCTATGCTTCCAACAAACAAGCACCAAATCTACTAACATAGGAAGAGCAGAGCCTTGTGATATGAATGAAAGGAGCCCAACTATGACTTTTATCTCTAACCTTTTGTCTTTTTAATAGTTAACCATAAGCTTTCATAGTTACACCTTCTGAAAAAGAGTAACTAAAATTGAACGGAGAGGGAGAATGAGAGAAAAGGAAAGACAACAGTGATAGAAGTAGAAAAACAAGACATTGATCAGGACCCACAGTTTTTTCATAGTTAAATGTGGATGACTAGACATCAATAAATTTGTAAGCAATAATGTCCGCTAACTATGTCATTCATTTTCAGTTTTTTCTTTTCCATCAAACAAAAATCAGATAGACTAAATCCAGCTCAATAATCTGATTCTCCCTAAGCCCGCCTCTTCACCTTACATTGTAACTAGAGAATAGGCACAAACGTCATGGTAGTTCGACAAAAATCTAGGAAGTGAATAGCTTGTACTCTTGATGAGTATTGACTCAAAAGGTTTAAGTTATGGATTATACTTGCTTGGAGGTAGCTTCGCTCTGCTGCATCTGCACTCACAGGTTGATACTTCATCTCCTAATTGATACCAGTGCATGTGTCTTACCTGGAAAAAGTTCTCACGCAAATTAAAGTGGAAGAATTATGAATATGATTCTTTTAGCCAAGAGACAGACAGCCTTTCCAAGAACTAAGTTCCAGAGTTGCAAGTCAAGTATGTGCAACACCAACCAACAAATAAAGTCAAAACACCAAAAATCATAGAGAAAGCAAATCCTAGAACTGCTTTTCAATAAGTGAACAGACAACAGCTATTACGCCTCAGTCCCAAACAAGTTGGAGACAACTATTTGAATCCTCACTACTCATGGTCCCCATTTAATTCATCGCAACTCAACATTATACAGAATAACAATAAATATGAAAGGTACTAGAAGTTCTCTACATTTCCTACTGACATAAGAATCTCTAATAGGGCTAAAAGACTCTTGGAAAGAGTAGGACCTAAAGTAAACATATCAACATGACTAAGATATATTCAATACCAACCAAAACAATTTCTAGGCTTGCTTATCAAAAGCAAGGGCATGATTTTTTTTTTATTGCATTCAGACAGCAACCTTAGAACTACACTTCCAACCTTATGAAATATTTACAGCAATCTACAGCTACTTCTCATAAGCACCTGGGGTATAGAGAAAGAAAGACAGGTTTTGCTCTCTGCACCAACTCACCTTGCCACCCTCTTCTTCTAACGAAGGATATTTGACCGGATAAAAGCTAAAGAGTACAGTAGTTATTACACTCACCAGCAATGTTCGATGCTTCATAATCACATGGGTGTTTACACCATTGTTGTCGTAAACATCGCAAGAACCTTCATCAGGACTGGTTCCCAACCCTGTTATCGTTCCCAGTGGAATGGCAGACTTCAATCCAAAGTCCATTAAGTTATGTTTGGGAATTCTTTGGACTTCATGTGACTTGAGGTAAACATGAATGCAGTCATCAAATCCTTCATTTTGTATCCCATTAGATCTACTCCTAGGTGGAACTCTTGTTGCCACAGCAATAAGTCTCCCTCCAACATGCAATTCTAAGTCTCTGTATGCATCTGATGTATGGTAATTGGAACTTCTCAATTGGTTTTGATCGGAACCAGAAGCAGCTGTCTCCGAATGCATTTTCATAGGGATATTCTCAAGGGAATGACACAACTCTGATTCTAAGGATGTCAGTCTCTCCATAGAAGCATTTGACAGTTCAGGAATATTTTTGGCTAAACAGACCATCCCAAAAAGATCTCGCCCAAAAACCAGGTGCAGAACCTCAGCCGTTTCGTATACTGATCGCTCCTCGGCTTCAAAAAATTCAGGAAGGAGATCTGACTCAATCTCAGGGCCATAGAACGCTAAATGTAATGCTGAGTAGAAATCTCTTTCCAGTGCATCAAAATAGCCTGATCCAGATACTACCCTTTTTTCAGCCAATATGTCGTTTACTGTTTGTCTATACCACTTTAACCATTCAACAACTTCCATCTCCTTGATTGACGTGCTATATGATTCATATATGCACATTTTAGAACCTTGTCTAGAATGCATATCAACAATTGCTTTTCGAAATGAGAGATACTGGTCATAATGTGCTCTCTTCTCAGAATCGGATAGAATCTGCATTCCATTGATCATCCAAGTAAATACCTGTACATCTCTAGTACATAAAGATATCACTCTTCACCATGTTATATGCGTGACATATCATTTTTGTAATACTTCAGAAATTCTAGAGGACTTCTAGGATATTGATTTAGTGAACTTAGTCATTAACTTAGAATGAAAAGCTTCTGTCATAGTGGTGTCCATGTCCATAAAGTAACATGATTTCACCTAATCTCATTCTCCCCTAGAAAAAGGCATGCTTGCCTTATATAATGGCCCTTCTGCTTTCACAATTCAGGAGTACCTTTAGATGTGTTAAAATCATATTCTAGCTTAGTACATGTGGTCCTGAATTAAAAAAATAACTGCCACAAAGCCTATGCTTATGTTCCTTTTTTATGTACAATTAAACTGTCAAGCAACATGAAAATTGAGGCTCGTAAATATCCCAATTATTCCTCGTGTTGCATCCCTCATTTTGTCGAAACTCCGCTTGTTTTCGTCTGTCCATCTCAAAAAAAAAAAAAAAAAGGAAGAAGAACTCCCAATTATTTTGTACTCGACAATCGTAAACTAATTCTGGTCAGTTATATAACTCGTGTGCATCCACTCCGCTCTGTTCACGAATTTAATTTTCAGATAATTAGACTAATTTTTACTCAACCCCTCCACAACGCTCCTCCTCTATCCAGACTTGGAACCAGCTATACTTTGCTAAGATAGGCAGAGTTAAACATCCCAATTTTTTTAGTATACAAATTTTAAATCCTTACTTTGTGCTAATAACAAATACTCCACATTAATGAATTGAACTAAGAACAACCCAACAACTATATTTATCCTGATAACAAAATAAATTGAGGCTGGAAACATTCAGAAAAAAAAAAAAAAAAAAAAAAAAAATCCCTCCGTGCCATATTAGTTGTCAACATTACTAAAAATAACTACTTGTCAATTTATAAAATCAAGATAGAATTAATTAACTTTTTTTCCATTTTTCCTTTAAAATTAGTTATTTTTTAAAGTAAGCAATATTAATTACATTGAAAGGAGTTAAGGGTAAATTAGTAAAAAAAATACTCCCTCCGTCCTAATTGGAGTGTCTTAATTCCTGGTTTGTCCCAAAAAGAGTTTCTTACTATATTTACTAAGTTGACAATTCAAACATACTGCCTGACAAATTTAAAACCACAAGATTCAAAAGACATCTTAGTACATTACATACACCTCTAATTTCGAACCACAAGATTTAAAAATCTCTTTTTATTCCTTAAACTATGTGGCAGTCAAACTAAGACACTAAAATTGGAACGAGGAATTACTTCTTATTTATGATTTCTTAACGGGCGTGTAGAAAGGAAATGTGACAACTAATATGAGACAGAGAGAGTAATGAAAAACACTTTAAGGGAATAGCGTGACTGAAAAATGAAAATTGATTAATTAAATAAATAAATAAATAAATAAATAATATAACAGATGGTCTCTGCGTCATTTCATAATCGCCCAGGGTCATATACCTCTATTCATTTTGTAAAGACCCCTTTTAACTAATTTCCTCGAAAAAATTGTAGGGAAGAAATGCATAACCTCATAAGCAGCAAGTATTTCAACAAATCGCTTAGAAGTTTGTGTGGAATGAGCAAGGTCAGGGTGAGTTTCCTTAGCCAATTTACGAAAAGAGTATTTAATTTCAGCAAAGGTGCTTCTTTCTGATACACCTAGTACCTCGTAAGCGTTAGGTCCGGTAAATTCGGACTTAATCGACTCGGTCTCTGTACTGAGCCACCGAGTTGTAATAATAAATCCAGGATAACATTTGCTTAGTTGAGAGATAGTCATGTGATTGGATAGACGTGAAATTGTAAGAAAAAGAAATTGATGATTTTGAGGGTAGACAGAGTGAAGAGTAGAGTTTTTCTTCATTTCTAAGATTAAGGTAGTTGTTGAAGACGGTGCCACTTTTTTTTTTTTTTGGTTAATGTTTTAACATGTGGTTCGGTTTTGTCAACAGTTATTTCCCCACCAGTTTTAGATTTTGATTTTTCCTTTTAACATTTCTTTTAGCTTGTCCGTGTTACGCTTAAAAAAAAGAAGTATAATAATCAGTTTGGTCAAGTTTTTAAAAGTATTTATTTTAAAAAGTATTTTTGATAAGAAATAATGTGTGTTTCATTAATCAATTTAAAAAATATTTTTGATCAACAATTAGGATCTATTTGGAAAGCCACTTGGTAATTGGTGTTGGAAAGAAACAAGCAATAACCAAATTGCATTTACTAGATAACAATAAAAATACCCAATATTTAAACTTCCCACACTATTTGAACCAAAAAAGACAATAAAAACTAGCACAAATGGAAATCCCAGTGCCAGCTTATACCAACAATAAAATAAAGCAAAGCAAGCAAAAATAAATCGAATGGAAGAGACACCAAATTTACGTGGTAAAACTCCTTCAAGGTGAAGAGGAAACATCCACGGGACCTTCGGCCCACAAAAGCTCCGCTATAATCAACAAGAGTTACAACAATGTTCTCCAAATGGCTACAACAACAAAGCCAAGCGACAATACATAAAAGATAGCACCAAAACTAGCGAAGAAAGAAGAGAAATCACCCCCAAAACTGAGCTACTGTTTGTACTCGAAAACTGGAGCTACAGACCACAAAATCCGATCTCCACCGTTGAAATCGAAGAACCAGATGTTGAGAACCCCCAGTTCAAATTTCAGCACGATCCAACGGTTAACGAAAAAGAAAACGCAATTTAAAGCGGATTGCTGTAACAGAAAATTTATGGACGAAAATCTGTTTTCTCTCTCATGTTTTTCTCTCTATATGGCTGCTATGAATTCACTCTTATGTTCTCAAAATAAGACCTAAATTGATCCTATATATAGAGGAAATTTTGGGTAAAATTGACCTAATTCAAATTGGATTGGGTTTTATTAATCCAATTCCACATAGGAAGGGAAAACCCAAAAATCTAATTGGATTGGGTTTTATTAATCCAATTCCACATAGGAAGGGAAAACCCAAAAACCTAACAATTCTCCCCCTCCCAACTATGTGGAGGAAACCGCCATCCCGGCGATCAAGCAACACTCTAAATCTAGACTCGCATCCAAGCTTAGGACAACCTGAATAGATGACATCTTTACAAATGGAGAAACAATTTCATCAAAATCAACTCCCTTCTTCTGATTAAAGCCCTTGACAACCAATCTAGCCTTGTACCGTGGAACTGGGTTACCATCTTCATGTTTCACCCTAAAAACCCACCTATTTTTCAAAGCTTTTCTATCTCTAGGAAGCTTAACAAGATCAAATGTATGATTATCATGCAAGGATTTAATCTCATCTTGCATAGCATCAAACCACCTTTCTTTTTCTTCACTATCCATGGCCTTATCAAAATTTTCAGGTTCTCCCCCATTAGTCAAGAGTACAAATTCATTAGGAGAATAACGAGATGAAGGTACTTTCTCTCTAATAGATCTTTTGAGAGAACTCTCTGGAACATCAATAGCAACTGGTAGCTGGCCAATCACATCATCTTCTACTGGAGCATCAACAACATCATGCTGGTCATTCAGAACATGATCACTATCTTCATAATCAACTTGATCTTCATTATTTTGAAGATTTTCTTCAGCAATAGTCACGGTAAACCGGATCAACATCAACTAAGCTTTTTATTGCTCGAGAATCAACCTTCTCGAATTTTGTCAAAATCTTCAATTGTCCGGGTCTTCAAGGAACACAACATCACGGCTTCTAACAAGTTTCTTCTCAACCGGATCATAGAAACGATAGCCAAATTCGTCTTGACCATAACCAATGAAGATACACTACCTAGTTTTAACTTCAAATTTTTGACCTCTCATCCTTAGGAACATGCACAAAGGCCTTGCACCCGAAGACTCTCAGATGAGCATAAGAGACATCCTTACCAAACTAAACTCTGTCAGGAACATCACCATCCAAAGCAACAATAGGAGATAAATTGATAACATAAGCAGCAATATTAAGTGCTTCTACCCAAAATGAATCTGGCAACTTAGCATCTGAAAGCAGACATCTAACCTTTTCAACTAGAGTTCGTTCATCTCTCTCGCTAAGACCATTTAACTGAGGAGTCTTTGGAGGAGTTTTCTGACGCCGAATACCCTGCCGTCTACAATAATTATCAAAGGGACCAATGTATTCACCACCATTGTCTGAGCGAATGCATTTTAGTTTCTTCCCTGTCTGTCTCTCAACCAAGGCCTGAAAAGTCTTAAACACATCAAGTACTTGATCCTTGGACTTCAAAGGAAATACCCGTAGTTTGCGAGAATGATCATCAATAAAAGTCACAAAGTAAAGTGCACCACCACGAGAGCTTACTTTAAAAGGACCACACAAATCAGAATGTACCAACTCCAGCAAAGCATGCTTTTTTGAAGTGAATGACTCTGAAAAGAAACTCTTTTCTGTTTCCCGGCTAAGCAATGAACACATCTCTTTAACTTTGCTTATTTCACTCCAGAAAGAAAATTCTTCTTAGCCAAGTTATCAATCCCCTTCTCGCTCATACGACTCAGCCTTCTATGCCATAATTCTGATGAAGTATCATTCTCCACCAAATTTACTGAGTCACCACAAATGGAGCCCTGAAATAAGTACAAGTCAGACATCTTGTAACCTCGAGCCACAACCATTGAACCTTTAAGAAGCTTCCACTGGCCACCACCAATGGTTTGATCATAACCATCATCATCAAGCTTTCCTATAGAAATTAAATTCAGCCGAACATCTGGAGCATGCTTGACATTGTTAAGAACCAACCTCAAACCATTATTACTTTGCAAGCAAACTGTGCCAATACCAAGTACCTCAACCTCACTATCATTGCCCATTCGTAAATTTTCAAAATTACCCGAAGTATAAGAAGAAAATAATTTCTTCTTTGGCGTGACATGAGAAGTGGCACCTGAATTCACAAACTAGGTAGACTCATCACAAACAAGATTGATATCATTTTTACCACAAGCAACAAGAAGATCATTTTCAGCAACAACAGGAACACGATTTTCATTATCGCTTTCTTTCTTTTGCCTTTTCTGGTCTCTCTTAAACTTATAGCAATGTTTCTTGATGTGCCTTTTCAAGTGACAATAGTCACATGTAAGATTCTTGTACCTGGAGGATCTTGACTTGCTTCTACTTTTGCCTCTGTCATTCTGACCTCTGAAGTTACTTCTCCCCTTGTCTTCAGTAACCAAAACATCGGAACATGAAGCTGAAGAAGACGAAGCTTGAGATCTTCTTCTCATCTCTTCGTTCAAAACACCAATCTTAGCATATTCCATAGTTACACCATCACTGGGAGCAGAATTAGTGAAAGAAACTCTAAGGGTTTCCCGAGAGTCTGGCAAAGTATTAAGAAGCCAAAGTCCCTGTATTTCTTCATCAAACTTGACACCCATTCTAGACAGCTGATCAAGGACACCCTGAAAATCATTGATATGATCAGAAATAGGGTTGCCCTCTTTGTATCTAATATTTATTAATTGTTTCGGTAGAATAACTTATTATTGCTGGTTTCGAAGCATAAAGTGTCTCGAGCTTTTCCCACAAGCTTTTAGCATTTGTCTCATTCACAATATGATTTCGAACATTATCTTCAACCCATTGCCTAATATAGCCACAAACCTGTAAGTGCTCAAATTCTCAATCCTCATCTTCAATAGACTCGGGTTTCTTAGAAGCAAACACAGGTAAATGTAATTTCTTGACAAAGAGAAGATCTTTCATCTTGCTTTTCCAAATATGGTAATTACTGTCATTTAAACAAACCATCTTGCTCATATTTGCCTCTATCATTCAAATAGACAATCAATACAACCAAATACAACCACAAGCTCTGATACCACTTTGTTGGGAAGAAACAAGCAATAACCAAATTGCACGACGAGGTAACAGCGGAAGAAATACCCAAGTTGAAACTTCTCACACTATTTGAACCAAGAGAAGACAATAATGTAACACCCCATACCTTTAACCTAAGTTTTGACCATGATCCCAGACTTAGAAAACCCGATAAAGAATGTGGGAATTGAAAATTTTCTCTTTAGTTGTAAGATAGTGGTTTACGCCCATGAATAGTGATCGTATTTCAGTATACGGCCCGTATTTCAAGTCATAAACTGGTACCAAAGATTTCTGAGCATTCTGGAATTTGACACTTAGAGGTTACATCGTTAAATACGGATCGTATTTTAAAATATGTCCCGTATTTCAAAACTTATTTGGAATTTGGGAAAACTTCCTTGATGAAAGTTGTAGATCTTTGAAATACCTTTCCAACGGTATATTATGAGGGTCAAACGAACATCCGTGCAAAGAGTTATGGCCATTTTACCGAAGAGACGCAAAGAAAAAGTTCCATAGGAATACGGATCGTATTTCAAAATACGGCCCGTCTTTCAAAATACGGCCAGTATTTTGCTGGACGTAAAATTCAATTTTCCAGAACAGTATATATTCATCCATATCAGTTCAAATCATTATTTTTCATTCCTTCAAGCCCTAGAACGACCTCCTACCCTCCTCCATCATCAAGAACACCAAGGTAAGCCTACTCTAATTATTTCAACTCAATTCTAACATATACTCTAATAATCTAAACAAGAAATCATCATTCCTAAACTAGGGTTTTCAAGAAAACCCATCTCAAGGTTCAAGAATTCAAGATTTTGGAAATCTTCTTCAAAGCTCAAGTCTTTAATTCAAGTTTTGGAGCGACTAAGGTATGTAGAGTTACTATCTACGCGTGGGAACATCATTGTTCTTCCCCACGCCTCCTAATCCATAAAGTATGAAACTTTACAAAACTAGGGTTTCTATTCTATACTATGCTCATGATAACCCTAGGTCCATGTCTATGACTATATTATGTTTGAATTGCTATTATTCTATCATTGTGTTCTTGATACTCATTATGATTATTGAGAATCTGTCCGTAATTCATGAAAACCCATATTTTGTATTCCATGGGTTCTTGCATGCATGTTTTTGACTAAGAATTATTATTTCATGAATATCCTATATGTCTACAAGTTTTCATGCAATTAAATCATATAATTACTTTCATGCCATGATACAAGAAATATACATGCTAAATACAAGTTATTTCACGAAAATCATGGGCTTCTTAGCCAACTATATTATGTTCATGTTTTTGGGAGTTGCACTGTCACACCCCAACTTTTGATAGGGCATGATGGGCACCCGACCCTTACTTAGGGCCGAGCAAACCCGCTGATCCTCGTGATACTCATAATCTTGCGGGACTCTTAAATCATGAAATGAATGCATAATGTTAGCTTTTCAAAAAAAACATGCTTTTCGTCCTTCTCAAATCAAGTAAAATATGTAATCATATGAAATCTATAATGTAATGCATAATTATACATCGGCTTACAGAGCCGCTTACAAGACTGACATGATACATACGTGACTCTGTCTGCAAAGTCTCTAACAGAACTCAAGATACCATAACATAGATACCCTGACTCAAAGCAAAGACCCGAAGGAAATGGAGCTCGTCAATCCATGTGGAACATCTTCTACTAATATCCTCGACTCATCGTATACACCGCGTGGCATGAAACGCAGCCCCCCGAAGAAAAGCGGGGTCGATGCGGAATATGTACCGAGCATGTAAAGCATGGAATACAAGAGTAATCGCATCGAAGTAAGGAGTATAGAAAATTAGTACGGTAAACTCGTAAACCACAAGGCTTGCCTTTGAACATAAATCATGCATGTCAATATCATATCCAATTCATTATGGGACTTAGAAACATAAGTGAGTAATCATCTTGTACATATGCATATATAACGTGTCCCGACCCTCTAGTGAGGGACTCGGTAAATAAGATCATCATATACATATACATATAACGTGTCCGGCCCTCTAGTGAGGGACTCGGTGAAATAATCATATATATACCGTACCCGGCCCTCTAGTGAGGGACTCGGTGAATAGAATCATCATATGCCATCCTGGCCACCATCCCCATATCATCATGTCATCATGTCATCATATCATCATGTCATCATATATATATATATATACCGTACCCGGCCCTCTAGTGATGGACTCGGTGAACAATGCAGTGAAATGTGTACGAATACGTGTCCTGGCCCGGGACTCAGTGAAAGAAGTAATAACAGCTCGAACGAGTAGAGTAGTGAGAAACCATATGCATATAAATCAACTTTTAAGACTCAATGGATAAGTAGAAAAATCAACGCTCGAGTATCAAACGATAGTCATGTTAAATCCGTTCTAAATGCAATTAGGACTACGTTAAAGAGAATCTCAGGGATCGTAGACATGTATCAAACCAATCCGAGCCCGCCCATGGAAGTTACGGGCATTATTCGCTTTAGGACCCTCTACGAACGTATCGAAGCGATCCGAGCCCGTCTATGAAAGTTAGGGACCTTATTCGACATAGAATCCTTTAGGAACAAAAAAACACTCTATGCAACATTTACCACTCAATCATACAAAGGACACAAGAACCATAGCTCGACTATATTAGGAATACTAACATCAAGAAGTGAATAAGAATCGTAGACATGCTCGGATCTTATGAATAGAGTTACCCCAAGGCTCGTATCATATCTTACTTACATCTAAGACATGCCAAAAGAAAAGAAAGGGTAAGCTTTACATACCGTTCCACCTCTTATTAGCTACGCTTATTCGTCCAAGCTCGTAAGCCTACACTTAAAAGGATTCATACTAACGCTAGACTCTTTATCGCACACTTGTTCCAAATTTCAAATCAAACTACTCTATATTCTCGCCGAAAATCGGGCAAAGATCTCCCCGTTTATATGCCTAGCCCAAAATTACAATCCAAAGCAACCAATCAACAACAACAATAATACCAACATCAACAACACTATTATTCATACCAACATATTCCATAAACATCCCACACGACGTTTTTCAACATACAACAACAATACGCACTTTCTTCCATCCCAATCAAGCGAGTATAATCTCATCAACACGCCAACAATGTTAGATACCGTTTTTGTATGCATAAATCAGTCCATCCACACGGCCACAACACGTTCAAAACAGCCCATAAACACAACAACTACAATACAACACTCTATGACCTTTTCTCCATAACTAGTTTCATTTTTAAGGCTAACTTAGACCTTCAAATAAACTCAACATAAAAGATGGGATAAATAACATACCTTATACTTGAAAAAAACTCAGCCACATCAACCTTTTCCAACACCAAGCTTAAGTAGAAGCAAGAACAATCACCTTTCACGACTAGTTTGGCGTAATCTTGTCAAATTCTTGATTTATCGGACTATAATGCTTGGGGGAGGTGTAGAGAATTTTCTAGGACCCTTTGGAATGTTATTATGCTGAAAAAACGAGGTTGATGGGGTATTTATACCCCTCCTAGGTCGGTTTCACCGACCTTCTCACGTGGGGCCCGCGGAGCCATTTGGCAGCTTAGGGTCTTGCTCTTAAAATGGTCATAACTCTTGATTCCGACATCTTGTGAGGGCCCACGACCTATGGTTGGAAATATCTTTCAATTATCTACCACTTTTATTCTTGGTGTTTTTCCAGATTCCAAACTTATAATGCCGTTTTTGCCCCTCCAAGTCAACTCATCCGAAAACGTTTCCTTAAATCGTCCTTTTGGAGGGCTTATGTCTATATTTGGCTTATGGGTCCTTCTTAGGACTCGCTCAACTTTCCATGTACCACTTGTATCACTTATAATATATCCTTTGCAAAATCCCGACATGTGGGCCCCACCTTAACTCATGGTTTCGAGGGCTATCATTGAGTGATCATGTTAACCGATTTACTCCATACACTCTCCAAATGTCATATATGTGTTCTTATGCTCAAATAACATAATCTTCATCCATAATCCTTGTGTAACTCTGCTCTCCCCTGAGCTCATACTAAGCCGTCCACAGTCTTGATAACGCAAAATTTTCCAAGGTGTAACATGCACGAATTACCGAGAAGGCTCAGATAGCCTGAAACTACGTAGCCACCGTAGGACAAGGATCGCTCCGCCCAGATAGGACGATACCTTAATTTTACACTGAATGGATCCATCCCAAGACGTTACCACCTTATACCTTGGCAAGGTATGGGGGCTCTGCTGGTCCGGCGAGGTACCAGACTCCACGTACCCACGTGGTGATATTATATTGTCGGTTATGAAATTATCTCCCTACCTACCATGTTTTACTCATGCTTTATATTATATTTGTATTCATGTTCATGCTCATAACCAGGTTTCAGTTTCACGGTCAGTTCTTATCTTTATTACCTTACGTCCCATGTTATTTCATTCAATTGCTTTTACATACCCGTACATTCAACGTGCCGACGTCCCCTTTTATGTGCCGGGGGCCTGCGTATTTCACGACGCAGTAATCGATATACAATGACGACACATACGCTCGAGGGACAAAGCATTCGTATTTCCCTTATTGGTGAGCCCCATCTCATTCGGGTTTAGTCAACTTTTGTTTTATGATTAGTTATGCATCTAAGGTATGATGGGGGCCTTGTCCCAAAGTAAGTATGTTTTCCGGTCGGACTCATGATAGTAGGTTTCATAGACTAGACAAGTCGGTTATGTTATGTCGGACTTTGAGTCGTATAGCCATTTTGGCTCATTCATGTTATTTCCGTACTCATGTTTAAACAAGTAATTTTATTAAGTATTATGACTTATTACGTTTTATAAAGGCTCATCATGCATTCACGTTATATTCCGCTCATGTTATGCCTCATGATGATTCAGCAAGCCATGTGGTTCGCTCGGTCACATGTAGTAAGGCACCGAGTGCCGTGTTTCGCCCAGGTCATGATTCGGGGCGTGACAAATAAACACTAGCACAAATGGAAATCCGGACAACAACTATATCAACAATAAAATAGCAAAGCAAGCAAAAATAAATCGAATGGAAGAGACACCAAATTTACGTGGTAAAACCCCTTCAAGGTGAAGAGGAAACATCCACGAGACCTCTGGCCCACAAAAGCTCCATTATAATCAACAAGAGTTACAACAATGTTCTCCAAATGGCTACAACAACAAAGCCAAGCACGGAGTGACAATACATAAAAGATAGCACCAAAACTAGCGAAGAAAGGAGAGAAATCACCCCAAAATCGAGCTACTGTTCGTACTCGAAAACTGGAGCTACAAACACAAAATTCGATCTCCACCGTTGAAATCGAAGAACCGGATGTTGAGAACCCCCAGTTCAAATTTGAGCAAGATCCAACGGTTAACGAAACTGGAAACGCAATTTAAAGCGGACTGCTGTAGCAGAAAATTTCTGGACGAAAATCTGCTTTCTCTCTCACGTTTTTCTCTCTATATTGCTGCTATGAATTCACTCTTGTGTTCTGAAAATAAGACCTAAATTGATCCTATCTATAGAGGAAATTTTGGGTAAAATTGGGATGGTCCAAATTGGATTGGGTTTTATTAATCCAATTCCACATAGGAAGGGAAAACCCAAAAACCTAATTGGATTGGGTTTTATTAATCCAATTCCACATAGGAAGGAAAAACCCAAAAACCTAACAATTGGTGTGATTACTAGTGTAGTAATTGCACAGCCTAGTAATTACACACTCCAGTAATTATGATGGCCTGTTTACTTGTCATAATGTAATTAAAGTGTAATTATAAGCATATTGTTTGATTGCATATGTGTAATTACACAATTAGATTAGTTTAAACATAAAAATTAATACATGACAAATATGTGCCTCTATAAATGATATATTAAATTAGGTATTTAAGAAACATATTGTTTATTGAAAATATATTAATCAATAATCACGTATTTGTAAATAACTAGTGTCATTTGGCCCGTGCTAAGCCCTGGCCCAAATTGATCTTACAAAATTTAATTTGTAGATATTTTGTAAAAAAAATTTGCTATTGTTCCTTTGTTTTTCTAATATCAATTTGATACTTTCAATAGACTTCTATCCGAAAGTTAAGGGAAAACATTTTTTTTAGTTTATATATTAGATTTTAAAAAAATAATCAAACATTGGCTTTTCTAATTGCTATTTTACTTAAATATTTTTAGACTAAAATCTCCGATGATCCAAATTCGGCTTTTCCTATGTTAAATTAATTTCATTTTTTTTTTAATTAAACTTACTTATTTTTTATCAAAAAATATTACAATATTCAATTAATGTCAAAAATATTTACTGCAAAAAAATATTGTTGTTTGATGAATCAATAGAGTTAACTTATAAATAAATATAAATAATTAAGACCCTTGATATTACAAGATATTTTTGTAGATTTTTTCTCAAATTAAACACACGCACGAAAAAATATTGAAAAGTCCATAAAATTAAATTGTTCTTACTTTAAGCTTTCATTTTCCTTCCAAAAGATGCATGTTAAAAAATAACATCTTTTTCTTTTTATTAATTTAATAAATCATTTTATGAAATTCACATTGTAATAACTTTTTCATTTTGAATTTAACTATTTTGTCTTTGATTATATGGCATTAAAAAGGTAAAAAATATACTCCACTTTTTGCAATTGTTTAGTATTATT
Source organism: Lycium ferocissimum (assembly GCF_029784015.1). Classification (NCBI taxonomy): domain Eukaryota; kingdom Viridiplantae; phylum Streptophyta; class Magnoliopsida; order Solanales; family Solanaceae; genus Lycium; species Lycium ferocissimum. The sequence goes on from NC_081343.1 coordinate 37,879,747, forward strand.
ACTGTTTGGTTTCTTTAACTACGGTGTTTTTATAACTATAATATTTTATATTTCCTCTTTTAATATAGTAATTTATTAGTTATGTTTTATGTTGAAAGCGTGCGCACGTAAAATTTGCATAATTAGCTAACGTACTTCGGACTATAATTTACAATTTCGATTCTTTTTTAAGTATATTTAACAATGATAGTCTATTTGTATTTATTCTTTTAATTTTAAACCTAATCTTACCTTAAGTAAAATCTTTGTTAATTACTTATTTTTGCCAGCATGTACGACACAAAATTACAAGAGAAAATAAAAAACTTTATCTATAACCGGATGAAGAAATTTTTAAATAGCAAATGATAATTGGTAATTAACATCAACAAATAATAAATTATAAAATAATATTTTAATTCAATAATTAAGCCTATATTATAGAATTTGATTGACATGATAATTATATTTTTAAGTGCCTATAATAAATTCTTAAGGAAATATATAATTTTAAACAAATTTAATATATTTCTCATAAAAGACTCAAATATGTATAAGCATGTTTTGTGAGACCACCAATCTTTTCCATAACATCATCATCTCTAGTGGCATAAAAAAAGCCCTTAAAGTTCTCAAAATTTCTCAAAATTTGTAAGAGTTCACAAAGTAATAAAAACTTTAATTAGGGCTAAAAGAGAGACAAAAAATCCATGTGAGGACTACAAAAAATTGATATTCTCCCTTATATATAGTAGTAATATTATAAGAATAATTGTAGTATATATTTTTCAAATTAATTATAAAGATTAAATGCACACATTTTGTAAGAACATCATGGGCTGGATGTGACAAAAAGATAAATATTTATATATATAATGTCTAAACATTATTCAAATGTCTGACAAAAATAATAATTTATCACTTGTAAGTAGAAAATGAACAACATGCAATGTAAAGCAACAAGTTAATAGTACTAAAACAAATAAATTTAAATAGAAAATATAATCTAAATTCAAAATCCAAAAAAAAAAATTAACATGATGCTTTTATGTCAAATTCCAACATAACATACAAAAAGTTCCAATATAACTTAAGTAAATATAATTTATATTTAAAATAAAGTGAAAATATACATAAGTCTATAACCTCATTCAACAACGGAAATCTACTTTAAACATCACTAGCTATTGTTATGACTCATTCTTTCTAATAGTACGAAGTGTAGCTTCAAAAACTAGAATAATAACGTAGTTATGCTAAATGAAGAAAATAAGAAAAAAAAAATACAAGCAATTATATGGAATCACAAGAAAGGTTGAGAAATGAGAAGAAAGAAAATGAAAGATAAATAATATAAAATGTGAAAATAAAAAAGAAATTTAAATAATAGAAATAAAAAATAAATTAAAAAGAACAGAAATTAAAATAAAAAGAAAAAGAGAAGAAATTAGCCATGTATTTACAGAATGTAATTACATTCAATTCTTAAACCCCCCACTCCCCCTGAGAATTGAAGAGTGTAATACTCCTCCCAATTACACTCAATTACCTACTGATCATGTAATTAATTGGCCTGACAAACATGCTAAACTGTGTAATTGCACTCAATTACATGGGTGGCTTTCCAAACAGGCCCTTAGTGTTTGGCCAAATTGTTCATAAGTGCTTACATTCTCAAAAATACTTTTAAAAAAATACTTTGGAGAAAAGCTAATTTTTTAAGCTTTTGAAAAATAGTGTATGCTACTTTTTAAAAACACTTATTTTCTCCTAAAAGATAGGCTAAACACCTCAATTTTTTAAAATAAGCATTTAAAAAAAAAACACTTTGAACTTCCAAAAAGCTTGGTCAAATATGCTAGCATTATGATATTTGGGAAAGAACATAGTTCTGAGTTCCGACAACGGTCAGATAAAGTGAAATGATAATTATTTCTATTGGAAATGGGTCGAATAATGATTTGCTCGTCCGTCTAAACAATAATTAAGTGAAATAAGATGAGAGAGTTTTTCTTTTGATATACTCCCTCCGTTCACTTTTACTTATCCACTATTATAAGATTTTCACTTTTACTCGTCTACTTTCACATATCAAAAGAAAAATAATTTATTTTTCCTGTTTTACTCTTAGCATTTATTACTCATTCCAAGTCATTTTTCCAACTCCAATACAATTATACATCAATTAATGTCAGTATTATAGTAGTAAAATACATACTTCATTTATTAATTCTTAAAAAACATGCAAAGTCAAAAGTAGACAAGTAAAAGTGAATGGGATGGAGTAAATAAATTCAAAGTCAACTGTTAAAGATCTATTTTTGAAATTTGTAACATCCCCCCGGGGATTGCACGTGATCTTAATATTTTCGTTGAGAAGAAATTACTCCTATTATTTGAAGTTGAATTCAATTGAAGGGCTTGTGTTTCATTCACGGAAAAATACAATGGCCTGCAAAATTGTGTAAAACGGTGAGGTCTGAATGGCCCGAGAAAAAATTCAGTAATCATCGTAACCTTCATAAAATTATAATTTCTCTTCTTAACCAAAGTATATAAAACTAAATAAGAAGGATGATGTTTCTCCCAAAAAAGATTGGCACTATAACTGTTTGCTGATCAACAAGACTTTCCAAGGGATGAAATGCAAACCCAAATTATACCACCATGCCTTATCACGCTTCTCAATAGTGAACACCAGGTACAGGTAAGTTCTTTTCCTCTAATATTACCCTCCTTGTCATATAGTGAAGCTCAAAATATGATTTAGTGTCTCAGGCCATTTGATTATTGAACTCCATTGGAGAATCTCCTTCAAACACCTCGTTAATGGCTGCATCAGTCTTTGATTTCCCATTTAAAGAGGATGTCCCTCCGTATTCTTTGTGAAGTTGTGAGGCTTAAAAGTTCTTTGAGTCAACATGCAATATTCAGGAGCTTACTCATTTCCAATAGAAGAGCTTCAGACATTGAAGGGGTCACAACTTGTGCCAATTCTGGTGTGGTTGCTTTCCCAGCTGCTTCAACATATACATGCATCCAGCGGCAGTAAAAAGACCAAGTGCAGCTGTTGCTATAATGGTTGAATTTTCAATATTCCGGTACCAACCCCTCTACAAAATTTTCAAAATTATTAGTAAAAGTATCAAATATTCACCAAATCACCGGAAACATAAATTAGAAGTCTCATGATAAAGTTTGGCATTTTGCATATATAGTCAACAAAATCAGATGCAAGAGTTCAAACCAGTGAAGTATTTTCTTCCCCTGTTCCTAGTCTATATGTACTATTGCACCTTATTCCTGTCCTCGTGGAAAACATGTCTACATAAAACATATATTGTAGTTTACACGGGGTACTAACTTCTCTATCTTTCTTTTAGAATGGATTCATGAACCAATAATGTTTTGAATGTAGAAAACAGAAGGTGTTGTCGATGATTCAAATACACAACTGTGAGCACAAAAAGATAAATGAGGCTGAGAGAAAAACTAATGCATATTCATCGTGCTCTAGCATACATCATGAGAGACCCCTAATTTCTAAGCAACCTGCATTTAGGCATTCACCATCCAGATGCTACCTTCTTTTAACGGGTTTTAGAGGGCACAAGATGCCACTATAAAATGTGGATTTGTTTTTTTTTTTTTTTTTTTTAATGTGATAACAGATTAAATGGTGTCTTGTACAGACCTGCACAAGAAAGAATAACAGAATAGTGTTTGAAGGAGCGAGAGATAAACTCATTATTCCACTGCGAAGTTCGTTAGGTACGTACCTGCATATCGTAGGAAGAAAAGAAACTTGAGCAAAAGAAACACTCCAGCTTAATATATTCCCCACATTGACTACTAAGAAAGCATGATTTGTTTAAATAAATAAATATATAGTACACTTTTGTAGTTACATGGTTCTCAATCTGGCGAGCGAAGGCAAAACCAGTCCCATGCAAGCATGAAAGATGCAGAATAGCACCACAAGAACTTGTATTTCCTGCAATCACATGGCAAAATAAGGTTGACCAGAAAGCTTGTTATCAAAAACTAAATCAAGAAATTACATGATTCAAGTACCTGATAGTCATATGCTATGACGGAAATGACTAAGCCCATAACAGCAAAAGCATACACCAAGCAGTCTTCTGTTCGAAGTGATAAAGGTCCATTGAAGAACCACGGAAACGCAGTGCTTCCTAGCATCTTAGCATCGAGAAAGCACGGATATATTAAACCTAACAGAACCTCTCTGCCATCTCCCTATAATCAGAAAAAACTTTTAGAGGAAGTACCAATTCTTTCAGACAAGGAACAAAATGGTGATATTGAAGTCAGAACGGAAAGAAAATCTGATTCAGGATTCCTCATGATGTTGGTAATGTTCCAAAGTTTGAGACAAAGTGATATTGGCCAGAAAAGACATTGTTTATACATGGGAAAATGCATAAAGTTCCCCCTCTAAACTTGTCCACTAAACTTAATTCAGAACTTTAACTCTGCAGACGTTTGTTTAAACCAACACCCCCCCCCCCTCCCAAACCCCATTCTAATCTGAAGTGAAATTAATACCTCCTTCTAAAGGTGTCAACCGGTTCCAATTGAACGGTTATGGAACGGTTAAGGAACCGGTTTTAGTTCTCGGTTAAAAAACCGGAACCGCTTAACCGGTTCCGGTTTCAGTTTTAAAACTCAACGGAACCGGTCCCGGTTTGGAGTGTTTAAAATATGTTTTTTTTTTTTTTTTGTATTGTATATATATATTATAGTATTTATTTGTATATTGTAGGTATATTTACATATGTTATACAACTTTATAATTAAAGTTTAAATATTTATCGACTAATCCCTAACGACAAGTCGGCAATTTAATAGTGTTTTTCGTATACATATATATGTATAACTTAGTATATACTTATATATATGTATAACTTAATATATATAGTATATATACTTATATACTACATATACTTATATATATGTATAACTTAATATATATACTAAATATATGTATAACTTAATATATATACATATATACTATATATACTTAATATATATACTAAATATGTGGATAACTTAATATATATACTATATATACTTATATATAGGTATAACTTAATATATATACTATATATACATATATATATATATACTATATATACTTAATATATATACTAAATATATGTATAACTTAATATATATACTATATATATATTAAGTTATACATATATATGTATAACTTAGATATACTTATATATATATGTATAACTTAATATATATATACTTATATACTATATATACTTATATATATGTATAACTTAATATATATATGTATAACTTAATATATATACTAAATATATGTATAACTTAATATATATATATACATATATACTATATATACTATATATACTTAATATATATACTAAATATGTGTATAACTATATATACTTAATATATATACTAAATATATGTATAACTTAAAAAGTTATACTATATATATATATATTAATATACATATATATATATATGTATAACTTACATATACTTATATATATATATAACTTAATATATATACTATATATACATATATACTATATATACTATATATACTTAATATATATACTAAATATATGTATAACTTAATATATATACTATATATACTTACTTATATATATATATACTTATATATAGTATATACTATATATACTTATATATGTTTAAGTATACTATATAACTTAATATACTTATAAGTATATTCTTAGTATATTTTAGGTATATTCCTAACTTAATAAAAGTAAAAATATGAACACAAGTAAATAGAAGTAAGCTCAATGAGCCATATTTTTATTCATTCTTGGATAACATTTATTTGCAAGTTGTATTTTTTTTTAACTTGCAAATAATACATGAGTTGTACAAAAATAGTAGAATAATAAAATCACCAATTTTGAACCATTTCGTTAATTTCCCCCACATCATATTCGGTCATGGAAATATCTTCAAAGTCTTCCATTTGGTCCGGTCCACTAGCTATCAAATCTTCAATTTCTTCCTCTTCGCCTTCCTCCGCTTCGAGTTTTGGTTGCGTCGCTCCGATCTAATCCAATCTCGAATGCACACTAGTACTTGCAAGCTAAAGCCGGATAATGAATGTCTATGGTCTCCAATTTGTGTCTTCCTTGGCTAAATGCGCTCTCCGAAGCCACGGTTGATACTTGAACCGTAAGGATATCTCGAGCCATTCTTGAAAGTACCGGATAGCTTGCCTTGTACTTCTTCCACCATGCTAAGACGTCCACCTCATCCAGTTGGTTGATATCTACATTTGGGTGCATCAAATAAAAGTTATATTCATCAAAGTTTGCAGTAGAAGAAGAAGTTGGCTGTGAATGTAAAACTTTTAAACCCGACAAGCCCTTTTGCTACTTTGAGAAGTAGTAGGGCGTGGAGCAACGGGTGCCTTACGTTCTTCCAAACTAGAATAATGAGTAAAAACTTTTCTAAACTCATCATCAATAGCGAGTTCGGCTTCACTAAAGATGGTTGAGTTCCCGCTTCAATTTCTAAAAATGTATAAATTTGACTAACCAAATTTTTAGTATAAACAGATTTTAAACAAGGATTTAAAAGGAACCCAATATAAATAAAGTTGGGATGGAAAAAAATACTTCTTAAATTTGATTATCATTTCAAAAATAGCCACTTGATAATCGGTTTATGTTTATACTCTTGTAAAACTCTAGCTATTTCCGCTAAGTAGGCTAAAATTCCGGTTACCGTGGGATAAAATTGTCTAGAAAAAGCAAGAGTTGCATTATTAAAATTTTCTAAGAGTTCAATACATTCTTTAACATCTTCCCAATGCATAAAATTTAACCAATCCTGACTATCGGTATTATATTTGTTGTAAACTTGTTGTATGGGAATCCTATACTCATATGCTTGTTGTAGCATAATGTAAGTGTAGTTCCACCTAGTCTCAATTTCTATTTGAATTTTCCTAGGTCTAAGGTTATTTTCCACACAAGCATTCTTAAAATCTCTAATTCTTCCCCTATTAGCATTACAAAAAAGAAACGCAAAGCATTTCTAACTTTTTGAAGAATCATCAAAATGCTCAAGACCATCTTTAACAATTAAATTTAAAATGTACAACTACATCTTACATGAAAAATAGTTTTTAGAGGAGGGTTTATTTCTTTTTTTAAAAGACCAACCGCCTTTGTATTATTAGAAGCATTATCTAAAGCAATACAAAGTGTTTTTCTATAAATGTTAAAAAATCTCATAATAGTAGACATTGAATCGGCTAAAAATTTTCCATCGTGACGACCTTTTCCTTCGTCATATAAAAAAGCTATAATTTTTTTTTGCATAACCCAGTTGTCATCAACCCAATGACATGTAATAGCAAAAAAATCTAAATGGTTAATACTAAGACCCAAATCAGCGGTAAGACAAACATTACAATTTAAAGAATTAAATACGTGGCGCAAATAAAATCTATATTTTTTAAACAAATCTATAACATCGGCTCTACAAGTACTTCTGATAAGAATCGGGTTACTTGAACAAACAAGATTATAATGCGGAAGCAAAAATATGAAGATTAAAGACAAGAATATAAAGATAGGCGAAATTCAAGAGTAAAATCCCCAAATTTCAAGATTAAGTGATAAGAACCCTAATTGGTCTTAGTATTCAAAATTAGCGGATTAAGACTAATTAAGATACTAATAGAGTCAATTCAAGAACTTATATCAAAAGGTGATCTAGACCCCTATTTCGAAGAAATTAGAGACAATAATTAGTATAAGACTAATTACCTTCTTTAATTTACGAATAAGAACCAAAGATATCAAAGGTGCGAATTAATCTTACCTCTTAAAAGAATCGTTCTTATAAGGTTGCAAGATAAATCCAAAGTAGCCACACACAAAGGTGTAAAATAGAGAAAATCTCAATAATAATAATATTTTGTCTAATGAAAATAACAAAATCCACCCCTATATATAGGGGAAACTTATCCCAAATAGAATGGGATTAGAATATACTTTTATGGAAATAATTAAATAATAAAACCTAATTAGGATTAAACTAGGAAATCCTAAAACTAGGAAACCTTTGAACTAGGAAAGCATATAAAATATTGTCAAACTTGTTCCTAAAGAAATAAAGGAAAAGTCAACCAAAGAGCCCATGTTTGGCGTGACTTTCAGCCCAAATTTGGGCGTGCAAATCGCCCCTTAATTGCATGCAAATCGGCTCCCCTCTTTGGGCTCTTCTTTTGGGCTTCTTGTGGGCCTAAATCTTCCTTGTTTCGTACTTGGACTTGGATCATGAAATACGTGTAGTACTTAGTATATCCTCGCTATAGTTCTTGAGCTTATTCTTGGGCTCTTCTTTGACGATAAGCATATATTTTTGATTTCACATTTAAGCCGTCAAACTTTAATGGATGTACGCTACCGTGGATGCTATCATTCCCTCTTCTTGAAAACAATTCGTCCTCGAATTTGAATCTCTTAAAATCAAGTAGACTTCCATTAGTAAGCAACATTCATTAATCGAAAGTAACAATGGTAGGAACAAAACAAGATAGTGACCATGTGTCCACTTAACCCAATTAATCCTAGCATGTATAAATACACCCCTATAAAGCATGTGAATGTCATCATCCCAATAGAAAATTTTCTACTTATATAAGCACCACAAAAATTACGTCTATATGTTCTAAGGAATGATACATGCCTTGCCAATTTAGTTCTATCAATAAAGTCTTCCAATGGGCATGATAAAGACGACACAAGACCCCTAAAGCATGCTTCAAATTGAACACTTTTATGATGTATCCAAGCATCCTTAATTACACCTCCCGATTCTACATAAAAGCCATTCACATAAGCACAAGAGTTTTCAAGAAAGTTAGAAGAACCATTAAATTTCAAAACAAAATGTCCATTAAATCCGAGCTTCTTGTGGGATCATCACAAATAATATTTTCAATCTTATTGAATTCTAAGTAATTGCTCAAATTCTCAAACAAGAAATCATGGATACGTTCAACAAAAAGTATTTGAACACTAGTAGCATAATAATCATCTATCTCCTTATCACTAGTAGTATAGAACTTGTTAAGCTCACAATTAGCAATATTGCTAATACTTGAAGAATTATGTCTCATCATGCAGAAAAAATCATATTCCAACAAGTTATCACATGAAAACTCATTTGACACTAGAATAAGAGAAGAAGAATCATCTAACTCACTAGCAAGCCTACAAACATTATGTCTTTTTTCAACAAGTGAGAATCCACAAATAACAACGTCATGCTCAATTTTAAAAGAGAACAAATTACTCTTATGACTTGAACTTAGAGGTTATAGTTAATGACTTGTTATATAGCAAAATATCATCCTCAAAATTAATAAAGTCACCAACATAAGAAATTAGAGTGTAGTTCATTACCTCTAGAAAGACCTCAAGTGTTCTAGGAATTCCAAGAGTGTGAATAAACCAATTATACATACCATACTTGGTCTTATGCAGCAAAGAAATAATATCACCTCGTTTTTTCTTGTTCATTGGTATTAGATTCACAACTTTATCCTTCTCATCAACATGCACTCGCCCTATGAGATGTGTGTAGTTTTGACCACATTAGGATTAGTTTCATCCAATGATGGTTTTACAATGCAAACTTTCCCATGAGTACCTACAAGAGAGTCAAAACTCGGAAAAGAAGTAGGAATGTTAGAGTTAGAAATAATCTCACTCAAACTCTCTTGTTTTTCTCTCTCAATCTCACGACTATCCCTCTCCTTTTCTATTTCATTATCATCTCTCTTTTCTTTTCTCTCAAGCACACTTTTTTTCTCACTTGACATCCCACTCTCTTCACACAACACAACCTCTCCTTTTTCCTCTCACGGAGATGTCAACATGCACTCCTTACTTCTCTCGTTCTTTTCTCTCTCAAAAATTTCATTGCTTCGCTCACACGTTTCGATCTTCATAAACTTCTGATGGAGGTAAAGGTGCAAGTATATGTTTTCTTCTATTTAGCTCAAGAAAAACTCTATTCTTCTTCCTGTCATGAATTGCATTCCTATTAAACAACCATGGGCGTCCAAGCATGATATGACAATCTTGCATTGGAATTACATCACAAAGAACATTATCAGAATACTTTCCAATGGCGAAAGAAATTTCGCATTGCTTTGTCACCTTAAGTTCATCAAAATCATTCAACCATTGCCGCTTATAAGGAGTAGTGTGCTTGATGCATGTAAGTTCCAACTTCTCCACTACGTATGAACTCACCACATTAGCACCACTTGCATTATCAATAATCATAGAGCAAAGTCTACCATTTATCCCACACCTTGTATGAAAAATATTTTCCCTCCTTAAATCGACTACATTGACATTCATATCCTCCAATCGTGTGGTCGTCATACGGGACACTTTAGCTAAGTTGGTGTCGTTTTGAGTTCTGACTTCAATTTCCTTCATCGTTTGAGACATCTCAAGAAAATATCAAAGAAACAAGTATCTCAATTTGGCTCTTTTCTCTCTCTATTGATCTTACCCTCTCTTGTCTTTTCCACTCAAATTACTACCTTTGGTTGGATTCTTTAGGATTTATATATAAACCCTATTAGTAACAACCTTTTAAGTAAGATTTAGAAAGAAAAAATAATTTACCAACTCCTTGCATTTAATTGGGATTGATGAAACAAGAAAAAAAGACTAATTTATGTAAAAAGAAAACTTCAAATTTCCCTCTTCTTGATTTTCCTTCTTAACGTTGGAAACCAAGAAACACATCAAAACAAGTTTCTTGATAATAACTCAATTCTCTAGCAATTGACTTTTTTTTTTTTTTTCTTCTTTCTTGTGTAGCTTACCTTTAACAACTACAATTAAAATAAAAAAAAAAATTTTCATTTTTTTTTTTTTTTTTACGAAACTCCCAAGATTATCAAGAACGGAACCTTGATAGCACCGCTCTGATACCTTCTGATAAGAATCGGGTTACTTGAACAAACAAGATTATAATGCGGAAGCAAAAATATGAAGATTAAAGACAAGAATATAAAGATAGGCGAAATTCAAGAGTAAAATCCCCAAATTTCAAGATTAAGTGATAAGAACCCTAATTGGTCTTAGTATTCAAAATTAGCGGATTAAGACTAATTAAGATACTAATAGAGTCAATTCAAGAACTTATATCAAAAGGTGATCTAGACCCCTATTTCGAAGAAATTAGAGACAATAATTAGTATAAGACTAATTACCTTCTTTAATTTACGAATAAGAACCAAAGATATCAAGTACTTGAGAATTAATCTTACCTCTTAAAAGAATCGTTCTTATAAGGTTGCAAGATAAATCCAAAGTAGCCACACACAAAGGTGTAAAATAGAGAAAATCTCAATAATAATAATATTTGTCTAATGAAAATAACAAAATCCACCCCTATATATATATGGGAAACTTATCCCAAATAGAATGGGATTAGAATATACTTTTATGGAAATAATTAAATAATAAAACCTAATTAGGATTAAACTAGGAAATCCTAAAACTAGGAAACCTTGAACTAGGAAAGCATATAAAATATTGTCAAACTTGTTCCTAAAGAAATAAAGGAAAAAGTCAACCAAAGAGCCCATGTTTGGGCGTGACTTTCACCTCAAATTTGGGCGTGCAAAAAATCCCCTTAATTGCGTACAAATCAGCCCCTCTTTGGGCTCTTCTTTTGGGCTTCTTGTGGGCCTAAATCTTCCTTGTTTCGTACTTGGACTTGGATCATGAAATACGTGTAGTACTTAGTCCACTCTCGCTATAGTTCTTGAGCTTATTCTTGGGCTCTTCTTTGACGATAAGCATCTTTTTGATTTCACATTTAAGCCCGTCAAACTTTAATGGATGTACGCTACCGTGGATGCTATCAACTTCTAGGAATACCCTCAAATAATGGATTATAACAACGTTGAATGTAAGTAACAAACCCCAAACCCGAGGGAAAGGAAAATGGTAAACAATCATAAGCTACCATTTTAGCTATTTCTACGCGTTCTTTTTTCTTGTCATACTTAAAATTTCTACCGGTTCGTGGGTCTATCGTCATTTGAATCCCCCCCACATTTGAACCGTTTGCTCTCCCCAAGCATCCATATGTTTGGTTCTCATACGAGAATTTAGTGTACCCGTTCCACCATCCTTACCGATTCCTTGCTTAAAACTAAATACTTGTCCACATATGTTATGTAGCCGATTGGCTTTCCCTATTCTTAGTCATAAATTTCCAAATTTTAGTTTGTTGGCTTACGAGTTCTAGGCGGTTTTTGTCTTGTGTATGTGATTGTGCGGGACATGTATCTCTATGGGATTTTCGGGGGGGTTGTGTTTCATCATCATCATTTAAGTCTTCATTAAAAGTGTCGGTAAAATGTTGTTGCATTGCCTCATGACCTAAAAGTGGATTATTTCCACCAACATCAATACCTACATTAGGTGTTTCTTCCACAAATGTTTCCTCATTAAGCGCACCTCTAACAATACGACTACTATTACTCGCACCACGTCTTAATCTCTTTGACATTATTAAATAGAATTAATTTAAATCACAATCAAATAAATCACAAGAAAATAAATTACAACAAATTAAATTGCGTAAATTAAATTGCGTAAATTAAATTGCTAGAATTAAATTGCGAAAAATAAAGATAGAGTTGGAACGAAGGTACCAAATTCTTAGGATTAATTTCCAAGAAAGTCAAGGCGGCTAGAATTGCAAATCCACCAAAGCTACTTCGGATTGTTGCAAAATCACCAACTCCACCAACAATATTATAATTGCAAAATTAATAATTGAAAGTTGAAACTATAATAAGACTTTGTGGCTAGTTATTGCAAAATAATTATAATTGAGAGATTGAGATTTGAGAGAAAGATGAAGAAGAGTGAATTGGTGTGAATTAAAATGAAAATGAAGAAGGGTTTATATAGGGGTGGGGGATGGGTTAAAGTGTTAAAAAAAAAAATTTGGGGGCCAAAATTAACAAAATGGCCGTTTGGCAACGGCCATTTTTGCAAATGGGACGTTGCCCCGGTCCATTAACTACCTGCCCACCCGCTCTTTGCTTTTTTTTTTTTTTTTTTTAATTTTCCTTAGGTTTAACCGATCCGTTAGGTTTCTCGAATTAACCGGTTGCTCCGGCTCCTAAAATATTGGACCAGGACAGATAATTAAACGTTAAATTAGCAGGAAGCAGGTAGAACGTTAACCGGTTCGGTTCCGTCCGTTTCAAGTTAAAAACCGTTAGCCGAACCGGTTGACACCTTTACCTCCTTCCCAAAACAATCCCAAATTAATGTTATACACGCGCTGACACGTGTATAACACTATTTCTTTAATCGTTTTATTTTAATTCATTTATTTATTATTTCTTTTTAGTTTTGCCCTTCTTCTTTCCCAATTTTCTTTCCTTTCCTACATTCATGGCAGCTCTCTTTCATGGCCAATTTTTTTTTTTTTTTTAGTTATCAAATTCACAACACACACACACCCCGCCCATAATTCAAGGAGCTTTTCAACACGGTAGTTTATTGATGAGATAGACATTTATACAGAGAAAAGAAAGGTCGCTGGAATTTGATTTGCTGGTGAAGATGGTACTGTTTCAATCTCTACTTTTGAATCTTAGATTTCGACTTACAAAGGTAAGATCTAAGGGAAGTGTTTTAATCAGTGATTTAGAAAGGAAACTTTTACATGGTCAACTTCATCGGAAAAAATGGCACCAGCGAACAACTTTTTCGGCCAATCAAACCCACATCTAATGTCTAAGAAACAAATTAGATCTTCCTTTTATTATGTGTAATATTAAACCTAGTAATCAAATTTATAAGGAAACAAAAAAGAAAAAAGAGAATGGCGTGGATGAGGGGAAAAGTATTTCCGCCGGAGATGGCAATGTCGGAAAAATCTGGAAACACGAAAGAGAAAAGGGAGAAAAAGAATAAGGAAAGGAAAAGAGAAAAAGGAAAGAGGAGAAGAAACCTCGAATGAAATTAAAATATTAAGAAAAACATGACTAAGGCCTCATTTGTTTCCATTAAAATTAAGACGTCTGAATCTGAATACATATCTGAATATTAAGATGTGCATTAAGATCTAGATATCTGGATCTGAATGAACATCTGAATATTAAGATGTAATACAGTATCCAATACCGAACGCACATCCGAATATTAAGTACCGTTTGTTTTCAATGAACGAACGTGCATGTGAAATTACACTATATCAATAAAATATTATAAAAATCTCATTTCAGCAAAATAAATTTATATTTTTGATAGAACATAATATTTGGATATTATATTTGAAAAAAAAAATTAAACTATCTGAAATGCAACTAAAATTTATATATCAATATAAAAAGTATTACTGTAACAAGGTAACATGAATTTTTTCTAAGAATTCAACATAAGTTAATTTTTTAACCAAAAAAATCATCCAGCTAAACAAAATCTCGTTCCACTTCAAACCTCAAGTATAATATAATTTAACTAATCAACTACAAAACAATCAGATCAAATTCTAACGTTTAAACACTATAAAAATATTTCAAATAATAAAATATAAAACTATCAAGTATTTCCTCTTCTTTGCATTAGTTGAAGTGCAAGTTGTTCACGCATATTGTCCATTATATGTGAATCTTCAGCTGTTCAATTAGGCCCATTTGTTTCATCCAACACATCTTCGTGTTCTCCTTCTCTAAACTTTTCAATGTTTCCTGAGAAGTAAGAACCAAAAAATTTTCTTCAGCTAAACCAACGTTAGCAAAAATCATCAACCAAGGTTCCACATAAAGGTCTCATTTTACTTCTCAAGTCCAACCCTTAAAGTTGTTGGAATTAAAAAGAAACCCTCCTAACTAGTGAGAATGACCCTTCAAATTGTCCAGAAGAACATCCATAAACATTCCCCAAACTCACTAGAGAAGCCATACTACTTAATTCTCTATACACTTATCTTAAAGCTCAAATGAATTACCTAACAATGCACCAACTAAAAAGCTCAATTCTCAAAAAATTTCTCCAAATTTGAAAAATCAAGTACCTGGGCATACAATGAAATTCAATTCAATAGGTAGAATTATGAGACTAAAGCAAAAAAAAAAAAAGGATAAAAATTATTCTTTTTGAAATCAAAAAAAGAACCCCAGATGGATTTTTTTGTATTTATTAGCAGGGAGCGGAAAAAGCTATTACCTTTATGAGCTATTACCATGGACTACGTAAGAATGCAGCAACTAAAAAGCTAATCGTGAAAGACCAATCCACTAAAAAGCTATTACATGGAGTAATCAATAAAGTAGTTACCAGCATTGAAGTACGGATTTTAAATTTCACTACAAACAAAAAGGTGGTTGACATGATAGCCCCAAACCCATAAATTTCTATCACGGTACCAATCTCAATACAACATTAAACCCAGAAAGTAGAATTTCTTATTACTTTTAGCAAAAAGTTCAATCTTTTTCCATAAGTGGGGCAACAAAAAAAAAACGTAGCACGTTGATAAACATCAATATACCCAAAAATATTGTGATAATATACAAAATACTTATAAAGATTATGAACACTTACTAGTTCAAGAGGGAAGGGAGGGGGGGAGGGGGTGGGTGGGTGGGAAGGAATTGGTTGAGAAGAGAAGGCAGAGGCGTGAAATTTTTGGCTGAGAAGAGACGGCTGTAATGAGTCTGAATGGAATAAGACTCTTTTATGGATTTGATTTATTCAGATCTAATCGTATCCATTAAGAGCTTTTATATGAACAAACAAACGCACTTAATGACTCGAATCTAAATAATTAAAATTCGCACATTAAAACAAATGCACTTAATGGGCTGAATCTGAATGATTAAGATTCAGACCTCCATTAAGTGCAAACAAATGAGGCCTAAGTATAATTAATTATATATCATCCAATTAGATAATGACATTTGGACTGCTTTTTTAGTGTTAATTTTCCTCCTAGCTCCCTTTCCAAAAGTTGATTGTCACGTCACCTGTTAAGGGGTATCAATTTCACTTCAGATTAGAATAGGGGGTAAATAAACGCCCGTAAAGTTACCCTGTGCGTATCCGAAGGATAGCGGCTGTGGGTTCCCATGTCATTAAAAAAAAAAAAGATGCCCGTAAAGTTAAAGTTTAGTGGACAAGTTTTGTGTGTGTGTGTGTGGGTGGGGGGGTGGGGGGGGGGGGGGCGCTATTTATGCATTTTCCCTTTATATGTTAAAGTTACAGGAAAATGGCTTATCCACATAATATGTTGACCGAAGACTTGGATATATACTAGACGGCATGCAGCTATGTCATACACAAGAAGCCAACAAAGCCAACTCACCCTTGGCACAAAGCATGAATATCATCAATCTATTCATCAAAGGTTTCCATTAGTAATAAGAAGAATGCTCTGCCCTTGACACACTTCATTCTGACTTACAATTCAAATCTGATCAACTATTGTGTTGTTTCACAAAATAAACTTCAGCTACTACCTTCAACAACTAATATTAAAGTTTAAGGTTACAGAAGTAAGTCACACTTGTGTTCTCCAAGTGTATAATCCAGAAACTCTATAATATCCATCTGAACAAGGATAGAGGGAGTAGCACTTATCTTATAAAAAGAATAAAGGGAGTAGTGTTGTGCATAGTTTCTTGAAATATTTCACTAGCACATCAATCCAAAAGAAGAAAAATAGAGTTACATATTTAGGTAGATTAGAGAAACGAGTGTTCCTCTTAGAAAAACGTTTCTATGAGATAAAACAAAAATGTCAACCAGAAAATTTTTAATGTTTGTTTCATCCATCCGAAGGCAGTGAAATTCATGTCAACCAGAAAATTTTTAATGTTTGTTTCATCCATCCGAAGGCAGTGAAATTCATGTCAACCAGAAAATTGTTAAAGTTTGTTTCATCCATCCAAAGACAGTGAAATTCATACCACAATGGTTGGAGCCCAAAGGATCCAAAAAATAGCAATGGAGAAGTGGACAGAAGCTTGCGCCCATGATAAAAGCCATATCCTTTTATCTGTCAGGAATAAACAATCCCTAGTTATTTAGACTTATATTGTGTTTTAAGCAAAATTACTAACCAATCTGAATTCCAGAACTACCAACTTGCATTCATCATTCATATGATTTATCTCATACAGATCCATGTTCATTCTGTCCGGCCATACTATATTATGATCATCCAAAGTAGTTTCTAGTTTCTCAAAGTGGACAATTCAGAATTCTGCACAGTTCATAACATAAAAAACGAAAGGTTATATAGGACCTTGATAATTTACTCAATGGACATACTTATCTCCCTTTAAATTTTGGGCAATGTGAACCCATTAAGTTCAATACGGAATGCATGAACACACCAGGAAAAAGTCCATGATTTTGTTGCTGTGTGACCACCATTATTTACTCAGCCCACATTATTATGCGTGTGTGCAGAACAGGAATAAAGTCTTGAAGAGGTAAAGTAAGATAAGAAAAAGAGCAGAAAATCCGCACCCTTGAATATATATGTATGAAATTTAGTCTGATAATCCTTAAAAATAGTTGATTTTGGATCTTCCTTCCAGCCTTGGCTAACGTGAACCAGAGCAATAATAGCCATTACCAAAACCGCACCGGAAGGAGAAAGCAAACTTCTCTTTCCATTACCACCAATTAAGCAGTTCCCAAGCACTTGGCTTCCAATGAAAGATGCAGATTCAGCAAAAGTCATTAACCAAAACTTGTCATTCACCAAATTTTGCCTCTGTCCCAGCTGCAAATAATGATCCATATCTTAGTTAACTATATGAGACTATTCCACTGAAATAATTCCAAAAACACCTGTGTCTAAAGTCTACATGAACTGGGAAATGTTCAGCTGAAAGCACTTAGGCTGCTGCTGATGGCAAAGAAACCTATACTGAAAAGAATATAGTTATATGGCTCCAACCTTTTATTTGTCCTTTACTCCATCCATTTAGACCAAATAAAATGGACAAAAAACTCGAACTAGCAGGTTCCAAACAATTGTAGTTCCCTCATGCAGAGCAAATGAAACCTCGCCTGCCAAAAAAAAAAAAAAGAAAACGTTCTAAAGACAAACCTTATCATGCTCAACAACCATCCATGTTTCGAAGTTGAAGAAGAAGATCGTAGAAGCAAGAGAGAGACAGATGCTAGCAAGCCAAACACGTGGATCTCCAGTTACCCTCCTCCATATGGCAACAAAAAGATGCAGCGAGCAAAATAACAAGCAGACCTTTTTCTGGCCACTGCATGGGATGATGTGCTAAATGGTAATTACCTCGCAACTTAATAGCAACAACCAATTTAATTATAGTAAAGTCGGCGCAGCACCATATAATTGAAAACACATACTGGCTAAAGAAAGAGCTTCAAATTCATGCTATATGGCACAGTTCAGAAGAACAGTGATTAATCGTAAAAACAACCTTACTTTATATCGTAAAAATCTGTCATTGTAGATTATTTGGTTAATGGAAGATATTTCATCTGAAACCTTGAGAAGAACTTAAATGTCCCTTTTGAGTTTTGACATATTGGCTAGGCAAATAGCAAGTTCAGTTCCCCACCCCCCCCCCCGGTTACGAATCAGGGGCATAGAAAGTGAACTTAGAAAACATAAGTAGAAGTCTTACATCAAATCAGAGAGCACACCTTGAAATGTACCAACAAAGAGAGCAGCTGCATATTCAAGACACAGAGAAACAATCATCTGCTCCCTGCTAATATCATTGTATAACATACCATACTCTCCAAATACTCCCCATAAGCCTTCCATCACTGTGAAATAGTTTGATTTGTATCATAGCTGTAACATATATATGACTAAACTGCATTGAGGACACAATACTTATTTGACTTACACTAATGTAGTAATCATTCAGAATTACAGTGTACAGTGTACACAGTGCCTTAATCAACTTCAAAACACATTCTTTTACACTAATTTATATAGCTTGTAACTGATATGTGTTTATAAGCTGGTTGTAACTCGACAAACTCTAAGCTTGCAGCAAGAGCGGGTCTAGTACTGCTTCATTGGGTCCGGCCAAACCCACTATAGTTAAATAATTTCAAAAATATATAAACATAATGAGTTTTTATTTTTATTTTTTCCTTTTATTTTGAGTAATTGGCACTTTTAGTCCCTCAAATATTGATAAATTCTGATTTTGGTCCTTATGATATCTACTTAAGCCCTTTAACCTTCAAGTAATTGATATCTGCGCATTTGATCCTTCTGACTGTAAACCTTCACAAATTTAATGAATTATTAAGTGTTAAACCGTTCAATTATCAATGTATCATGACAAATTCTTTCTAAAAAAAATTATATTGTTACTCCGTATGTGAGGGTAATATAGTACAAAAAATAGTCTACCTATCACATATTTCCTATATATAATATAAAGTGATCAAAAACACGTAAATTAAATATGTTTAGCCAAATATTACAAGGACCAACACCAGAATTGATCAATAGCTGAAGGACAAGAAGTGCAATTTTCCTACTAATTTTGAGTAGGCAGCAATCCATGCAGTGGTATTTTGCAGCCATGGATTAATATTCCTTGATCAGCCTCTTGGCTTGTAATTTATCAGCCATGAATTCGGGCATGAAATCTTCAAAAATTTTTGAAATAAAATTTATATATTTGGAAATTATGCAAAATATTCACAATGATTGACAATTCAAAATAGTTAAAAGGTATAAAATTACGGTTACGGTTAAAGAAAAACATGTTTAACTCTCGAAATCGGAAAGGTGCCACATAAATTGGGACGAAGGGAGTAATTCCAATTCTAGAAAGCATACCCGAAGAAAGAGAATATAGGAAAAGGAAACTTGTTTGGGAAGTAATGAAGGAAGAAGGAAGGGCATGATCAAATACTGAAGAAATTCTGGTATTGTTGGAGTTGCTTGGCAAAGAAAAGATTGAGAAGCAGCATGATATGAATATGAATAAATAGAATACTGGATTTGGCTCCCAAATATTGCTCTCAATTACTACCCCCATATGCTTGTGGAGAAAAGGATTGGGAGTGATCAATTGATTCAATGTATTAGGCCTACTCCCTCCAACTGTTTGTTTTGTCTGTCTGATGGAAGTTGAAATTGTTCCGGTTGACTACGAGCTCACCGGCTTGCCAGTCTAAATTTCCCCTATTTTGTACTCGCCTTACTTTTGGCCCTCAGGACAACTAATTTTTTCTTGTGCCATGAGTTTAATTTTCGCGTCACAAGCCGATCCCTTCAAGAATTTATGTCTCGCTAGGTATAAATTTGATTTTAAAGTGAAAAAATTAAAGACAATCCCATTTAAAGGACAAACCGTGCAATTTGTTTGTCTAAATTGGGTTAACTTCACAAATGGGTATGGTTTTGTTTTGTTGGCCCGCCTAACAAAAATTTTAGTCTGAAGTAACTAAAACATTCCTAAACTTGGCATGAATTGCAACTTCAGTCACCAAACTATTGTTGCACTTCAAGACACCCCTAAGCTTAGCTAACTGGGTTTTAATACACCCCCGAGTAGACATGCCACGGCAAGTGGAATGCACTTGCCGTCCACTTGACATTTTCGTCCATAAATTGTTTTTTTTTTAAAATGTAAAATTGATTTTTTTTTCTTTTATAAAAAATCCGAAACAATGGAATATTTATTTTAAATCTGGAAAATTTGATTAAAAAAATGAAAAACTAGAGTTTTAATTAAAATATCTGTAAAAAATTGCTTTTTTATTTAAAAAAAATGAAAACTTGATATTTTTTTTTAAAAGTGTCCTAAAAAATCCAGATTTTCATGATTCTTTTAAGACACTTCTTTAAAAAAGAACTGGTAAATAGTGGATTAAAACTGGAGTTTTATACAAATATGGAAAAACTGATTTTTTTTTTTTTTTAAATGTGGAAAACCCATTTTTCTTAAAAAAATAATCCCGGAATATTAGATTAACTTTTAAATCTAGAAAAAAATTATCAGTTTTCCACTTTATTCTTAAAAAAATCAGTATCCTAGATTATAAAAAAGTCCAGGTTTTTAATCAAAAATTCAATTTTCCAGATTATTTTTTATAATAATGGGTTTATTTAGCTTTCCAGATTTTAAAAAAGTCCATGTTTTTTAATTAAAATAAATCAATTTTTCAGATTTTTTTTTAAAAATAACGGGTTTCGCACATATTTTTAAAAAAAAAAAAAAAAATCAGTTTTCAAGATTTAAAAAGTTCCAGATTTTTTAACAAAAAATCCCATCCAGAATTATTTTTAAAAAATGGGTGTTCCACATTTCAAAAAAAAAAAAAAGTTTTTTCTGATTTTAAAAAATTTACTTTTTAAGGAATTTTCCAAAATTGATTTTTTTAATTTAAAAAAAAAAACTGACGTGGCACCTCTCACGCGCCTGTTGGTGTGTGACTACACTTATTGGTGCGTGACTACACTTGTTGTGCTATGTGGCAACTCGGGGGTGTATTAAAACCCAGTTAGTCAAGCTTAGGGGTGTCTTGAAGTGTAGCAATAGTTTGGGGACTGAAGTTGCAATTCGTGCCAAGTTTAGGGGTGTTTTAGTTACTTCAGCCTAGATCAAACATAAATTGTGGACATAAATTAATTTTACTTACTCCCTCAGTCCCAAAAAGATTGTCCTCTTTTGACTTGGCACAAAGTTTAAGAAATAAATGAAGACTTTTGAAATGTGTGGTCCAAAACAAGCCTTAAATATTTGTGTGGCTGTAAATCATCTCATAAAGTTAAATTGTTTCTAAATATAGAAAGGAGATAATCTTTTTGGGACAGACTAAAAAGGGAAGGAGGACAATCTTTTTGGGACAGAGGTAGTACTAAACAGAAGTTCTGGATATTTCAAAATAATAAACTTGCTCAATTGATCAATATTTTAGATATTTTAATACAGTGAACCTATCTAAACTTCAATTATGAAACTTTATCCGAAATGAATTAAATCTTCACCAAATAGCTTCAAATGTTAATCACAACCTTTTAAAAATCCCAACAATAGAATTTTAAATTTGCTCACTTTAATTCACCCAACAATGATTAAGAGCCCGTTTGGATTGACTTATAAGTTGCCTATAAGCTGTTTTCAGCTTTTCTGAGTGTTTGGCTGGCCAGCTTAAAGCCATTTTGTACTTAAAATAAGCCCAAAAAATTAATTGGGTTTGTTTGGCTTAACTTATCTAAAGCAGCTTATAAGCTGTTTACAGCTTATAAGCCAAAAAAAATAAGTTAGACTACACCAACTTATTTTTTTTTTTGGCTTATAAACTTTTTTCAGCTTATAAGCTGTTTTTTTTAAGCCCATCCAAACAGGCTCTAAATGTGTAGTGATAAACATGAATGTCACTTTCAATTAGTTTTTGAGCATCAAGAAATGGAAATCATAATCACAAATTAAAAAATTATAATTTTTTCCTAAGTATTTCAAATTATGTACAAGATATAACAAACATATAAGATCTGAAAATATGGGCTCATTTTAGTTATAAGTTGAGATAATACTCAAAATACCCCCCAACGTTTGACCAAAATCCCAACTACACACCTAACCTTTGCGGGAGTCCTATTACCCCCCTGGACAAATTTTTTCAGTAGCAAAATGGCCCTTTTTTGCTGATGTGGCAGAGAGCGTGAATACACCGCCCAGTGGCGCGTGACGGCCTTTAAAAATCTGCATCGACTGTTTTGGACGCCAACTAGTACCGCCACATATGATGCCAAGTAGATAAAATTTGAACTCCCTCCATTTTTAGGCTACTTCATCTTCATCTTCACCCTATTTAATATCCATCCCCATTTTTTGTTGTCAAAATAATATCCATTATAAACGAAAATCTCAATTGAAGAAAATTCACATATGATTCCGAACAACTTGTTAAAGAACAACTTTCCACCATAAACGAAAATCGAAGAAAAAAAATGAAAAATCAAGAAAGAAAAAGGAAAAATCGGAAAAAAATAAGGATGAAAAATCTAATCTTGTTAAAGAAAATCTGATTGGAAGTTTTTTGTTTGGAGTTGCTACTTGTTGCTTGGTTGGAGTTGTTTAAGCACTAATTCTTTGAGTTGATTTGGGGAGAAAATTAAACTCCATTGCTAAGAATTTGGAGAAAGCTATGAAGAACACCAAATGGGTTTCTCTAAATTCTTGATTGTTTAATCAAATTAATGGATGAACTTTGTTCTATTTGGTGTTAGGAAGCTTCCTTTCACATTTGGGTTTGTTTGAATTAGATTTGAGCAAGTTGGTGTGATTTTTTTTTTTTCAACTCTAATGAAGATGATGATAATGTTGATGAAGATGAAGGAGAATTGGGTATGGGTTTTCAGATCCTTAATAAAAATGGAGTATGGAAAATTGAGAGATTTTTTTTTTTTTTGAAGAAGAGTAGATGGATGGAGGAAGGGGGAAATTAATAAAAAATGGGGCAAAATTAAACACGTGGCACGTGGGCCAGGCGCGTGTGGACAACCGCCATTTAATATTTGGGGGTTGGCGTGATTGACCGCCACGTCAAAGAAAAAAGGGGCATTTTGATACTGAAAAAATTTGTTCAGGGGGGTAATAGGACCCCCGCAAATGTTAGGTGTGTAGTTGGGATTTTGGTCAAACGTTGGGGGGTATTTTGAGTATTATCTCGTTATAAGTTTGGACCAAGTGATATAGCACGTAAAAATATCATTAAATATTAGGGCAACTTACAGAAATGACTACAATTAAGTACTCATTAACCAGCAGTTGCTACTTGTTTAATAATTACCATTCATAGCTTTTTTGTAGCAAAATTCGCGTGTATCCGACTGTATTTTAATACAATTTCGCTTGTATCAAATCGCGTGTATCCGATTGTATTTGAATACATTGTTCAGCTATATACATATGTATATAAATGATACACACAACACATAAAATCAGTCCAAATATATATATATATATATATATATATATATATATATATATATATATATATATAAATGAAACAAACAACACATAAAATCGGTCAAAAATATGTATTCAGCCATATACATATGTATATAAATGCACATACATATATATTAAGCCATTACGGTACATTGCCAAAACAATGATTCAAAATACAACTTCATATAACTCATTCAAAGCAAATATACATTCATATAGATATATATTTTTGATGTATTTGATCATATCAGAATTTGATAGTAATGTAACGACCCAACGGGTTATTATAGTGGTTTTGACCCATGTATCCTTGTTGACCCTTACCCAGAGTCCCGTTAGTACGATCTATGACTTAGTGAAGTCATTGGTTTGGTTCCCGAAAGGTTTGAGTGTGATCTGAGTTATTGGTGAAGGAACTAATTAAGTTAAGGAGTTAAAGTTGACCACGGTCAACGCCAGGTTAGGATGACCCCGTGTCAATGTTTTGGAAGTTCCAACAAGTAAATATGATGATTTTGAACTTGTTCACAAGTTTTGATGAGGTTCCGAAGAGTTCCAGATGGGTTTGGGCTTTGTCGCGCTCGTATTCGATGTTTTCGCCATAGGTCTTTGGATAGAAAGGGCTCCACATTGATCAAAAGACCTTTGTTTTGTGTGAGATTTGAACCATTAGATCCGTATCGAAATTCCAAAGCTATAACAAAAAGAATCATCGCGTTTTGCCTCCGTATGAGAGAGTTACGACCATTTTTGTACGGATCGTTTCCCGGCGAGGTCCGTCGCGCGGACTCGGTGTCCGTCGTAGCGAACTCAGGTCCGCTATAGCGGGACCGCCGCAGCGGCCATGGTGACCACTGCAGTGACCGACAGGGGAAGAACACCCTATCTTTATAGTCCAACTCCGAACCATTACCCACAAGACCCCAAAGTCAGTTTTCAAGAGAGAAAGAGGCTAACTTCATTCCATTCATTGGTGAAAGCATCTTGGAGGGTAAGTCCCCACCTTTATTTGTTCCTTTCCTTTCTTCTTCAAGTTCCATGATTAGTTTAAGGTCCATCAATGGTGGGTGAAAATCCTAGAATCCTAGAATTAGTAAACCCTTAAATAATTGATGGGTTATTAATTTTGTTGTTGATTAATCATCTAAGAGTATAGATTATCAATTTCTAGGAAGGGAATTTGATTTCTTATGGTTGAAATTGCATGTTGAGACTTAGGGTTCTAATAAAAATGGGAACTTTGTCCTAAAATCTATTTGACAGGGATAAAATTGATTAGAAACCCATGAATTGAAGGTTAATGATTGTAGAGATAGAAGTTATGATAAATTCACCATTAAAGGATGGTTCCATCCATTGAAAAGAGTAGAAGTAAGCGGGTCTTCTTCCCCGAATTGTTGTTCTTGTTTAAATACATGGTTTGTTGCTTACTTAGCATCATATTGTTAGACTTTGATCGATTTGAGGCGCTTCAGAAACAGAAGGCTCGTGTGGAGTAGTTCGTGGCTCCTGTTCTACATTTGAGATAGGTTACGGCTTACTTTAGTTAGAATTTGATTAGCGAAACGTATGTATTGTGTAGAATTGACGGGAGAAAGCATGATTAAGTCTTCGGACATGGTGTTTTAGTTGGATATTAGCTAGGTTGGTATAACTTCTGATTATGTGGGCTCGTCGCCATTACTTTTTATTTGAGTGCAGATTGTGTGCCAGAGACTTCGTCCAGACCTCATAGTTAGCTTGAGGCCAGTTACTGATCAGATTCGAGGGTGAGCTCCTATCCATGCCATGCCGCCTGAAAATCTTTCTTATTTTGGATGTCTATTTCATTTCAGACATTTATGATTATTTCAGACAGTTGTTCATTCTTTAGACAGTTATGCTTTAGAGTCCTTGTACGATAACTTTCGGATTTTGGGCTGTAATAAATAAGATTTCTGCAGTTTATTTATTTATGGCAGGATTAGACAGATTTATGATTTAATTTTGGTTATTGATTTATGATTATTTTTATGATTAAGTAATTGGTTAAGGGGATGCTTCGCCTACTAGAAGAATTAGTGTGGGTGCCACTCACGATTAATTGGGCCGTGACATGGATAGAAGGAGTTAATGAAGCGGGAGATCAATTTTCACAAGGGGAAAAGAATTTGCTGCGCTTTCAAAACTTACCGACATTTTGGAAAATAAAATACATGGCCAAAAAAAGAAGCTTGCAGAGGTCATTTTACATAATGCTTTAAAAGATCTAATTGACGGTGAATGAGAAGGGCCATCTGATATAAATAAAAATGATCCAGTAGATCCTTTGATGGTTGAGTGTGCTATTGCAAGCATGAAACAATGGGAAGGAATGGACGAAATAATATTTCCTGATACTAGCAGATGAAGAGAAGCTAAAGAACTATTCATATTGTCAAAAATTAAGAATTTGGGGGGATTACATCGACAGAGCTAATTTTGAAATTGACAAAAGAGAGGCCGATACGTGCAAAACACTATGAATTAACTACACGAGAAGAATAAATAGGTATATATTTCTGATCTTGGGAAAGGGGAGACTGTTCCATTTCAAAATATGATGGAATTGGACCTAGAATCTGGGAAAAATAATAACACTCACTTTCACTCATCTACCGAAAACATGAAGGTAGATCGGAAAAAAATGAAGTAGAAACGTATGGCTAGGCAAGTGGTAATTTCTGATGGCGATAAGGCTAAGGAAATGGGTGCAACAAATAATCTAGTGTTGAAGTAGTTGTTAATAAAGGAGGTGTGCAGTATGCGGGAGATAAATATAAAGGTGATTATAATATGACAACGGACGTGGAAAATAAAAAACAAAAAAATGTGGTGGAGCGGGAGTCCAGCCTTGTATGACCTTCCTCCTCTCAATGAAGACTTTGGTATGGAATTGCCGAGGCCTGGGGTGTCCTTGAGAATTCCCTTTTTTGAAGGAGACATTACGTCTCCACTCCCCGAGCATAATTTTTTTGAGTGAAATGAAGAATCGTGAAGCAATGGTGCGGAGAGTTCAGACACAACTAAATATGGCACATTCTATTAGTGTGGATTCGGTGAGATTATCTATAGGATTATGTTTGTTTTGAAAAGACGATGTTCAGGTATGTCAATCTCACCCATCCTCTTTTTACATTGCAACTTTATATACATGATGTGGTATCGAATTATAAATATTAGTGTGTGTTTGTTTATTTAAGTACTGATTGTTATAGCCCGTATTTTGTACGTTTGGAAATTTCAAAGTCGACGTGGAAAGTTAAGGGCGAGATCATTTTCAAAAATCATTTTAATGTACGAGTTGTCATGAATATCATTTATGATTATTATTAGTATTAAATATTGTGAGAGGCTAAGGGCAAAAAGAGAAATTCGCAAAATGCGCCGCAAAAATAATGTGGAAGACTAGGGCAAAATGGTAATATTGAGAGAGAAAGTCGAGGGGCAAAACGGGAATTTTACAAAAGGAGCTCATGAAAGTTCTAAAAGGGCCATATTGGCCATGTGACAAAAAAAAAAGGGAAAGAAAAGAATGAAAATGATGACAAATAAGTCATCTTTTGTTTAAGAAAATTTAAGAAAAGAAAAGGAAAATTCTAGAAAAGTGGTGAAGAGGAGCCATGTGTTCATATTTCTTTTAGTAGAAGTCATGCAAAAATATGCATGCATAAATAAGGAAATGATGACAAATAATTAGTCATCTTGTTATAATTTAAGAAATTCTTAAAAAAAAAAGAAGAGGAAACTTCTAGAAAAATGAAGGGAAAGGGCATGTGCCCTTCACATGTTGTAGGAATATATATATATATGTAGAAAGATGACCAAGTCATCTTATTCATTTTATTCTCTAGAAATTTCAAGACTTGGAAGAACAAAAGAGAAGGAGAAAAACTAGAGGGGCCATTCGGCCATAGCAAGAACCAAGAAAAATCTTGGAAAATTTTTCTTCAAAAAATTATTTTCTACTAGTTGAAGGGTCCTTAGCAAGTTGGAGTGTTCATTAGAGCCAGAACAACACATATTCTTGCAAGTTGGAAGTTCTAGCTAAGTGGAAAGTCAAGAGAGAAAGGTAAGAATTCATTCCCTTTTATATGTTATGGATGTTTGTGCATGTTGTAGTGTATGAAAATGAGTGAAATTCATGGAGAATATGGATATAGGGGTGTGGCCGTGAGTTGTATATTGTGTGTATGGCCGTGTATATTGTTATATTGTGAAGGAATGGTGACAAAGTTTTATTTAGTATTTTGGTTGTTGTGTTGTGGATTTTATGTTGCTAGTAAAAGCTTAATGATCTTAATGAAATTGTAGTAGTTGGAGACTTGTTTTAGAAGCTTATGTAAATTGAATGTAATGTTCTTGCATGCATGCAAGATAATGTTGTTAGTGTGGTGTTGTTAATATGATGTTGTTAGTGTGGAGTTCATGAATTTGGAAGAAAAGGAAATGTATTGTTATTGGTTTTATTGGAGTTGGAAGGTGTTGGATGGATTAGTATGTTGATTGAATCGTTTTGAAAGTCATGTGAATTGAATTGAATTGAATAGAATTGAATGTTGAAGTGTTGCTAGAATAATTGTTGGTATTGTTGATAGTTTGGCCGGGTTGAATTCCCGGATTGTTGTTGATTAAAAATTGGCCGAGTTAGAATCTCGGGGATGGCGCATTACGGGGGAAATCTTTCGCCGAAATTCATGGACAAGTGTTAATTCAAGGTTGAACTTTTCAAGGCTCTAATCAATGCTTTGCAACGTGACCATTTGTAGATTTTGGAGAGTTTGGGATTTGAATTTGGAATAGCGTAAGAAGCGGAAAAGGTATGTAAGGCTTTACTCTTCCTTCTTTGGCATGTCTTAGACATAATAGGTTTGGATACGAGCCTCGGGACTACTCTATCTCTAGAAACCTAAGTTTGAATTTGACCACTATTCATTCAATAGAATTGAATTAGATTTTCTATGTTTCATTGGAAAAGTAGCTTGAATATATGCAACTTTCATAAGTGGATCCTAACGTCCCAAAATTTTTGTAGGTAACTCTATCAAGTCAAGAATTCTAAAGTAAAATTTTCTTTCTAATAAGTCGTAAATGTTTTGAAGATGCCCATATTTTCCAAAACTATGTTTTAAGAGATTGAAAGCTTTTATGACTTAAACGACGAGTGTGATTTCCTAATGACAACGATGACGTTAAATATGAGAAAATGTCTATGACGTATATGTTGACGATATGTTCTCACCATGAATATGACAATATGAAAATGCTAAGTCATTTCTTGATTCCTCAACTCTATTATGGATAATGACTACTTTAAAGGCTCCAAGCATATAAAATGATACCTTATGATTCTGTTATATGTTTTCCCTTGATGACACTCTTCCTTGGTAGTCTCCCCTTATGATTATTGTTCCTTCAAGGTGAGACATGACGATCCTGATTGTTCCATAATGTAATCGGAGGTTACCGACCTTACGTCACTCCGATAAAGTTATAGTTTTTCATTGGGTCTCTTGCGCATGCTTAAGTTGTGATAGTTACACCGTGCCTATATGGCCGGGCATGTCACCGCCAAGGCGTTTAAGGCGGCTATTGGATGATTACACCGCGCCTATATGGCCGGGCATGTCACCGCTAAGGCGGGTCGCTATGTTTACACCGAGCCACAGAGGGCGGCATGATCACCACTAGTAGGCGGGTACGAGATGATTACCCCTGACGCGGGAGGCCCGGACGCGGAGGCCCGGACGTCGGGCTAATGATGATTATGCGATCCGGATTGTGTTATGTATGCATATAAGAGTTACGGTTAGCATGCATGATTCCGCCTTAAAGGGCACTCACAGGCTGTGTTACTTTTATAGCACATGATATGTTCCCATATCCATTCGTTATTACTCATAAGTACGCTTTTACTATGTTGCTACTTAAAGCTATATCTCCTATTATGTTACTATTCATGCCTTACATACTCGCACATTGCTCGTACGACCCCCTCTTCGCGGGGGGCCGTTGCGTTTCATGCCGCGGGGTGTACACCCATGAGCAAAAATTTATCATAGAAGATGTTCCACGGAGTTGGC
This sequence comes from Lycium ferocissimum, assembly GCF_029784015.1. Classification (NCBI taxonomy): domain Eukaryota; kingdom Viridiplantae; phylum Streptophyta; class Magnoliopsida; order Solanales; family Solanaceae; genus Lycium; species Lycium ferocissimum. Next base: position 37,909,870 of record NC_081343.1, read on the forward strand.
AAGCTCTACGCATTCGGAGTGTTGCCGAGTCGCAGCTTCGTATGCTAGGAGTTCTGGATTGATGTTAGAGACTTTGCAGACAGAGTTGTGGGTATAGGGAGTCAGTCTGCCAGCGGCTCCATCAGCCGATGTGTCCGTTTGTATTATGATATAAGTTTTACATAGTTATAGATTTTATTAGATTTGAAAGCTTTATTATGTATTTCGTGTTTATTTGATTTAGAGGTCCAAAAATCAAAAAAAAAAAAAAAAATTGTACGTAAAAAGAGTCTGTGGGTTCGCTCGGCTCCGGTATGGGTCGGGTGCCCATCACACCCTAGTAAGGTCGGGGTGTGACACTGATAAAAGCTACTCATAGATCTCAATTGTAAGAACTTAATGTTAAATCGAGTAGTTGGGGTCTCCTTGGGTAATGGTGGGAGATTTTAACGATATCATTGATAATTCTGAGAAGTCAGAGGATAGGATTAGAGAGACTACATCTTTTAAAAATTGAACAACTTACACAAATGACTACACTTTGGATTTTTTTTTTATGCATAGCTACACTTTTGCTAATTACATTTCGTAGCTACAGTAACATGTATTCAAATTCGGCTGTATATCGCTGTATTCATTCCTGACTAATTTTACACTGTATTCAACTTATTGTATTTTAAATTCGGTTGTATTCAAACAACGTAAGTGCAAGAAAATATAGAATTATTCGGCTGTATTCAAACTGTATTCATTTGTATACAAAAAAATCTCCTTCGAAATACAGGCGAAAAATACATAAAGAAACACTATTTTTCACTAAAAAAATAACGAATACACTCAAATCTGAGGCACAAGAAATAAAATAACTCTATGTTACACTAAAAAAATAACGAATACACTCAAATATGATATACAAGAAATAAAATACTCTCAGATATGAGATACAAGAAATAAAATACACTCATATCTGAGATACAACAAATAAAATACACTTTAGATATGAGAAAATACACTCAGATCTTAGAAAAATTCGGTGAATTGCCATGGATTCCCGCCAGAAAAGACGCTGGCGGTGGAGGAGAAATGAGAGGCCAAAGAAATATCCTTCGAAATACGCTCAGATCTGTGAATGTGCTAGATGTACATCAAGATGAAGATTTGGGCGGTAGCGGTGGCGGCAACGGCGACGTTGCTTTCTTCCTCCGGCGAATCGAGAATACACGGCTTGTTCACGGCTATGACTGCCGCCTTAGTTGCGGCGGTGCATCGGAGAGAGAGACGGCTGAGAGAGAGAGAGACGAGAGGGGTGAGTGACGGCAGAGAGATACAGGGGATGGTGGAGAGAGAAAATGGAGGTGAGAACTCATCTCCATGTGATAAGGTTTACAGAAAATGGAGGTGAGAGATGGGTTTATTTTCTTTTTACTATATTTTAACTTAATAGTTAATAATTGTTATTAAGATACAACTTTTAGCTATGGAAAGTAATTAATTCAAACTATAGTTACTAAGAGCCTGTTTGGATGGCTAAAAGCGAACATAATTTATGTTGAAAACAACTTATAAGCAAAAAAAAAAAAAAAAAAGTTGGGGTAGGCCAACTCATTTTTTTTTTTTATATGTTCGTTTTCGGCTTATAGGTTCTTTTAGATAAGCCTAAGCCAAACGGGTCCAATTAATTTTTGGGCTTATTTTAAGCACAAAAATGGCTTCTACCCAAACACTAAAAAAAAAAGCTGAAAACAGCTTATAAGCAAGTTATAAGCTAATCCAAACGGGCTCTAAATATAATTACTACTAATATTTAGCTAAGCCATATAGATTTTCCTTAAAAATTTATCCCAAAACAAGTGTCTTCTTGGAAATTTAAGATAAAATTGGTAAGTGTTTTCAACTATACCCTTAACATTAAAAAAGTAATCCTCTTTAATATTGCTTAATTCTAAAAAAACATCTAATAAATAGGGCTAATCCGGTAAACTCCACATATATTTATTAATTTCTTAATAAATGTATTTTTTGATAAAGTGACACTTATTTTAGGATGAAATAAGTAATAAAATATATATATTATTCTTATTATTTCTATTTAGGCGTGAAAAGAGCGGTTAAAATTAAATTAAGAATACTTGATTTGGTGGCACAAATTTTTGTTGTCCCAAAACTTGTCCTCGTAAGAAACGAAAACAAAAAAACAAAATAGTCCTCACTCCCGAGTCTTTGTAGTATATAATTCCCTTTCTATCCTCGTCAGCTGCCATTCCTCGCGGCGCAGAAACAAAAGAGGGCAGCTCTAGGGTTTTCTCTCTTTCATTCAGGCAGGCAAATAATGGGTGGTGGCAACGGTCAGAAAGCCAAGATGGCTCGCGAAAGGAATGCCGAGAAACTCAAGGCTGGCAAAGGTCTCTATATTCTCTCTCTCGATACCAATTATAATCTCTAAATCCAGATCTTTGTTACTGCATCCCTCCCAATTCATGTGGCACCTTTCCGATTTCATTTTCTTTGACCATGATTTTTAATTGTATATTTTTTTTACCAAATATGTAAATTTTATCTCAAAGATTCCATGTCCGAATACACGGTCAAAATCAAAATATTTGACTCTCGAAATCGGAACCGAGCCACATAAATTTGGGAATATTACTTATTGAACTATTGGTAAATTAAGTCTTGTTTTAGCCTTGAATTACTCCGATTTGATTGCAGTTTCGGGAGAAAACGTAGCTGGTAGGGCATTTAGTGTTTTTCTATTGTTTTAGACGCAAAACCTTTTTTTTTTTCAAATCGTTTTCTAGACGCGAAACCTTTTACATTAATAAATTAGCTCTCTTTTATATTAACTTTTAAATTGTCCCATATATGCAGGAAGTCAGCTCGATACGAACAAAAAGGCCATGAATATCCAGGTAACGCCTTCAATTTCACTTTTAATACACAATTTTTGACGTAAATATGTGTAATTGGGTTGTTGAAGGGACTTCTTCTGTTACTCAGGTTAATAGTAGTCTCTTGATACAGTTTATGAGGAATTTGACTGGAATACAAAATTTAATGTGTTAATTGGACTGATATGTCTTGTTGCGTGGAAAGGCAATATTACAGTATGGTTGCCAATATCACGTAATAATTGAAAATATAAGTAATTCAATGAATTTGTGTTCATGGAATTTGCGAGAGTTGTATGTAATTCGAATTGTATCAACCATTTGTAGAGTGTCATATAAATTGGATGAAAGTAGCAGTAAAGTAAATAGTAGGTAATATCCATATTGTTAGACTGAATGACCAACACTTTCCCTTCCTGCTTGATTTGGATGATAATGAAGTTGCAAATATCTTTAATTTTGAAAAAAAATTCCATTTGTTTAGGCTATTAATAATAGTAATAGGATAAAATTTCGCCCCCGAGGGGGTAGCTTAGTGGAACAACCGCGGATATCAAGATTCATATCCAGCAGAGGTGACATTAAGTGAGTTCTTCCCGTCTACAGTCTAAGGTGAATTCTTTCTTCGTTTTTTTTTTTTTTGGCCTAAGCCTTAGTGGACGACACATTATCTGATACTCATGCAGTTATGCTAATAACACATACCTGCAGAATTATTCTTGTATGAGTGGTTGATTATTGTCTGCAACATGCATGAATGATTGATTATCTTTCAATTTTGTGCGTCAAACTTCTACAAGGCCCAAATTCAAACCTCAACGCTCCCTATTTTCATTTAGTATTTCTTCCCAGTTCTCTTCACTCTTTTCTTTTGCTCCTTTATGTGGGATATGAGGGAACTCTTCAATTTGTAATTAATGTTTCTTTTAAAGTATGTTCTCAAAAAAGGTTCCTTTTGACGTAAAATGAACTGTAACTGATGTCTGCATTGCGGCAATTATTTTGGAAATAGAAGGAGAAAGAGTTGGTTACCTTGTGTTTTTCCAATAATTTTTATATGTTCGTTTCCCCCCTTGAATTGTCCTTTTGAACACTATATATATGGTTGCAACTTGGACTTCTTCTTTTCCCCTTTGTTGGAACTTGGTCTAGGATCTAATTTTAAGACCCCATTTTGTTGCTGCAGTTACTTCTGAAGTTTAGAGTTAAGAGTTTTAGATTTCCTTGAAGGGAAAAGGTTCATCAACTGCTCTGTTGAAAGAGTTGAATTGTGTTGAATTATCTAAAAAATGAAAAACTGAAATTCGGTTTGTACCTAGGGAGAGATGCTAGTGTCCGAATCAGAAAAACTTTGGAACTAAAAATTAGTTAGGGCCAAATAAGATTGCCAATGGAAAACCAGTGTTAACTAGGAAAAGTTACTAAGTAATGGAGATACAATCGTTGTTAAGGAATTTATGTAACTACGTAAGTGAGAATAGATACATAAAGAAGGCTAACAAAAGTGTAGGTGAGTGCTCTTGTTACTCAATGTTATAGTTTATGAGGAATTTGATTTGATACATAATTTAATATGTTATGTTGACCGATATATCTTAGTGCTTGTGAAAGAAAATATTACAATAATGGTTGCAAATTTAAGCTTAATTTAAAAAGTATTACGTGAAAATTGAAAATTTAAATAGTTTAATGGATTTGAATTCATGAAATTTGCGAATTGTATCAAACATTTCTAGAGTGTGGTACCCAAAACAAAACGCTTCTAGAGTGTCATATAAATATGATGAAAGGAGTACTAAAGTTAATGACCTTGCCACTCGAGCTGGAATTATAGAAGAAGCTGCACATATATCCAGTTTCGAAAATGTTTCCATCATTGTGGCTATAGAAATATTCTCCTCGAGGAGGTGTCTTAGCAGTTGAAGAATTGTAAAAACAACTTGGATATCAAGATTCATTGACCAATAGAGGTGACATTTGGTGAATTCTTTGCCTCTACACAAAAGGGGGTGAATCCTTCTCATCGGCCTAGCCTTGGCAGGCAGGGTTATGCAGTACCTATGCTAGTTGCATGTACCCCGTGGATTAGTCGAGGTGCGCGCTAGATGGGTCCAGATATTACTGCAATACAAAGGAATACAAATAAGATAGAAGTCTCATAAAATAGGGTAACTAGAAATTCTCATAGCTCATGTGTCCTCGAAGGTGACTTCAACGACGGCGGCTGTTGCTTACAATTATTATGACGGTACAGAATTTCCGACGACGTTTCATCTCCTACAGCAACAACCGCCGCAGTCCTCCATCGACCCTGCTCCACCGCCGGTGCAAATTCCGGCGGCTGTTCCTGGCGTTTATTCATTACCTCAGTATCAACAAGTGACTTCACCACTGGCGGCAGCTGCTTACAATTATCATGATGGTACATATTTTCCGGCGCCGTTTCATCTCCAACAACAACTGTCGTCCTGCATTGTGCCTGCTCCACCAACGGTGCAACTTCCGGCAGCTTTTGCTGGCATTTATTCTTTACCTCAGTATCAACAGTTGCATCAGTTATTTCAAGGAGTTGCACAAACTATCACACTGGAAGCAATTGAGAATGTGAAAGGCCGCAGGACAGACTTGGGAAGACCCTACTCTTGCAGACTGGCTAGAGAATGATTATTGTCTATTCTGTGGTAACCTTGGGAATGAGGTGAATGATGATATTCTCTCAAAAGCATTTTCAAGGTTTCCATCATTTAACTAGGCCAGGGTTGTGAGAAACAAGCAGCCTGGTAAGACCAGGGGATTTGGATTTGTGAGTTTTTCCAACCCTTCAGATCTTGTCGTAGCACTTAAAGAAATGAATGGGAAATAGGTAGGAAACCGGCCAATTCAACTGCAGAAGAGTAGGTGGGAAGACAGGATTGACCGTGAAGCTCTGGAAAACCAAAAGCTTGCGTCTCCCAAGAAACCAAAGTTAGCAAAAAAGAGTATCTTGCACAAATGAGCGCCAAATGACATGAGTATGGCTTAATGGTAATAGGAGTATGACTTAATGGAGGAAAGGAGAAAGAAGTTAGTAGTCGTTGATTACAGATGGACCAGCTCAAGCTATCCAATCTGATACTCATAGTGAGTTATGTTAGTTGCTTATGGAGAAATTTTATTTTGAGTGAGATTGAGACGTGACAAGTCTTGAGTCAAAAATCAGAATTGGGTTTACCCTGTGCGCACACCCGAAGGGTAGCAGCTGCGGGTTCCCATGTCATCAAAAAAAAAAAAAAAAAATCAGAACAGGGATGCATATATAGGGCCTGTTTGGAAAGCCACCCAGGTAATTGGAATTGGATGTAATTACACAATTTGGCCTGTTTGTTGGACCAAGTAATTACACGGTCAGGTGGGAATTGGGTGTAATTGAGAGGCTGTAATTACACTCTCCAATTCTCGCGGGGGGGGGGGGGTTGAGAATGGGTGTAATTACACCCGGTAATTACATGGTTACTTTTTAGTTTGTTTTTTTTTGTTTATTTTAATTTCTTTTTATTTTTAATTTCTTTTTAATTTTTATTTTTTAAAATGTATTTATTTTTATATTATTTATTTTTCATTTCCTTTCTTTTCATTCCCAACCTTTACTTCTTGTGGTTCCATGTAATTGCTTGTATTTTTTATTTTATTTATTTAGCATAACCGTGCTATTATTCTAATTTTTGAAACTACATCTCTTAATATTTTTGACATAAGAGTATTATTTGGTTTTGGATTTTGAATTTAGGTTATATTTTCAATTTTAAGTTATTTGCTTTCACATTGCATGTTTATTTTTCACTTACATTTGATGGATTTTTGTGTCAAACATTTGAATAATGTTATGGCATTATATTTAATTGACTTGTTCTCACAGAAAAAGTCTTCTTTTAAGTTTTATAATTAATTAAAATTGAACATTATTAATTTGAAAACTATATATCAATTATTTTTTACAATATTAGTTAAAAATATATGATTATTAATTAATATATTTTCAAGAAACAATGTGTTATTAAATAACTAATTTAATATCATGTATAAAGGCAAATATTTTTTAAATATTAATTTTAAATTTTTTATAATTAAATTTTATTTTTAAATTAAACTAACCGTGTAATTACACTTGTGCAACCAAACAACACCCTTTTAATTACACTGTAATTACGTTATGACAAATAAACAGGTCATCGTAATTACACTACTGTGTAATTACTAGGCTGTGTAATTACTACCCTAGTAATTGCACCAATTCCAATTACCAGGTGGCTTTCCAAACATGCAATATTACAGTATGGTTGCCAATATCACGTAATAATTGAAAATATAAGTAATTCAATGAATTTGTATTCATGAAATTTGCGAGAATTGTATCAACCATTTGTAGAGTGTCATATAAACTGGATGAAAGTAGCAGTAAAGTAAATAGTAGGTAATATCCATATTGTTAGACTGAATGACCAACACTTACCCTTCCTGCTCGATTTGGATGATAATGAAGTTGCAAATATCTTTAGTTTTGAAAAAAAATTCCATTTGTTTAGGCTATTAATAATAGTAATAGGATAAAATTTCGCCCCCGAGGGGGTAGCTTAGTGGAACAACCGTGGATGTCAAGATTCATATCCAGCAGAGGTGACATTAAGTGAGTTCTTCCCGTCTACAGTCTAGGGTGAATTCTTTTTTTTTTTTTTTTTTTTTTTTTTGTGTGTGCCTAAGCCTTAGTGGACGACACATTATCTGATACTCATGCAGTTACGCTAATAACACATACCTGGAGAATTATTCTTGTATGAGTGGTTGATTATTGTCTGTAACATGCATGAATGATTGATTATCTTTCAATTTTGTGCGTCAAACTTCTACAAGGCCCAAATTCAAACCTCAACGCTCCCTATTTTCATTTAGTATTTCTTCCCAGTTCTCTTCACTCTTTTCTTTTGCTCCTTTATGTGGGATATGAGGGAACTCTTCAATTTGTAATTAATATTTCTTTTAAAGTACGTTCTCAAAAAAGGTTCCTTTTAACGTAAAATGACTGTAACTTATGTCTGCATTGCGGGGATTATTTTGGAAATAAAAGGAGAAAGAGTTAGTTACCTTGTGTTTTTCCAATAATTTTTATATGTTCGTTTTCCCCCTTGAATTGTCCTTTTGAACACTATATGGATGGTTGCAACTTGGACTTCTTCTATTCCCCTTTGTTGGAACTTAGTCTAGGATCTAATTTTAAGACCCCATTTTGTTGCTGCAGTTACTTCTGAAGTTTAGAGTTAGAGTTTTAGATTTCCTTGGAGGAAAAAGGTTCATCAACTGCTCTGTTGAAAGAGTTGAATTGTGTTGAATTATCTAAAAAATGAAAAACTGAAATTCTGCTTGTACCTAGGGAGAGATACTAGTGTCCGAAAGTTTGAATCAGAAAAATTTTGGAACTAAAAATTAGTTAGGGCCAAATAAGATTGCCAATTGAAAACCAGTGTTAACTAGGAAAGTTACTAAGTAATGGAGATACAATCGTTGTTAAGGAATTTATGTAACTGCTTAAGAGAGAATAGATACATAAAAAAGGGTAACAAAAGTCTAGGTGAGTTCTCTTGTTACTCAATGTTATAGTTTATGAGGAATTTGATTGGATACATAATTTAATATGTTATGTTGACCGATATATCTTAGTGCTTGTGAAAGAAAATATTACAATAATGCTTGCAAATTTAAGCTTAATTTAAAAAGTATTACGTGAAAATTGAAAATTTAAATAGTTTAATGAATTTGAATTCATGAAATTTGCGAATTGTATCAAACATTTCTAGAGTGTGGTACCCAAAACAAAACGCTTCTAGAGTGTCATATAAATATGATGAAAGGAGTACTAAAGTTAATGACTAATATACATATTGTTGGACAAAATTGCTAACACTTCCCCTTGCCACTCGAGCTGGAATTAATGAAGAAGTTGCACATATATCTAGTTTCGAAAATGTTTCCATCATTGTTGCTATAGAATTATTCTCCTCGAGGTGGCGGCTTAGCAGTTGAAGAGTTGTAATAACAACTTGGATATCAAGATTCATTGACCAATAGAGGTGACATTTGGTGAATTCTTTACCTCTACACAAAAGGGGGTGAATCCTTCTCATTAGCCTAGCCTTGGCAGGCAGGGTTATGCAGTACCTATGCTAGTTGCATGTACCCCGTGGATTAGTCGAGCTGCGCGCTAGATGGGTCCAGATATTACTGCAATACAAAGGAATAAAAAATAAGATAGAAGTCTCATAAAATAGGGTAACTAGAAATTCTCATAGCTCATGTGTCCTCGAAGGTGACTTCAATGACGGCGGCTGTTGCTTACAATTATTGTGACGGCACAGAATTTCCGACGACGTTTCATCTCCTACAGCAACAACCGCCGCAGTCCTCCATCGACCCTGCTCCACCGCCGGTGCAAATTCTGGCGGCTGTTCCTGGTGTTTATTCATTACCTCAGTATCAAGAAGTGACTTCACCACTGGCGGCAGCTGCTTACAATTATCATGATGGTACATATTTTCCGGCGCTGTTTCATTTCCAACAACAACTGTCGTCCTGCATTGGGCCTGCTCCACCAACGGTGCAACTTCCGGCAGCTTTTGCTGGCATTTATTCTTTACCTCAGTATCAACAGGTGCATCAGTTATTTCAAGGAGTTGCGCAAACTATCACACTGGAAGCAATTGAGAATGTGAAAGCTGCACTTGGAAGCAGTGAGAGTGAGCAAAAAGCTGACACCAAAAAGAAAGCTGTGCCTTGAAAGGCCGCAGGACAGACTTGAGAAGACCCTACTTTTGCAGACTGGCTAGAGAATGATTATCGTCTGTTCTGTGGTAACCTTGGGACTGAGGTGAATGATGATATTCTCTCAAAAGCATTTTCAAGGTTTCCATCATTTAACAAGGCCAGGGTTGTGAGAAACAAGCAGCCTGGTAAGACCAGGGGATTTGGATTTGTGAGTTTTTCCAACCCTTCAGATCTTGTCGTAGCACTTAAAGAAATGAATGGGAAATAGGTAGGAAACCGGCCAATTCAACTGCAGAAGAGTAGGTGGGAAGACAGGATTGACCGTGAAGCTCTGGAAAACCAAAAGCTTGCGTCTCCCAAGAAACCAAAGTTAGCAAAAAAGAGTATCTTGCACAATTGAGCGCCAAATGACATGATATGGCTTAATGGTAATAGGAGTATGACTTAATGGAGGAAAGGAGAAAGAAGTTAGAAACGACTACAGATGGACCAGCTCAAGCTATCCAATCTGATATTCATAGAGTTATGTTAGTTGCTTATGGAAATTTTTTATTTTGAGTGAGATTGAGACGTGACAAGTCTTGAGTCAAAAATCAGAATTGGGTTTACCCTGTGCGCACTCGAAGGGTAGCGGCGGCGGGTTTCCATCTCGTAAAAAAAAAAAAAAAATCAGAACAGGGATGCATATATAGGGCCTGTTTGGAAAGCCACCCAGGTAATTGGAATTGGATGTAATTGGGTGTAATTACACAATTTGGCCTGTTTGTTTGACCAAGTAATTACATGGTTATGTGGGAATTGAGTGTAATTGAGAGGGTGTAATTACACTCTCCAATTCTCAAGGGGGGTTGAGAATTGGGTGTAATTACACCCTGTAATTACATGGATACTTTTTAGTTTGTTTCTTTTTTGTTTATTTTAATTTCTTTTTATTTTTAATTTATTTTTTATTTCTATTATTTTAATTTATTTTTATTTTTTAAAATGTATTTATTTTTCATTTCCTGTCTTTTCATTCCTAACCTTTACTTCTTGTGGTTCCATGTAATTACTCGTATTTTTTATTTTTTTATTTTATTCATTTAGCATAACCGTGTTATTATTCTAATTTTTGAAACTACACCTCTTAATATTGGAAAGAATAAGTCATTAACAAACTTGACTTATAACGAGTGACGTTATTAAAGTAGAAGTTCGTTGTGAATGAGGTTATAGACTTATATTTTTCCTTTCTTTTGAATTATTTACTTAATTTACGTTGGTTTTACTTAAGTTACGTTGGTACTTACTTATGTAATGTTGGAATTTGACATAAGAGTATTATTTGGTTTTGAATTTTGAATTTAGGTTATATTTTCAATTTTAAGTTATTTGCTTTCACATTGCATGCTGTTTATTTTTCACTTACATTTGATGGATTTTTGTGTCAAACATTTGAATAATGTTATGGCATTATATTTAATTGACTTGTTCTCACAGAAAAAGTCTTCTTTTAAGATTTATAATTAATTAAAAATTAAATATTATTAATTTGAAAACTATATATCTATTATTTTTTACAATATTAGTTAAAAATATATGATTATTAATTAGTATATTTTCAAGAAACAATGTGTTATTAAATAACTAATTTAATATCATGTATAAAGGCAAATATTTTTTAAATATTAATTTTAAATTTTTTATAATTAAATTTTATTTTTAAATTAAACTAACTGTGTAATTACACTTGTGCAATCAAACAATACACTTGTAATTACATTGTAATTACGTTATGACAAACAAACAGGTTGTCGTAATTACACTATTGTGTAATTACTAGGCTGTGTAAATAGTACCCTAGTAATTACATCAATTCCAATTACCAGGTGGCTTTCCAAACAGGCTATAGTGAATTCTGTATCCTGTTAGTAGTATATTTTTTTTTCCTGTTAAACCTTTCGTCTTTAGTTTACTTTTAATCATATGCGTTTGAAGTATTTCTCTTTGTAAATCACTAAATTGCGAACATATTGTTGGGGATTGAGGACTTGAGGATTGACTGATTGCTAATTATATACATCTTTTTGTCTGTCCAATAGTATACAAGAGATTTTAACAATCTAATCCCTGCTTAGCATTGAGATATGAGCTCATTGATCACGTGTGTTCCACAGTGTGAGCCTTTTTACAAATATAGGCTAAATATACCTGATTTTAGGAGAGAACAAACATTAGCCAGCTCCTTCCCTATATATATAGCATATTGCGTAAAAAATTGTTTTGATTCAGAGTTAACTTGTCTGTTTTGTGGATGATGGCAGTGCAAGGTGTGTATGCAGACATTTATGTGCACAACATCGGAGGTGAAGTGTAAGGAACATGCTGAAGCAAAACACCCAAAATCTGATCTCTTTGCTTGTTTTCCGCATCTCAAAAAGTGAGATCTTTAGGCGTCAAACATCTTTGCAGAAAAAAAAAAAAAGTTGGTATGATCTACCCGTCACCAGCCCAATCAAGGGCGAAGGGCTTGTAGTATTTGTGTGCTTGTTTGTGAGACTTGCAAGTTGTGTTGGTGGTTGGTCTTAATTGTGAAGCTTCTTTTTAATGAGACAATTTCTTATGTGACATGAAACAAGCAAATGTTGAAATTAAAACCTATATGTGAACCAAAACAAGAGACGAGAAACCATTTGAGAACATCTGAATTCCAGCTATTATGTACTACTGTAGTAATTAATCACCCAAGTCTATCAGACTGATCTGATTTGATACACAAAAAATCAACGTGCACCTTATAAGTCCACTGACTTCAGAGAAGCAGAGAATTCAAGATGGTGCTGGAGGAGGCTAAGTTTACAGAACGGAAGACAAAACTGGTGTGCTGTTGACGAGCTGTTAGTAGCAGTGGGAATAATATTATCATGAAATAATATATTCCCAAAGGGGAAAAGAAGTTTTATTCTAATTCCTCAACACGGCAATAAAGTCCTGGATGTGCCTGATTGCTTTGGAGTTGATATCAGTTCTTTGCCAAGGGCTACATCTTAAACCACGAAAGTCAGAACGAACCTTGACTGAAGGTTGTGAATGGGCTTCTGAAAAAGGTCGTAACTCCTGAATATCCAGACAATAAAAGCAAAACAAAAAATTAAATAAAATGGGATGTGGCAGAATCTGTAGTCAAACTTTCGTTTGGTGCGTGGTATAAGATGGGATATCCAACTCTAATTTTTTGTACCATGTTTGGTAGGAGGTATAAATTTATCCTGGATCACAAAATGCATCCTAGGATAAAAGATGGGATATCCCATTTTATCCCACTTATACTGGGATTATTTTATTCCATCCAGAAGATGGGATAAAATAATCCCAACTCTTGGGCTAAATTAGTCTTGGGATTACAATCCCGGGATAATTTTGACTATCTACCGAATGACCACATAATGTTCAAATCCTAGAACCAGCCCTTGGTGTAATGCTAGAAATCAGTGCCTTGGTCAAGTCAAATTTTTGCCATTACAACAAAGTCGAATCGGTAATATAATCCTTGAGTCGCCGCTAGGTGTGATGCCAGAAATCAGTGGCTTGGCCCAGTCAGATTTTGGCTGCTACAGTAACGATGCCTTTATCCCTCATCTATACTAATCAGAACTACTTCATCTTTTATCAGTTTTATGAGGGAGGCGAGCACTTTCTACAAATTTGTCATGTCTGTTTGCTTACCAATTTGGAGCCCCAGTCTATTAGATAAGTTCACTTCATACCTTTTTCCAAGTTTTTATTAACTTGGGATCCCTGATACATGATTGGGACAAAGGATAGTCGTAACTCGCTTAAAGCAGCCAAAGTTAGCAACTTCCACTTTTTGAAGTTAATAGTACCATATTTCATTTGACTTAACTGAATATAAATAAGTAGTTAATAAGCATGAGATATTGAACGTAACACTGTTTAAGTGTCGAAATTGATTTTACATACAAGCTTACCCAAGCACCCTTTCAATCAGTTATCAAATCTAGGCTGCAGGAATCTGGAACAATTCCAGAAATGATTGGTTCAGTAGTGGGCCTTGTTCGTAATTGTTATATCTTGAAATCTCCAGATGGAGCTAAATATTAGTCAAAGATCGGTTTACTCAGCAAGTGGAAGAGCATAAGAGATGCTCGTCATTGCATTTTGCTCTAAACAAAACAATCACAAAAATCTGTAATTTTAGGTAATTCAGATGATGTTGTTTAACTTAAAATACTTTTGTTTGCTTTTTTACTTTGTCCTCTATGGTAATTCATGTTCTTGCGCTTATTGTACTCCTAATATCCTATAATAGCCTTTCATTGGAGTGGTGCTAGGTCTCATTTGTTTGTACTTAATGAAAGTATCGTCTCTTTTTTGTTGTCTTCTTGTCATTCATTAATGAAAAGATTAAACCATCTCTGTGGGAACTTTCAATTAAATGCTAAAGCTATCTCTTTAGGTCTTTAATGAGTCTATTACCAAATAGATTTCTGATGCAAAACACTTGTGACAACATGAACATCAACGATTCACTCCTGAAATGTCAAATATTCCTTTCAGAAGTCACTCCGGTATGAAAATCTTAGTAGTTCTAAATCTTTTTGAAAAAAAAATATGTTCGTTGATACAAATGAGTAGTAGGTGCAGCTGGATTTGCCTTTTTTGATGCAGTGCAGGATTCAATTCCCTTCAATACACTCTACTGCACCAGCTGAATTGGAGTATACAAAAGTAATCAATGTGTCTACGCTGCTACACTTGATGAAGAGAGAAGATAAAAATAGTCCACAGAGGTTACCAACTTGTGGCCTGAAATTGGCCTGCTTTTCCAATTTAAGTTAATGGAACACGGACTTTATCACTCATTTATATTCGAATCATATGATAGACTTCTTGTTCGATCAATAAATTATTAAGAGCCGTTAATGTCAAAAGACTAGGGTCATCAACCAAAAAAAAAAACAAAAAAAAGACTAGGGTCACATGATTCTAAAATCATTTATGATAGGGGGCCATAATTTTTGGCCAGTACGAAGACACTTCAATCAAGCATAACTACATCTGAGTAGAATAAAATTGCAAATGACTAGCAAAGCATGGTAGCAAGATGCAGAAGACCACTAAAATATTTTACAATTCTTTGTAGTTCCTCCTACGTTGTGGATATATTGAAAACAGACAGATTAGGAACCATGCATTACACAAACACTATATTATGTACTAATACTACTTACTAAGCTAATATATACTCCTCATATGACTTACTTTTTTTTTTTTTAACAAAAGAATCACGAAACCGGGGTTAGAAAGTCATTCAACTGCATCATGCAATAGGTAGGATTCCTTTTCACGAGCACAAGATCAATTACTGCACAAAGAACTATTTCCTTTGTTAGGTATAGAGTGGGACTTGGTGCCATTAACTTATGGTAGCCTCGGTCGCATCTATCTTAATTACACCACTAAATTATATCAGACACTAGCCACTATTTCGCTTGTTAGGTATCATTTCGGACATTTAATTATTTCAATAATTTGTCGTATCCTAGGTAACATACACCTCAAGTTACATTAACTGTCGAGTTATAAAATACTTCCTTTTAACGATTCTTTTTGTTATAATAGTGTTAATTTTATATATACTTCTACAAATTTTAAGATTTGATCTCACTAAACTATTTAAAGTTTAAATTTTTATATATTTCCATCACATTATTATTTACCCACTATTTTTTTAATTCTTATCACTGACATATAATATATGAATTCAATAAACCATTCAAACTTTTAACTCAGTTAAATATCATCATATACAATGAATGAAGTAACTATAAGCATTAAAAAGAAGCTTCTAAAGATTTTAAACTTACTCTACCCAAGTTCTAATTTGCATATCGATGACAAGTTCAATCATCGAAAGTGAGATGATCTCCTCCTTACTTCTTTCCTAGCAACTAGTTTCTCAAGTAGGAAACTTGGTGAGAAAGCTTACTTCAACATCAACAAAATAGAAAGCTTGCTTCAACATCAACAAAATCTTTACCAATTATAGGTTCTAACGGTCGTGGTGCCCTTGTGAGCATATTGCTCTTTGCGACCATCTGATTTAATGGATGTCAATCGAGTCGCATAAGACATGAGGTTAGTTACATGGTGTGTTTATTTCCAATGATGACATGTGGTAGCATCAACAAGGACTTGCATATGATATTAAGGGTTTGCTTTTAATTCAGACAAGTATACATATTACTCTATCAACCTTCCTTCAATCCAAATCAGTTGGGATGTTCGATAAATTAAGCCTCTAGTTACATTGTGCTCTATCAAGTCCATTTCATTACGATAATAAGGGGTTATTTGGTTGTTCGGTTAAAGTTATGCAGGTATTAGTAATGTAAGAAGTATTGTTAATTCATGTACTCAATTGGTTATTCAATCTTCTATACCCTGTATAAAATAATTTATAAATTCACTCATAACTTATAGTACATGTTTATGCTATGCGTGATTGTAAATTGGTAACGAAATACCATACTTGGTGTGCCGAATTTCATATAACTAAAATTGTACCAAACACAATACTAGTTATGCTGATTTTAGTACATGAATAGTTCACTTCCTAACCAGCAACCAAATGGCCCTTAAATAATTACTCCCTCCGTCCCAATTTCTCGCATACTGATTTGACTAGACCGAGTTTAAGAAAAGAAGACTTTTAAAACTTGTGTCACAAATGCAAATATATATTTGTGTATGCGCAAATTGTTTTATTAAGGGTAAAGGAGAAAGTTTCAAGTTAAATTATTTCTAAATATAAAAATGTATCATTATTTTGAGACAGACTAAAAAAAAAATGTATTATATAAATTGAGACAGAGGGAGTAATTTTTAAAGGCAAATTCTGAGGGGTTCTTCAAGTAGTACAGTAGTATCAAATTTATCCATGTATACGGATAATAAACCAAAACGATTGTCGTGTCACTATATCCTATGTCCACCCTTTAAGCCTTGGCTACATGATCCAGGACCCCCTGTCCTCTGACATTGACAAATCCCACTTATTACTCTCCTATTCCGTATTTCGCACAGGGCACGACATGCAATGTGTGGTGCGGGGCTTTGGCCTCTGGCTGTGGGGTATTTTTTCCTTAAGACTTATTACCTTCAGCTAGGGCTGTTCACGATTTTGGTTATAACTAAAATCAAATCGAAAATTTAACCAAATCGAATAAAAAAATCGACATTTGGTTTGGTTTGATTTGATTTGGTTTTAACTTTTAAAAACCAATAATATTTGGTTTAGTTATGGTTCTATTAAAAAATAACCGAATAAATAACCGAACCAAATCGATAAATTATATACATAAATTTTATAATTATTTATATGTATAATATTAGTTTTTCATAAATAATTATAAATATTTTATATCATTAATTTGATTTTTAGTCTACTTATTTCACATGATTGTTTAAGGCCCATGTTTTTAAGAGTATGTCAAAGTTCTCATGTCTTTAAGTCTTTTAACTCTTTAAGTGTCAGTTGCTTAAACCTACTAACAGAAGCTCACGTTAGAGTCTAATGTCTTTAACTTAAATTTTTAGCCTTTTTTTTTGTCGACCTATTTAATTTTAGGTTGTTTCTTTTTTTTTTTTTCCGAATTTATACTTTTATTTTTTCTTGTCTGAATGGGTCCGAAACTTCTAATATTTTTCATATGAAAAGGACAGAGGTTATAGATTTGGAGGTTCCTATAGAAGATACTTCAATAACATCGCATTTTACAACGCAACTCAAGACACATAGTAATGCCCTAATACTTCTTTTGTAGGTAATCCTCCTAAAAGCGAGAAAGAACAACTCCTGTAGTCGAGACCTGGCGGCGAGGATAATAATAGAAAAACATCGAAGTTTGGGATCATTACACATAGTTTTTTTAATAAAATGGGAGAATTGAGGGCAAAATGCAAGTATTGCCCCAAAGTTTGGGATCATTACACAAAGTTTTTTTATTTCATATATTTTCATTTTAATTTTAGGTAGTCTTTATGTTTAATTAATGTGTATGTTTGTAACAACAACTAAAAGTTCCTATGCTCTACTTTATTTCTTGGTATGTGTATTAAGATGACAAAAATGGTACAGCCACTACTAAGTTAGTTTTTAGCTCTATATGTAATAGTTTAGCAACTTTGGGTAACTTTGAAAAGACTACACTATCAATAATAGTGAAAATGTTTCCATGGTGTATATCGTTCAACCTTAAACTATAAATAAAAGTTATCGTTTGAATAAAAAAAAAGACGTGTCTTTTTCAACTTTTTAATGTTTTACTGATAAGTCTCATGGCTGCTAGTGATAAACCAAAAAATCGAACCAACCGAACCAACCCGACAATAACCAAACCGGTGGTTATTATTTTATTTGGTTTGGTTATGGTTTTAGATATTTAAAAACCGACTAAATTGGTTTGGTTATGGTTTTAATCAATAACCAACCCAAACCGAACCATGAACACCCCTACTTCCAGCCACTACATTGTTCAGGTTTTATTTTGACTTTACTACTACTCTCGACCCTCCACATTTCGCCCAACGTGGACAGGCTAACTATTTGCCGACATAAGAATAACGCACACTAAATATTCAAATGATGACACGAAAGAGTTGACTGAGTTGGTTGGGTGAGTGATTTTTCAATGGGATACGCGCGATCAATTCCCACCTCGTTAGCCTTCTCGATGGGAGCTAATCACACCGGGGCTTGAAAAGACGTTTTATCTCTCCGTGGTTTTGCGTAGCCCATGACACGCGCTTTATCCAACAAGGCTACATCCCAAAAAAAAAAAAAAAAAAATTCAATTGGCACGTGAAGGTAAAGCCTTAATTAAAATCACTATCGTTCTGAATTGTAACAATAAGTTGACACCACTCGTATAAAATCCAACATATGTTACTGTTGATCAATCCAAAGTGCTACAATTCCTTTTTTTTTGACGATCGAAGTTAATACAATGGGGTGTGAATATGCTTGCTTGAGACCTCAACAAAAAGAGGAATTAGCATTATTGACCCAGTGATAGTTTTGTGGATGAAAATGATCCCCAGATAGAAACTTCCTTTCTTTTGGCCAATGTGTCTTGTGCATCTCTCCAATAAAACTGCATGGCCTAAGTCCACACACACTGAATTAAATCATTTACTTTCCTTTTTAACCCCAGTATTGTCTCATACATAAGACCGGTAACATCCACTCGTGAGTCTACAGCAGGCTCACTCATACACAATCTAATACTCCATCTCAATTTATGTGATACTCTTTTCTTTTTAGTTAGTCCAAAAAAGAATGACACTTTTCTATAGTTGGTAACAATTTAACTTTAAACTTCCCAATTTATCCTTAATGAGATAATTTATAGTCACACAAATATTTATGACTTGTTCAACAAAAGTCTTCCTCTTATTATTAAACTATGTGCCTAGTCAAACACCTTCGCATAAATTGGGACTGAGGGAGAAATTTCCATAGTCCTATCAATCATTCGGGCCTATAATAGGAATTCTGCCAACCTTATTGATTGATCTTGGTGGCTGATGATATAATATATACTAATGCATTTGAACCAAAAGAAGCAGCAAAGGACATACCTAGGACAGGTTTTTCCTTTATCAAGAATTATACTATAAAATAGACGACGTCAAGGTACTTTATAATCTTGGCCAAGATGGATCTTGGTTTAGAGGAGACTGCACAACCCTCTACTCATGTTAACATGATATCGACTAAGAGAAAAGAGCTTGTTTCCAATGTTATGAAAAGGACCTCCGAATGGTACTCTATCTTCACTTCTATTTTTCCCTTTGTTGTTGTTTCACAGTGTCCTTTTCCACCTACTCTTTATGCAGTTTTTCTATGAATGAGTGACCGTTTTAATATCTACATACAGGATTTTATCCCAGAATATCCCAAGTGATATAACTGTTCATGTTGGAAGAACTTCCTTTACTCTGCACAAGGTACATCCTTTCTCCTTGTTCTATGAAATTCCAAATAATTTGAACAAGAAATGCCATCAAGATTTGCTTTTCTGTACTAGTTACTTACCATGAGCAGTTGCGTGAAGTTATCTTTAGGTGACCTAATATAAATTGTTTATACTGTCAGTGTATAGATGTTAAACTCTCATATCAACAAGAGCAATCTTTGTTGTGTCCATGCAGTTCCCACTATTCTCAAAGTGTGGATTCATAAGGAAGATCGTCTCAAAAACCAGTGATGCTAAGCTTTCTGCAATTGAAATCCCTGACCTTCCTGGTGGAGCAGAGGCATTTGAATTTGCAGCAAAATTTTGTTATGATATAAACTTTGAGATAAGCTCAGAAAACATTGCATTGCTTAGATGTGTGGCAGAATATCTTGAGATGACAGATGACTATGCAGCTGGAAATTTGGTAGGATTAACAGAGGCCTACTTAAATCAAGTAGCACTTAAGAGCATTGCAAGTTCAGTTTCCATTTTGCACTCTTCAGAAAAGCTTCTTCCCATTGCAGAAGATATAAAATTGGTAAACAGAAGCATAGACACAATCGCATACATAGTATGCAAGGATAGCCAATTATGTAAGTCAGGTAGAATAGAGGTTGACGTTAATGGCTTGACTTCCTCCACATTTTCAAATCGGAAGCCAAGTGTTGATTTGTGGGCTGAGGATTTAACTATCCTAAGAATTGATTTTTTTCAAAGGGTTTTGATTGCCATGATGGCAAGGGGATTCAAACAGTATGCACTTGGGCCAGTATTGATGCTATATGCGCAGAAATCCCTTCGATGTTTGGTGAGGCCTCATCCCATAAGTTTGGATTATTTTGTTAAATGAGATATTTGATTGGGATTTTTTTATTTTTGGCCGGCGAAAATTAATCACGGGTACTAGCCAAATATATAAAACGTATACACTGATTATGTATATTATGTGTATATTTATGTATATTATCTGTATATTTATACTTAATATACATAACCTATACAATTGTTGGCTATTTTGTAAATTTGATCACCAAAAGGCATTGGACTGTAATTATCTCATATTTTGTTTATATGATGTAATTCCAGGATACATCAGGAAATGGGAGGAAAAAGGTTGAGGCAAGAAAAGAACATGAAAAAAGGGTTGTTTTAGAAACCATTGTTAGTCTATTGCCGAGGGAGAAAAATGCCTTGTCAGTTAGCTTTCTCTCAATGCTTCTCCGAGCTGCAATATATCTAGAAACCACAGTTGCTTGCAGGGTCGATTTGGAGAGGAGAATGTCATTGCAACTTGGACAGGCCATATTAGATGATTTATTAATTCCTTCATATTCATTAACTGGAGACACATTGTTTGATGTTGAAACCGTGAAACGTATTATGATGAATTTTCTAGAGTATGAAATGGTGGGAAATCGATTAGGCTTCATCAACGAAGAGAATGCGTCTCCATCGGCAAGTGACAAGAAGAAAGTTGGGAAACTCATGCAAGATTATCTTGCTAAAATAGCCTCTGACAGTAATCTCTCTGTATCAGAGTTTATTAGTGTTGCTGAAGTCATTCCAGAGCAATCAAGGATCATAGAAGATATGATGTACAAAGCCATTGACATGTATTTGAAGGTATAACTGCTAAATAGAACTCCCTCTTTTTCATTTTTTTGTCTTACTTTCCTTTTTTGTCTGTTTCAGAAAGAATCCCTCTTTCCAATTTGGCAACTCTTTAATTTCAGCATCCAACATGGCATGTTTAAGACCACAAGATTAAAGGGCATTTTGGTACATTATCTTTAGTTTAAGACCACAAGATTAAAAAATCTTCTGTGCTTCTTAAACTCCGTGATCAGTCAAATTAAGACAAACAAATTGAAATGGAAGGAGTAATATTTATAGCCAACTGATTTAGTACCTTGATTGAAATACTCCTTCCGTTTTAATTTATGTGAACCCATTTGACTGGGCACGACATTTAAGAAAGAGTGAAGACTTTTCAAACTTGTGGTTCAAAATAAGTCTTGAATATTTGTGTGGCTGTAAATCATTTCATAAAGTGAATTTATTTCAAAATTAGGAAAGAGATCATTCATTTTGGCATGGACTAAAAAGGAAATAGGTTCACATAAATTGAAACAGAGGGAGTATGCTCTTTAATGACATAAAGGATTTATAGATTGCACCTGAACAGTGGAAAATGTTGTAATTTGGGATTTTAAGTGGTATTTGAATCATTATGATCTCTTGCATAAATCCATTATCAGTTAAGTAAGAAAATATTTTGCAGTATACAAGGTGAGATCACATTTTTCTGTCTAGGCATTTACAAGATCATAAACACGTTCATGTTCTGTATCGATGTTCTTTCAAGTGTTTCATCTGTAGATCAGATGTACAGTTTAACAATTAGTTGCATTTGATAAGGTATATAGTTAAGCTGCTGTCATGCTGCAGCAAGAAAAAGTTTTGAAACATCAAACTAGGGGTGCCAAATGGGTAGGTTAAAATGGGCTGAATTAATAACTGCGCAGGTTGGGTTGAAATGGGCCAAGAAGGGGGTCATAACCAACCCGCCCAACTCTAACTAAGTTTTAATTTCTTTGTTTGTTCTTTTATAACTTTCAAGTACCCAATAAAACATTTTTTTCTTTATTATGGATATATATAACGTATCAAATAAAAATGTCTTTTTGAAAAGATTTTAACAAGGTTTCTTATGGGCCAATTTAGGCTACATAACCCCATTTTTAGATGGGCTAATTATTGGGCCGGTGAATGACCAGCCCAAACTAGGGCAGGTTGGGCAGGTCATGTTTTCAAACATGCTATAGCATGTTATTCAATTTTCTACGTTGCTATATCAGGGTAGCTACGAAGAATTATCTATTGTTGTATGTCGCTTTAACATGATAATGTAAGAAATTATATATTGTGAACACACAAAACCAAAACTCCTAAGTAAATAACTCCATCGGAGATACCTGTCTCTAATCTTCTAGCTTTTGCACAATTTGAAGGCACATCCAGCTCTAAGTGACATTGAGAGGAAAATAGTTTGCAAGGTTATGAACTGTCAAAAGCTAACTCGAGAAGCTTGTGCACATGCTGCTCAGAATGAGAGGCTCCCTGTTCAGACTGTTATGCAAGTACTTTACACCGAGCAAAAACGCCTTCGTGAAGTTATGGATGTTAGTCTAGTAGGGGCAGATCTTTCTTCTCTTCCATCTAAATTCTCTACTGACATTCCCCTTGCTACAGATGAAGTCTCAAGTCTGAAAAGAGAAAATCAGGATCTAAAATTTGAGCTAGTGAAAATGAAAATGAAATTGAAAGATACCGAAAACTGTGATGACAAATCAGCTGCTAGCACCCATTTGGGGATCACTACTCCACCTTCGGATAAGCCTCGTTTGCCAAGAAAATCTTTCATAAGTGCAGTATCCAGAAAGTTTGGGAAACTGTATGAATCATTTGGAGCTGATGAAGTCATGATGTCATCGCCCAGCAAAGAGAAAAATAAACCGAGTAGAGATAGGCGTTATTCCATATCATGATGCAGCTATGTTTGAAGTAGATTGCACTATCTGAATTCTTGAAAAGCTTTAATGGATTATCTATATTTCTATCTTCTGTTCTCCTTTGTTTTAATGATTTTGTGAGCCATGTCGTAATATATAAGTATTCAACTTCTGCCTTAAAAAATATGCCCTGTGATATTTCTGGCTCGGCTATTCTGATTGTAATGGCCAGGGGCGGATGCAGTCAAGGCCCGGGGTGTTCACCCGAACACCCTCGGCAAAAAATTACAGTGTATATTTAGGGTCAATTTTATGTGTTCATGTACATATATTGACTTTTGAACACCCTGAACAAATACAAAAATTGGTTCATTTGTTTTTTCGAACACCCTGATTGAAAATCCTGAATCCGCCATTGGTAATGGCTATTGCTTTAGTTCAATGATGCCATTATAGAAGCTACAAATCCGATTCTTATCTGATATATCACAAGCAAGAACAGAAGGACTTAGCATTTTACTATACACTTCAGAAGAAAACCATCTGACTATCTCACCAATGCATTAAAACTACAACTCTTATCATCCGCGTTTCCAAAAGGAAAGCACCAGTGGTTTCAGTATTCTTCAGGATCATGCTGCATGATGAGATAATTGACTGTATTCCAGATCCATAATAAGACTATAAGGTACTAATTCAGGAAACAGAAAACAGGAGGTTAAGATAGTATTCTTTAAATAAATTACTCCATTTACAAGATCGAAGTAGGCAGTTAAGCAATTCTTTAGCCCTTGGCTTAGTCTAATTGGGATTTTATATCGAAATCTTTTTGTATCAATTCGACTCCTAGACACACTCCACTCAAGATCTTGCGAGCTTAATTTAAGAGTAGGGAGATCAAATGTGCACGTCGCTCTATGTTGCTCGGATTTCACTTTTGGTGCCGCACCCCGTGTGGACAAGACATGAGTGTGGGTGTGGGTGAGGGAGTGGGATCCGTACCCGATCTGGTCAACCAATTTTGGTTACTTCGACCAAAATCGAGAGAAAAATTCTGGACACATTCAATGATTTAATTTATGTAATCAAAACAAAAGCTATGGTGAAATTGAAGAAAATGGAATACCTCCTATATAGAAACTGCTATGTCACTCCTTTTCCTTTTATCTCCTCCCGTGATTCTCCTCTTGATCAATATTTTCTCCTCGAGTTTTCCACATAATATCTCATAATTTAGGTTTTATAACTCTATTTTTAGATATTTGAATTATTTTTAGCTGAATCCTCGCACCCATATCCATATCTGGATCCGTATCCCCGAATCTTAAAATTTAGATCATGAAGGATCCGACCTCTAGATCCACACTCGTATCGGACACCCGCACCCGAGTCCAAGCAACTTAGACGTCGCTTAAAAGGGATACAAGTGTAAATGATCCTTCTACATGAAGATTCAACTTTAAAACCATACTTCACAAAAAACGGCACAACTTTTTTTCCCCACATTTCTTTTCCCTTTGTTTTGAAGGAAGGGGCAAAAGAATAGAATCTAAGAAAATAACGGTACAGATATACAAAATTAAGCTTTATTAACAAACAACAGTAAGTTACATTAAAGACTATAAATATTAGTTAAAGAAGCCTAGTTAACTCTATTTGTAATAGCTACAATCTTACAGGTATTGATATCTTGCTACTTTATGAGGTAATAACAACTCTCAATTTAGAAATAATCAGCTCTGAGATGTATACACAACCTAACCTTGATCCAAAATTTTGCATAGCTATAAACGACGATGAAGCTTTACTCGACAAATGATTCTTCGTATGCATGCAAGGAAAGTTTCTCAAGATGTATTCGGCTATCTTCCCCCAATATCCTGGGATTCAACTCCATTGCAGAGCGGAAATCCAGCATTGAAACAGAAAAGAGATCATTCGGCTTCTGAATGTATTTTATGGGCCTTGTTTTATTTGAAACAGATACAGCTTGGTCATGGATGCGCTTGTGTTGTGATTTTGAGCCTGCTAAGTCCAAACAAGGCTGAATTAATCTTTTCAAGAAAACATCAAGCCCATTATTCAACACATTTATGGCATCTATTGATATTTGTAGGCCTTCCGTCTCTGACTTCTGTCCCAACCATTTCTTGAGAGAGTCGGAGTCAGGCAACTCACGAGTTCTATTACAAGTTTCAATACCATGTGGGGCCGACCTGTGACATACTACTCTCCTTGTTCCCCTAGCACTAAGGGAGATGCCGAGGGGAGCAGTTACATGGCTTCTACTTTGATGCTCTTGTGCTTTTGGTAAATTATCTTCAGAAGCAGCAGAATGAGTTTTCCAATGGGGCCCGCGAGGACAGGGCCGGTCCTTGAATCTGCGATCACGAAGAGTAGGAGTTCTCCCCTTTCTAGGAGACTGAGGAAACACATCCCTGCATAGCGACTGGAGAGTGCCTTTTTGATATCCATTTGGAACTTTCGGCGGAGGTGTCTTAGCAGCACAAGCATTTCTTAAAACTGCTTGCATAAGTGCATTATGAAGGCAGATATTATCTCTCCCCAACAAACCAATGCAGAACTTCTCAAACTCTGACTTGCTAAGCTTTAGACTCAAGTATTTGCCTAATACAGTAAAATATTTATCTGCCCTTTGTTGACCAATCTTCTTTTCAATCCGAAGCTTCAGCTGATAAGTGTCAGTTCGGGGACAATGCCGATTTATAGACATTCTCACTCCCGTATTCACTTTGAACCTTTAACAGAAGCAGTCAGATAATCAAGAAAAGTACCAGGAAATCAATAGGATAAAGAGAACCTCCGCTCAATCCATTAAGGAAGCTGATCTCAGCAACAAAATCCACTGTACATGCTCCCTATATCCCGTGTAATCAAATTCTGCAAGAAAATTTGTAAACAGAAGAAGAAAAATCAAACTCAATATGCTTTTCCAATTGCAACAATGATTTATAAGCTTCTAAATTCCATATTTTCAACTGAAAGAAATGAAACGAAGTAAAGAGTTCATTAAGTTCGGTAAGACGCGGCTACTGCACTCTCAATCCAATGAAAGCTTGTTTTAAGTTACTAGAAGAGTCCAGAATAATAGCCTGTTCGACCAAACTTCCAAAATCAGTTTATTCTGAAAAGTGTTTTTCAAAAAATTACTTTTGGAGAGTAGCATTCTCTGTTAGGTTAATCAATTTAAAA
The DNA here is from genome assembly GCF_029784015.1 of Lycium ferocissimum. Classification (NCBI taxonomy): domain Eukaryota; kingdom Viridiplantae; phylum Streptophyta; class Magnoliopsida; order Solanales; family Solanaceae; genus Lycium; species Lycium ferocissimum. The sequence continues at coordinate 37,936,276 of NC_081343.1, forward strand.
AGCACTTTTGCCAATATTAGAGCAGTACTTTCTGCTTGATCAATGTTCCAAAAGTGTTTTCGGGAAAAAACAATGTTTTTAGCTCGTGAAAAATACCAAAAGTGCTTTCGGGAAAAAACAATGTTTTTAGCTTGTGAAAAACAGCTTCCGCTATTGCACAAAAAACACTTAATTTTTACTATAAAAACTTGGTCAAACACCTCAATTTTCTCAAAAAAACACTTTTGGCTTCCCAGAAAATTAGTCAAACAGGCTATAAGACAGATGAACTCATCATTATACATTCTAGAAGAAACAGGTAAGTCCAAAATCTCAATTACATAATTGTAAGCAAACAAGCTTAGTCTAAAATTGACACTGAATTATGCAAGAAACAGTAGAAATAACAAACAAAAACCAAAAGAAACAAACTTTACTACACCCCAAGTGAAATTATCAAGTTCAAGATCAAACCCACAAGTGTAATCACGATCACAAAAAAATAAACCCCATAAACCTCAATTTCACTCCAAACAGCCAAAAAAAAAAAAAAAAAAAAAAAAAAACATACAAGAAAGAAAAAAAACTCACCTGAGCTAATGAGGTAATGTAATTCAGAAAAATGGGGTTGAATTTTACAAGTGTGAGAGTAAGTGATCGAGCTTTGTGTCAATTAGGGCTTTGTAAGTAAACGTTGAATTTTCGAAGCTTCTTAAGGGAGTCAAAGGGAAGTCAAAAACACGTGCGGGTTTACAGCTGTGGTGTAGTGAGTAGTAACTCAATGAGAGAAGTCGTATGTTGTTTTTAATTTGGTTTTTTTTTTTAAGGATGGGTTTAGTCATTAGGTACTGTTTGTTTGGGTTCCAATCATAGAGTGTAGTTGGATTGTTGGAACTTGGAAGTTGCCAATATGTTAAAAAGTTCCGGAGTTTGACAAAGTACACATAGTCTGAAGGACAAGTCAGCTGGTCGGTTCTAAAAACTATAAGCAAAAGTAGAAAGTAAGAAGTAGAGTACCAAGTGTGTGCTAATATCCAAGTGGATAAAGCATTAGTATAATATTCACACTCCATGTTTATAAAAAATTATATTAATTATATTCCAATTTATGTAAAGGCATATTTCATACTTTATTGCGTTTAAATAGTAGGGAGTGTAATTGTATGAAGAAAAAAACTTTCTCATTTTTTCAATTTTTTCATAATTGATTGGTTAAAAATATTCTTTTTTATAAAAAAATTCCTTTAAAATCAGGAAAATGACTTCCTTCAAAGTGTAGAGAAAATAAGTTTCGTAGACGACATTACATGTTAATTGTCGACCCCTCCCCGAGCCTTGCTCCTCCCCTGCCCCCTCACCCCTAGGACCCTCGACCCCTCCATCCCCCATTCATGAATCACCCTACCGCTCATCCCCCCTCCACCCATATCAACCTAACCAACTCGACCTCATATACATTTTTGAAATAACATTTTTCTGTTTATTTATCAATATCAGAAAATAAATTAAAGAATCACCTATTTCTTAGAAAAATAATTTTTGAAATTTTCTGTTTGGTCAGAAACATTTTCCTTCGTACCAAATGCACCCTAGATATATAAAGTCAAATCCTTTGTTTTTCGTTTTTTTCATTATAATTCATCATTCGCTCAAGTAATTTGTATATCAACCCATCAGTCATTAGCTCATGTTCAAATATTATTCTTTTTCCAGCTGACATAAAATGTTTTAGTAAAAAATGTTTAGTAAAATACTTTAATTTATTTTGAAAGTTATTTCTCAAAGTCTCTTTTTCCTTTTTCAGTTTTTGTTGGTATATAATAAAAGGAAGAAATGGATAATGAGGTACATAATAATGTAAATCTCAGATGTGAGCTGTAAAATCAAGTAACAAAGCTTCATCTTTAATGGTGAATCTGAAACACAATCGAAGAGAAGAGAGAAAACAGATTGAGAAGAAAATATCTCATTTCATTTATGTGAAAAGTGACTAATGTATGCAAAGAATTTAACTACCTATTCTAACTAATTTGGATAGCTGGTATCTTGCTGGAATGACTAACTTACAACTGGCTTCTAACAAACTAGTGCTCCCACTAACTTCACTAATCACTAGCTAACTAATAGTGTGAGCATTCACAACAAGATTACATAGATGATATCTTAATACACCCCCCTACCCCAAGTAAGAGGTGAGGTGAGCACTGCCAACTTGCCCAAGATGGAATGATGTTTGATACCAGTGAGAGCCTTAGTGAGGATATCTACCAATTGATCACTTGTGCTAATGTGTTGAAGAGATATGAATCCTTCCTGAAGTTTAGTTCTCACAAAATAACAGTCCACCTCAATATGTTTGGTTCTTTCATGGAATACAAGATTGTTTCTTTGCAGACAGTCTGCACATAGAAAGTATAGTCCATCATGCACTCTACCAATTTCCAGAGGCCTCTTCATTGAAGAGCCCTGCAATACACAAGAAGTGACAGAGAAGGAAGCAATACACTTAAGATGCATTACTAAGGAACTGATGGAAACCAGAATATACTTGAAACTAGGAACAAATAACACTCTATACAGTGTGATTTGAGCACTAATCTTCACACTTCCAACTTCTGTGACCTTTACTCTATATCCATTTGGTAACCTAAGTAGTAAGGGATATGGTAGGATGATGAGGTCTGTTGATGTGCCGCGGATTTGCGGCACATTCGACGCCTTTTTACTATGAATTTTGGGTGTTCTCAAGTAAGTCTGGTTCATTTTAATGTGTTTTTGTTGTGTTTTAGGAAGGCGATGGCCCAAAAGCAAAAACAAAGAAAAAAAGGAAAAAATTGCCGACGAATGAAAATTCGACGGTCCGTCAATCAATCGACGGACTGTCCTTTAGGGCGTCGATAAGTTAAATTTTCCAGTGATGGCCTAAGTTGAAGAGGACAAAGAACGGAGCCATCGACGAAGCGTCGACTGGATCGACGTTTCGTCGTTTGTCTCGTCAAACAGACTTGTCCACCAGAAGAGAGAAAGACGGAGGAATCGACGGAGCGTTGAACTGATCGACGGAACCGTCGACTGGACCATCAAATTGAAGAACTAAAAGACGAAGAAATCGACGGCCGTCGAGGCGATCGACGATCGTCGGTCACCTGGCGATTTGCCAATTCTTTGAGTGCGTTTTTTGGAGCCTATTTAAAGAACATTTTAGGTTTTATACATATAAGATTTTTCTCCAACATTTAACATTTTTCCATTGGTGGTTGAGCATTGAATACACCACTTTCGGAGCTTAGTGAAGACAAAGATTCCCATTCGCATTCTTTATTACACTTTGTAAGCTTTATGTCTCCATTATTGCTTACTACTTTTGTGACCAATATGTGTGAGTAGTTTCTTTAATCAAAGTTGTGGACCCAAATGATGGGTGTTATGTAATGGGTATCTAACATTGCATATATATAATGGGTTGTGATGTGTTTTATTATTTCTCATATTCATTGTTAGTTAGTGGTTGCAAACACTTACTTATGCACAAACCCTAGTTTTATTTGGAAAGATGAATTAGGGTTTGAGTTGAAATAATATAACAAGGACTCGGGGCGCTAACTCTCGTTTAATGAACTCACTTAGGGATAATATGAGTTCTACTTGGTATATTTAATCGGTTGTACTTGCAACTTTTCTATATTTGGGAAAATAATGAAAAGAAATACTTTCTAACTATTCAAAAATATTAGGGTTTCTGGATGCTATTCTCACCGAGAAGTTCTACAAGGGGTCAGATACAATGAATCAAATTGCTGTCAATACTGCCGCTGGTGGATGCTTCGTGGACAAGTCATTTGTTAACATCACCCGGTTGCTCGATAAGCTCACCACCCACAATCAAGCTTGGTACTCCAATGATAGTGAAGTTTTGTCATATGGTAGTCCTCCTGTTGCCACGGTGGCCAAAGAAAATCATGAGCGAGATCATGCTTTTGCTCAATTGCAAACCAGTGGATTTCTTTGTCAAGAGGCTTGCGGAGAAAGAAGCTAAGGGTGTGAATGTTGTTGAAGAAATGCCATCTCATGCTCCCGAAATGTATCAAGTAGCGGAGGAGACTTATCTAGAGAGGCAACAACAACGTGAGTATGCTAATTATATCGATAACTCTAAAGGGGGTTATCAAAAGCAATGGAGACTCCAACAACAAAGCAATCAATATGGCCGAAATGAATATGGTGGTTCGAATATGAGGGATTACATTAACAACAATTATGGTAATCAGAATTCTAATGCCTATGTTCCATCGAAAGGCCATTCTTCCAACTCTCAAAATTGGCGAGAGGGTCCTTTCAATGATCAAGGGACCTTTCGAATGGAATCTATGCTTGAGAAGATCTTGGACAACCAAAACAAGAGTGACAAGAAGATGAAAAATTTGACCGAAGTGGTAGGTTCTCACACCTCTTCGATTAAAAAACTTGAGTCACAAATGCGAGATCTTTCTCGTGAGCAACATCCTCCACAAAGAGGAGGCCTTCCTAGCGACACAATTCCGAACCCAAGGGGTAGTAGAGGTGATCACATCGCCTCATGCAAAGCTATTTCTACTAGAAGTGGGGAGATACTTAATACGGTGGATGAGAGAGTGGTTGAACCTATTATTGTCGAGCAGATTGTTGATGAGGTTATTGAAGAAGAACTTGAGGCACCAATTGAAGTGCTTATTATTGTTGAGAACGAGAAGGTGGCACACCCTATTGTTCTCAAGGGTGATGAGGTGCCAAGTGTCGAAAAAGCTACCGAGGGTAGCACTCAAAGGAGCAAGGTCACGGGGGAAATTAAACCCTTGACTCAAACATATAAATCTCCTCCCCCGTTCCCACAAAGATTGATGAAAAGAACGGAGGATGCCAAGTCTTGGCAACCTTACATGACAATTGAAAGGGTTGTCGATGACATCCCGTTTCTTAATGCATTCAAGAAATGCGGGATTTGCTAAATACTTGAAGGAATTGTTGACGAAGAAAAGCAATCAAGCATGATACGTGGGAGGCACCCACCGTTGAGCTCTATTATTTCGTCCTCAAAGGTTGAGAAGAAGGGAGATCTCGCGGCTTTCGCTATCCTTGCACCGTCGGTCGCCGCTGATCTTTCTCGTGCCTAGTGTGATAATGGGGCTAGTATTAATTTGATTCCACTAGCCATCTATAAACAATCCGATTTGGGGACACCTAGACCAACGAGCATGCGTCTCCAAATGGCCGATAGAACCATCAAGAGACGAGTAAGGGTTGTTGATGACGTCCTTGTTAGAGTGGGGGAAGTCTTATTACCTGTGAATTTTGTCATCCTTGATTGTGCGGTTGACAATGAAGTCCCAATTATCTTGGAAAGGCCATTTCTTGCCACCAGGAGAGCTTTAATGGACTCGGAAAAGAATGAAATAAAATTCCGGGTAAATGATGAAGAGGTAACCTTCCAAGCTAGCAAGGGGTTAAAATTGCCAAGTGCTTATGAGAGCATTTCTTGATTCTCTCAATGTGGTAGACGAAGCGGTGGAGCATAAGTTAGAGGAGGAGCACTTTGACAAAGCACTTTCCGCTATTTTGGTGAATTTCGAGGCGGATGATATGGAGGGGTATGTTGAAACGGTAAATTCTCTTATCGGTCGAGGGCACATGCCGGTAGTGATGAACAAACACCATTGTAGTTACTTTTACTCTATTTTAGTTTAGTTGTAGTTTTTATTTTGTAGTTGTTTTATCTGACTTGCTTGAGGACAAGCAAAGATCCTAAGTTGGGGGTGTTGATGTGCCGCGGATTTGTGGCACGTTCGGCATGCTCCTTTTTTATGGATTTTGGGTGTTCTCAAGTAAGTCTGGTTCATTTTAATGTGTTTTTGTTGTGTTTTAGGAAGGCGATGGCTCAAAAGCAAAAACGAAGAAAAAAAGGAAAAAAATTGCCTAGGAATGAAAATTCGATGGTCCGTCGATCCGTCTTTTGGGGCGTCGATAAGTTAAATTTTCCAGTGATGGCCTAAGTTGAAGAGGACAAAAGACAGAGCCATCGACGAAGCGTCGGCGGGATCGACGTTTCGTCGTTGTCTCGTCAAACGAGACTTGTCCACGAGAAGAGAGAAGACGGAAGAATCGACGGAGCGTCGGGCGATCGACGACACCGTCGGTGGACCATCAAACTAAAGAACTAAAGAACGAGAAGGAATTGACGGCCGTCGGGCGATCGATGGTTCGTCGATTCTGCCACCGAGCGATTTGCCAATTGCTGATGTGCGTTTTTTGGAGCCTATTTAAAGAACATTTTAGGTTTTTGTACACATCAGATTTTTCTCCAACATTTAACATTTTTCCATTGGTGGTTGAGTATTGAATACACCACTTTCGGAGCTTAGTGAAGACAAAAAGATTCCATTCCCACCATCTTTATTACACTTTGTAAGCTTTATGTCTCCATTATTGCTTACTACTTTTGTGACCAATATGTGTGAGTAGTTTCTTTAATCAAAGTTGTGGACCCAAATGATGGGTGTCTAACATTGCATATATATATAATGGGTTGTGATGTGTTTTATTATTTCTTATATTCATTATTAGTTAGTTGTTGCAAACACTTACTGCCTGAAACCCTAGTTTTATTTGGAAAGATGAACTAGGGTTTGAATTGAAATAATATCACAAGGACTCGGGGCGCTAACCCTCGTTTAATGAACTCACTTAGGAATAAGATGAGTTCTACTTGGCATATTTAATCGGTTGTACTTGCAGCTTTTCTATATTTGGGAAAATCATGAAAAAAAAATACTTTCTAACTATTCGAAAATATTAGGAAGTGCATTAGAGATTAAGTGCATACATAACCACCACCCATTAGAAATATATCATATTGATACCCATAGCATAACATCTAATCACAGCGGGAATACAACTTTGGTTCTTCTAATCCAAACAATTTCCAAATACTTCAAAATAGCGAATACAAACCAAAACCCTTTTTCTACCCTAGTCAGAATAGAACTAAAGACTTTAGAGATTAGTAACATATATAATTAGTACTTATTTCACACTTTATTTCCTGTGGGACTCGACCCTAATCTAGTTGGGTTACTATATTTGACACTGACCGCCTTTTACGCCATAATTTAGGTGTAATTTAAGCGTATCATCTGTCATGTGTTTTTTATTGAATGTCATATAATGAGTGGCTCCTGAGTCTAGTATCCATAAGTCAGTTCTATTCTTGAATCAACCACATGAAAGCTTACTAAATCAATAGAGGAGTTAAAAGCTATGATACCTACAAAGTTAATTGCTCCGCTAGTCATTTGCACTTCATTTGAATTGTCTCCAGCATTGGTGATGTGAAACTGTTGCATCACGTTCACAAGTTGATCATATTGCTCCTTTGTGATACTTGATGCTTGACTCTGCATTTGATTCTTAGATTCTGCATTTTCATCTGTGGTAAATTCAGTTGGAACTAAGTGTTACGCCCCTCGTCTTTGTCATAGTAGAACTAATGATTTCCTAGTCGAGTATGTCTTGAGAATGGAGACTCGTGCCCGAGTTTGGGGACATAAAGTGTGGTACTCCGTGTACAAATGTATCAGTAGGTATTCTGGGTAAATTATGGAGTTATAAGTTGAACGGAATTGAAACGGCGAAATCTGAAACTGAATCAGGAAATTCTGTAGACACCAGTCACTATCGACGGGCCGTCGACATGTCGACCGACCATCGCTGTGCACCGTTAATATGCTTCTGCAATCAGAGATTTGCAGGCGTAAGTCAACGGAGCAAGTCGATGAACCGTCTACCCGCTTGTCGAACCGCTTTACTGGAGCTTTCCAGTTCCAGTTATAAACATACGAACCATGCTCTTATTTTTCAGATTTCGCTTTCCCCACAAGTCTTGAAAGCTCTAGAATATTCTATACATTTCACTAGCATAAATTCAAGGTAAATCAAAGATTAAATATCAAAGATTAGTAGAATCAAGTGCAAGGATGTTCTTAAGGGTTTGTGGAAGCCAAGAATTCATTTGGTATTGAAGTTGGAGTTTCTTCAAGTGAAGTGTTTACATCCAAAGCCCATTCCTACACAATAAAGGTGAGTTTTGTGTTCATTTTATGCTATTGAGAGTATTGAGTGGTTGAAGGACTTGGGTTAGAGAAGAAAGTAGAAAATGAGTTTAAATATGGAGAAAATGGTAGTTTGAGTAGTAAGTTAATGTGAATCATGATTCTTAGTATGAGATGAGTATAATCTTGTTATAAATGATGCCAATGACGTTGAGGAAGTGTTATGTGAAGAATAAATATAACATTGTAGTATAGTTATGGTTATGGATGATTTGAAGGTGAATTTGAGAAGTAAACAATGTTTAACTTGAAGAATCTATTGATTATGATATTATGGGTGTTGTCATTGATGTTTAGGAGTTGTTTATTGTATGGGGAAAGTTGTAGAAACAAAGGAGGTGTTGCCCAATTTTCGTTAGTCCTTAGTCGTTTTAGCCTAGACTTAAACATGTTTCTAATAATCTAACCTTAGTACAAATTCTCTTGAATGTAGAATCCTGAGCTTGGAAGGAAAGCGTTTAGTTGGTAAAGTTAAGGAGACATAAAGGTATGTAAGGCTAGTCCCCTTCTTTCAAAGGCATGACTTCTATGCTATGACCTCTTTTCTATATTCCATGATCCTATTATATCCTAAGAGTTGAAAGTTCCTGATTCTTAAAAGTTTTCTATGAGATAAAGATGAGATATGCTCCATGATAATGATGATGATAATGATGATGATAATGATGCTTATTCAGAGATTCCAAAGTCTACGAGATGATGCTAATATGGGCTTGATGATCCTACCTTTGTGATTTCATTGATGTTGTTTCTTATTCTTTGTCTTACCTCATGATATTAGTTCCTTCAAGGTGAGACGTAACGACGATGACTATTTCATAATGTAATCGGAGGTTACCGACCTTACGTCACTCCGATAGAGTCATAGCTTTCATTTGGGCTCTCATGCATGCTTGATGTTATTTTCATGTATGATCACGCCGTGCCTATATGGCTGGGCAGTATAATACCGTGACGCCCTATAGGCGGCCGGGCAAACACACCATTGCAGTGGGCAGCTTACGCCCCGAATGCGGGAGGCCTAGATGCAGGCTAATGATGATCACACCGTACCTATATGGTCGGGCAACTTATATATATGTATGATATGATATTACTTTTACTATAAAAATTAGCATGCATGACTCCACCTTAAGAGGCAATCAGTTACAGGTTTGCTTTTCGTCTTATGTTCATTTATTTCTTTATTATGCTGTTGTATATGCCTTACATACTCAATACATTGTTCATACTGACGTCCTCTCTTTTATTGACACTGTGTTCATACTCATAGGTAGCAGGGAGACGGCGCAGACGTTTAGGAGCTTTCTCAGCAGATTTGCAGGATCACTGCACTACTCCGGAGTCGCCATTTCTTAGTATATACTTTTGTGTACATATTGGGGCATGGCGGGTTCCTGTCCCGCCTTTATGATTTCAGTACTTCAGTTAGAGGCTCGTAGATACTTATGTGTGGGTTGTAGATGTTAAGTGACTCCTTCCTTGTATATTCTGTACATCATTTTTGTAGCCTCGTGGGCTTATGCATATATACATGTTCTGGGACGATATTTGGAGATTGTTTCGTGATAAGCTTTGTGTTGAGAATGATGTGTCTCCAGGTTGAGCATGATAGATAGCATGATGAGTAGTTCTCGGTAGTCAGCTCTGGGTACCCGTCATGGCCCACTAGTTGGGTCGTGACACTAAGAACTGTAATTTGAATTCTTTGGATAGCCATGCAGTTTGTAGCATCTATCCCTAGTATGTCCTGGCCTTTGCAGAACTCACAAAATAGTTTGGGTTTGTTACTTGGTGAGAAACCAGTAGCAGAGTAGTTTGTCCTAAAACCTCTTCCACCTGAGCTTGAACTGGCTCCCGAAGGACCTGCAGTAACACTTAAGAACTTGACTCCATGAACAATTGATTATTAGGTTTGAACTCTCTTTGCTTTTCATCTTGAATCAATATTGCAAAAGCTTGTGCCATAGAGGGTAGGGGATTCATCATCAATATACTGCCCCTAATCATAGTGTGTATCATTCAGTCCCATAAGGAACTGAATTAATCTCCTATCTTGTTCAGCCTTATGTAAATTGTCTTTGGCTCCACAAGTGCATGTGCAAGTGCCTTTGAACCTTGAAGCTTAGGTTACTCAGTTCCTCCCAAATCTTCTTCATCTTAGCATAGTAAGTAGTAATATCCAACACTCCCTGGTTCAAGTCATTTATTTCCTTTTAAATTTGAAACAGTTTTGCCCCATTAGTTTGGTCATATCTATCCTCTAATTCTTTCCACAGTTCCATTGCATGAACTATGAGAGTAGGTTCAAAATAGTCCCTTAACTATGCACTTAACGGTTTTGGTCCTTTAAGTTTGCCACAAGTTACCAAAAATGGTCCCTTAACTAGGAGGATTGGTTAAAAATAGTCCCATAAGTATGCACTTAACAGTTTTGGTCCTTTAAGTTCACCAAAAGTACTTTTAGCCTCTGACAAAATATTCATCGAACTCTGTTTGTTAGATTTGACAAGAACTATGAAAAAAAAAAAAGGAAAAAAAATAGCGAGAACTCACATTTAGAGGTACACATTATTAAAGAAACAGCCAAATACCTCAGGACAAAACCGACGGACGTCAGACGGTTAGAGGGAAAAATTGAGAAAAAACCTACAGACTTGATAATGTCATAAATAGTGCCTTGGAATACAAAAACCGGCGGACTCTATCGATTAAAACCGAGGGAGTCAATCGGCTAAGTAAAATACACTAGACTTGTTTTTACTGAAAACCCGTGATAAAAATAAATACTTCCATTGTAGTTATTCTTTTTATTTATTTATTTTTAAAAAAAGAACCCGCATTTTTTCTAGAAAATAACCGGCCGACGTCCGTTAGTTTTTGTAAAAAAAATCACAAAATACTGTCCCTCGATTTTATCCATCGGTTTCCGCCCATCGTTTTTTCGCTTGTTTTTAGTAGTGACAACTTTTGTAGTTTCTGCTATTTCTAATTTCTTTCTTAAGTCTGGTGTATTTTACTTAGCCAATGGACTCGCTTAGTTTTAATCGATAGAGTACGTAGGTCTTTGTGTTCCGAGACACTATTACCATTATCAAGTCTGTAGATTTTTCCTCGATTTTTCCCTATAACCGTCTAACGTCCATCGGTTTTGTCCCGAGGTATTTGGTCGTTTCTTTAATAATGTGTACCTCTAAATGTGAGTTCTCGCTATTTTTTCCCCCCCTTTTTTCATAGTTCTAGTCAAATCTAACAAACAGAGTTCGATGAATATTTTGTCGAAGACTAAAAGTGTTAACTTTTGGCGAACTTAAAAGGACCAAAACTGTTAAGTGCATACTTAAGGGACTATTTTTAACAAACCCTCATAGTTAAGGGACCATTTTTGTTAACTTGTGGCAAACTTAAAGGACCAAAACCGTTAAGTGCATAGTTGAGGCACTATTTTGAACCTACTCTCATATTTAAAGGACCATTTATGCCCCTTACTCTCCATTGCATCACAGACATACTCTACACTACATTATCTGCAATATCTTTGCTAAGGAAATTTAGGATTCACTGAGTAACCATATCATCACATCTCTCCCATTGTCGATAACTGGGGGAATTTGATTCAGGTTTCTTACATTCTCCATTTATGAATCCCAATTCGTTTTTAACCGATAGAGATGTAAGTATGCCTCTTCTCCATGAGCAATATCCTACTCCTTCAAATCAAGTTAGAACTAAAGAAATACCTGGACTATCAGATGGATGAATGTACAATGGACTGGTCACATCGATTGAATTGGTACCAGTTCCAATTGTAGTCGTTTCTATAGTTTGATTTGTAATCTCCACCATTTTGTTTGTAAATTGTTGAATTCAGCTGAGATTGATCCGTAATTCACCTCAAAAGTTTCGTATGAACCAAACAGAAGTGTAAACCAAAACACACAATTCGAATTTCTTTGAAATAAAAAAAAAATCGCAATTTCTTATGAACAACAAAATTGAAAAAATGTAGAATAAAAGTTGTATATCAGGATCGAAAATGGTATATCAGCTCTGATACCATGTAAAGCTCAAGTTGTGAGCTGTAAAATCAAGTAACAAAGCTTCACCTTTAATGGTGAATCTGAAACACAATCGAAGAGAAGAGAGAAAATAGATTGAGAAGAAAATATCTCATTTCATTTGTGTGAAAAGTGACTAATGTATACAGAGATGAGGCGTTATATACAAAACAATCTAACTACCTATTCTAACTAATTTGGCCAGCTGGCATCCAGCTGGCTTCTAACAAACTAGTGCTCCCGCTAACTTCACTAATCACTAGCTAACTAATCGTGTGAGCATTCACAATAAGATTACACAGATGAAATGTTAATAAATAAGCATATATAATGATATAGTATAATGTTCGTTGGCAGTTGTAATTAAGTAATTAAGATTGACAAGATGTTTATATATGTTAATATGATCAAATGGCATGCCATAACAAATAATGTCGAATTAAATAAATTACTGATAAACCAATTACCTATCAACTTATGAAACTAGATCAGATTAATTAAACAGAGTAAAAAGCTAAACAAAAAACTAGCATTTCTGATATAGCAAAAAAGGGTGAAAGAAAAGAATCAAACATGTGGAGATAGAATAAGTAATATTCAAGAACCTTAGAAGCTTTCAAAACTCAAGTTCAATCGAACTTGCACTTCGTTTCTAGTACACCTTCTAATGAGAATCAGCACAAGGGCAATGATCTAAATAAATAATTAACTAAGAACCTTCAAGTCCTAACGCTTTAAAATTTTGGATTTTAGTACATCATGAAATCTGATTAAGATTTGAGTTATTAGTCTGTTTACTTAGATTCCTTTAAATGGGGTATCTAAATTTAGGAATTTTAAATGGATATTAACAATTTTAGTCAGGCGGCTAAAAAAAGTTTCACTCATAACTTACCTAGTTGTACAGTTCGTTGCCGTTACCAATATATACCGCTACTAGAAAAAGAGATTTTTCCCATCGACATTCAGTGGAAAATTTGTCTTTATAAAATATGATTTTCCTACCTCATTCCCACTGAACAATCTAACTGGAAAAATGCATGGTGGGAAACAGATTCTCATTGAAACGTTGGAACTTTCATAATTTTTCCATGTGAAAATTTTCTATTTATGTTTTTCCTACCTACATTCAGTGAGAAATAGCCACTGAAAATTTTTCAGTGAGAAATCAGTGGGAAAATAGTTATTTGTTAGTAGTGTACTCAGGAGCGTAAAAGTCTCATTTTAAATATCTAAATCTCACACGTTCTATAGTTTTATTTCCTTTTATTGGGCTTTTGAAGCTACTTCAGCAGTTTGTCCAACCAGTAAGTATATATGGTTTGGACCATTAACAAGCATTTTGGATTCAGAATCTAATCCAGGTTATCAAGTAGACGTAAAATGGCTGTCACCTACAAATGATTATGGGAACTTTACATAAATGACTAACATTTAGGAGTTTTAAATTGGGCATAGCTACATTTTAGCTATTTACATTTCGTAGCTACAGTGCGCGCTACAGTAGTTTGCTACAGTTGATTGTATTCAGAAATCGGATTGTATTCAAAATCCGGTTGAGTCAAATTTTGCTGTATTCAAATCAGATGTATTCAACTAAGACATCAAAAACACAAAAATTTGCACTAAAAAAATTAACGAATACACTCAAAAACTGAATACAAGAAATAAATTTCATTCTATTCATTTGTATACACTTCAAAAATTCACTGTATTCATTTGTATACAAGAAATAAAATTAATGAATACACTCAAAACTGAATACAAGAAATGAAATTCCGGTCAGATTCCAGCCAAATTTGGTTGTTCCCGTCCAGATCTGACCCATTGTCACCATCATCGTCATCAACACCGGATTGTATTAAAAAATAGAAAGCCATTTCCGGCCAGATACGCCCCGTTTTCCGTCCGGATCTGACCGCTACGGGAGGCGGAGTTGTAAGCCATCGTCGTCGTGAGGGAGAAGAGAGAGAGACGGTGAACAACAACAACCACCACAACCAACAACAACAACAACACCGTCAAAATGAATACAAAGTCTCCTAATCTTCTCCGCCACAAAAACAGCAACAGCCATCGCCGGAGCTTACTTCTCCGGCGAACCACAACAACAACAACACGAACCACAACCAACAACAACATGAATTAATCAGTGATTCCCCAAGTACAAGAAATATCCCTACAATGTTCCGTCTGGCTTTCGCATGAAGCACTGGTGACGATGAGGAGCGATGGCGTTGAGAACTCCGGCGGCGATATTGAGAGCAGAAGGGAGGGAGAAGGAGGGAGGAGAGAGAAAAATGTGGATACAGGGGTTGCTTTTTTATTTTAACCTATTTTGTATGTTTTAGTTATGGAGTGTAATTGATATACACCTTTTAGCTACAAGGTGTAAATAAATTAAAGTATAGCTACTAGATAAAAATAAGGTCTAATGTTAGCTACACCATGTAGATTTCCCAATGATTATTTCTTCCATTAATTAGGTTAGCCCTGTATTAAGCCCGTGCGTTCTCAAATCCAAATATCCAATACAAGTAAAACCCAATCTGCTAAGCCTGTGATCATAATTTTCATTTGTTAAGCCTGTGAGCGTATGTCGTCCCCTCCCCCCCGCCCCTCTTTGCCCTTTTTATAGTTTAGAGGGAATAAAGAAATGTTACTTTAAAGGAAAAACAACATAAAATACCCCTAAAATTCAAAATATTTATCCGTCCATACCTCCTCCTAGACTAATTTCGCTTTTATCCAGCTGGCTGAAAATATTTACCCGAGTAGCCCCTCGCCCAACCCTTTTTCCATGATACTCTTAGTATATTTATATACCATGATGATATCATGGAGGATTAAGAGAGTATCTCATTGAAGATTTGAAGCGGTCCTCCATGAAACCATCTCAGTATAAGGAATATTTCATGAGGGTGTCATGGAAGACTGAGGAGTGTCTCATTAAAGAATTGAGGCTGTCCTCCATGATACTATCTCACCGTATGTATATAGGATAATGATATCATAAATATTTGTTTTGAGAAAAGTGTTTTTTTTTTTAAAAAAATAAATGAACATGATCCTCTATGATACTCTGTCAGTATATTATATATACCATATGGATTTCATAGAGGGCCGATGAGTGTTTTGAAGAAATGAAAGTAGTTTCCTCTGTGATACCGTCGTTGTATATAAGAGACAGGGTGATACTTTGTTGGTATCATAATTTTTGGGGCATCTCGAGTAAATAATTTTGGAGACATGATAGTAAAGGAATATGAGCAGATAATTATTTTATTTTTAGGGGGCAACTACGTTTTTTCCCTTGATAAAAATGGCCACTAAAACCCGTAAATTGCTGTTCTAAGTGTTTTTTTGGCTACTGAACTGTTGTCTTGAGGACTGAGGGCAAGCTCTAGAGTGTTCTGTTCACTTTTTTTTTTTTCTTTTTTTTTTTTTTTCAGCAGGTTGCTTAACTGTTTATAAAGTAAGAATCTAAGCTCGAAATGTGTCATAGCATCTATATAGTTTTACTATTGACTTTGGTATACATAATTAAGTAAAGATCTTGTCAGTCTGAATTAAGGAAGGAAGATGGTAAAAGGCGCAAAGAAGGTGGAGCTAAAGAAGGTGCAAGTTAATTTGAGTCCGGAATCAAAATGACTCAATAAAAGACACATTGAATCAAAATATCAAAAAAAAGAAAAAAAAGAGAGGTACAAAAGTAACTTACGCAGTATAATCGTAACTGTAATCGCACGATTAAGTCCTTTAACATACTGCGCTAAAGGATATTGCGCTTTCTGCATAAAGCGCGATAAAATGCGTTTATATAAGTTCCATAAACCATTGGGTTCCACCACCACTGGTCCCCCACTTCCATTTAAAAAAAATCCCTTTCCGCCATTGAAGGTCAAAAACATAACGGGCCCACCTCAAAAAGTGTCGTTTTCTATTCAATTTTTTTTTTTTGAAAAGTTTATATTCTCGATATATTCAAATCAAGAAGCATGATTCTGAGGTCGAATTTTAGAAAAAAGCGACGTACAATTCGATTAAAACAACCCTACAACAAGCTTCGATCAAGGTATTCTATTATGAACTTTTATTATTATTTTGTTAAATACATTATATACTAAGCATGCTTAACATTTAATAGTCGTGAATTTCGAGGAAAAAAATCATTTTTTTTGGTTGATCGTGCTAGGCAGTAGCTTTTTTCTACTGTTTCCAATTTTTTTTTTGCTAATTGATTACTTATTAATTGATTATGAATTGTTAAATTGTTAATTGTTAATTTGTTAATTGTTTATGAATTGTTAATTTGTTAATTGTTAACTTGTTAATTGTTTAATATAGTAATCCACTATTATTTGTAAAATATGCCATTATTGATTAATTAGTTGTTAATTGTTGATTATGAATTGATATTTTGTTAATTGTTTAATATAGTAATCCACTATTATTTGTAAAATATGCCATTATTAATTAATTAGTTGTTAATTGTTGATAATGAATTCATATTTTTCTAATTGTTTAAGAATTGTTTAATACAGTAATCCACTATTATTTGTAAGATATGCCATTATTAATTAATTAGTCGTTAATTGTTGATTATCAATTGGTATTTTGTTAATTGTTTATGAATTGTTAAATTACAAAAAATATAGTAATCTCCTATTATTTGTTAATTATGGCATTGTTACTTTATTTATTTGTGAAATTGTTTATCCCATGTTAATTATTTGTTTATTCCATGTTAATCGTTAAATAAATTAGTTCGTTATTTCTTTAATTGTAGTTAGGAGAACAATTGTAATTAGATATAATTATTCACAAAATATAATACAACATAATTCACATATTCCCTACAAATGATTAATTAGTTAATATAATTTCTCTTTAATTTCAAGAATAATGAATAATTTAGTTTCTACCGACACCACTCTTTCATGGATCTGAATGTTCACCTGGGGCCCGATGATAGATCAGTACTTTCTTTGGAAGACACTCATAGGTCAGAGTTATTATGGACTGGTGCTATAGGGATAGTGACTAGGCTCCGTCCCCGTAGGCTGCAGAGAGCGTGGGTTCTTTTACGCGAGCGCGTCTTAGAGATATTGCTTCGGGGCGGTATCTATCGCTGTGTGTCCATTGGTGGGGGTATAACATAATTGGGCGCTCATTACGGCCATGGTTGAGCAGTGGAGGCCGGAGACACATACCTTTCATCTTCGC
Organism: Lycium ferocissimum; assembly: GCF_029784015.1. Lineage (NCBI taxonomy): Eukaryota > Viridiplantae > Streptophyta > Magnoliopsida > Solanales > Solanaceae > Lycium > Lycium ferocissimum. Next base: position 37,953,680 of record NC_081343.1, read on the forward strand.
ACTGGTGAGGCCATGATTACACTTCAGGATGTGGAGGTCCTGTTTGGATTGCGAGTAGATGGAGAGCCATTATACAGTTGGTACGAGCCTCCTCTTGGTAGGACATAGGTGATAGAGTTGAATAGGCTCACCTACTTGGTGCCTGGTGCCGCTGCCCATATCTCGGGACAGAGCCGAGTGCAGATTAGTGCACTCTGCACTTATTTGCTGGCAGAGCCTTCTATTGAGGACGACACTCAACAAGACGTTGTTGATCATCATGCCCGTTTGTATCTGCTTATTATATTCGGGGGCATATTTTTCCCGAACACATCAGGTGCCTATGTCAGCTTACGATATTTGGCCTTCTTGGAGTATCTGGATTGCTTGGGAGACTATAGCTAGGGGCGGTCTTTGTTTTGGCGTACCTCTACCGATGCTTATGCAGAGAGTCTATTGACCGTATCAGTGATGTGTGTGGATTTTTTGCTCTTCTCCAGGTAATATTTTAAGTGTACATTCCTTTAATGTAAACAAAGCTCTTGAAATGACGACTAAAAAATCGTATTTTCTAATATCGCTTTCAGTTATGGGCGTGGGAGAGGATGCTGCCTTTTCAGCCCCTACCTAGGCATCACCTCAGTATTGACTGCTCTACGCGAGGAGGTGGACGACAGGTTTTGACCGGGATGTGAATATGCACCACAATATTCTTCAATTCCAGGACCAGCTTGATCAGATGACCGACGATGCGATAAAACTATATAACTTTACATTATTAATTTAATTAAACGTCTTTTCTACTTGGTGATGATATGAGCCTTAGGCCTAAAGATAGTCTCCGGCATACCACATGTGGGACCCACTAGTATATACAATAGTGTTGTACAGTTTAAGTAAATATTATATATTTTTTGCGTATCGATTTATATTTATAAATATTATCTTAGTCTTTATTATTGTTTATAGTGTCACATCCTAAATTGACAATGAAAAAATCGTGACACATTCAAAATAAAATTGCGCATTAATTTAAAAATAACACGAAGCCCTAAAACATAAATAACGTAAAGCTAATGACTACAAGTCTTAAAACAAAAATGAACTTGGAGCACTTTTCAACCACTAAAACGACAATCCAAAGTTTTGCGTATCCTTGATGTATTGAGCCTACCTTATTAATAGCACAAAAATAAGTAGGGTTCTATATAAAATATTGAAGTTTTGGACTCTCAAAGCCTGATTAATATACGGCTAAAGTATGTAAAAAATGTAAAAGAAAGAGAGTTTACAAATAAATGTCCTATAGCGCTATAGGGTAAAGACAATATCCTTAGCGCAGTAAAATATTGCATTAAAGGACTTAACTGTGCCGTTACGGTTAAGTCCTTTAACGCAGTATTTTACTGCGTTAAAGGTTCTTTTGTGCCTCTTTAATTTGTTTTCTGGGGTATTTTGATTCAATGTGTCTTTTATTAGACCATTTTGATTCCGGACTCGAATTAATTTTTATGAGTTTTTATACTCCGTGCAAAAGAATTTTTAATGTTTTTTTTTTCTTTTCCAGAAATAAGTCATCTAAGAAATAATTACTACTGCAGTATTAGCTATTCGTAATAAATACTACTAGTAGACAAGTAGCCTTCTTGCATGTGCTCTTCTACTCTTTGTACACTTGGATGACATAAGCGCAAAAGGAACCCAACAACGACAAAAAGATAAAAGAAAAATATAAAAAGAAAAAGCAGAGAGATCTCTCTTGGCAAAAGCCAAGAATCATAAGTCCTCATATTGGTCGTTACCTCAACAGTTAGTCTATAACTATTTTACCACTTGGAAAACTGATGATAAACATACATCATACAATATCTTATTAAGTAAGTGTATCTGTAAAGCAGTTATTAGCTGCTGGTTTATTTTTAGGTACTTGCTTTAGTTTGTTAATTATATGGTGGAAGCAAGGAAATTAGGTATTTTGTGATTGTCACCCACCTGGGCAGGTGGGTGACTGCCTACAACGGAAATCATTTATATAAAGTAGTATACATTTTATGTTTATGCATTATCTATACAAAAAAATACTTATAAAATTAATTCATTGATAAGATAATTATAGATAACTTCCTAAATGGTAACTAACATGCTATCTGTTACGCGGCGCCTTCTTGAGATGTTTAGAAGGGCGACGTAAGGCTAAGTAATCCGACTTCCGTGTGATCACTATCCGCCAACCTGAGGTCCCCTCTACACGCTAGACTAGATTGTCAATGCCGTGTAGGAAAACCGTGTCGTCAACAATTTGCAATGAGAGAATTGAAAACGAAAATGCTTGCTTGTATTAACGAGAATTGATTACAAAGAGAGCCGGGGTGTTCGAGGGGGAGAGAACAC